>NC_089268.1:11215976-11529274 GCF_963930625.1 Muntiacus reevesi
CTAGTCCCTTAAATCTATTTCTCACTTACACTGTATAGTCATAAGGGATTTGATTTAGGTCATACCTGAATGGTCTAGTGGTTTTCCCTACTTTCTTCAGTTTAAGTCTGAATTTGGCAATAAGGAGTTCATGACCGGAGCCACAGTCAGCTCCCGGTCTTGTTTTTGCTGACTGTATAGAGCTTCTCCATCTTTGGCTGCAAAGACTATAATCAATCTGATTTTGGTGTTGACCATCTGTTGATGTCCATGTGTAGAGCCTTCTCTTGTGTTGTTGGAAGAGGGTGTTTGCTATGACCAGTGTGGTCTCTTGGCAAAACTCTATTATCCTTTGCCCTGCTTCATTCTGTACTCCAAGGCCAAATTTGCCTGTTACTCCAGGTGTTTCTTGACTTCCTATTTTGCATTCTGGTCCCCTATAATGAAAAGGACATCTTTTTTGGGTGTTAGTTCTAAAAGGTCTTGTAGGTCTTCATAGAACTGTTCAACTTCAGTTTCTTCAGCGTTATTGGTTGGGGCATAGACTTGGATTACCGTGATATTGACTGGTTTGCCTTGGAAACGAACAGAGATCATTCTGTCATTTTTGAGATTGCATCCAAGTACTGCATTTCAGACTCTTTTGTTGACCATGATGGCTACTCCATTTCTTTTAAGGGATTCCTGCCCACAGTAGTAGATATAATGGTCATCTGAGTTAAATTCACCCATTCCAGTCCATTTTAGTTCAATTCCTAGAATGTCGACATTCACTCTTGCCATCTCCTGTTTGACTACTTCCAATTTGCCTTGATACATGGACCTAACATTCCAGGTTCCTATGCAATATTGCTCTTTACAGCATTGGGCCTTGCTTCTATCACCAGTCACATCCACAACTGGGTATTGTCTTTGCTTTGGCACCATCCCTTCATTCTTTCTGGAGTTATTTCTCCACTGATCTCCAGTAGCATATCGGGCACCTACTGACCTGGGGAGTTCCTCTTTCAGTATCTTATCATTTTGCCTTTTCATACTGTTCATGGGATTCTCAAGGCAAGAATACTGAAGTGGTTTGCCATTCCCTTCTCCAGTGGACCACATTCTGTCAGACCTCTCCACCATGGCCCGACCATCTTAGGTGGCCCCACATGGCATGGCTTAGTTTCGTTGAGTTAGACAAGACTGTGGTCCTGTGATCAGATTGGCTAGTTTTCTGTGATTATGGTTTTAGTGTGTCTGCCCTCTGATGCCCTCTCGCAACACCTACCGTCTTATGTGGGTTTCTCTTACCTTGGACGTGGGGTATCTCTTCATGGCTGCTCCAGCGAAGTGCAGCCGCTGCTCCTTACCTTGGACGAGGGGTATCTTCTCATGGCCACCCCTCCTGACCTTGAACGTGGAGTAGCTCCTCTCAGCCCTCCTGTGGGGAAAGGGGTAGGGCACAACTTTTGAAAGAATGACATAGCCCAAGGACACGACACAAACTGATTAGAATCAAATGGGACCAAGATGGCGGACAAGACTAGACCTTGATCCTCAATCAGCAAGTGAAATGACACACCCAGAGGCACCATGACAGTTCCAAGGCACTGTCAAAGACCAAGGAGTGGACGGTGGCCCAAACCCTGGAAATTTCCACCCCTTCCCCAAAACAGTTGGAATAATCCTCCCACTCATTAGCATACGAAATTACCCAGCCTATAAAAACTAACCATGCCACATTTCACCACACTTGCCCTTTGTGATGGCCCACACACTGTCTGTGGAGTGTGCTTCTCTATGAATCTGAATAAATCCACTTCTTACCTATCAGTTTGTCTCTCACTGAGTTCTTTCTGTGATGAGACATCAAGAACCTGAGCTTCATTAGGTCCTGAAACCAAGTACCATAGGTTTTGGCCAGGTTCAAGTCCTAGCCACATGTGTTTTGAGTCCCAGTCACGTGGGTTTGAGTGCCAAACTGGGTTTTGGTTGGGTTTGAGTCCCAATCTGAGGTAAATGATTTTAATGGGAATGCTTCACATTGTCCATTTGTAGCCTGCTTGGTGACCGATCTGATGTTAAATAGAGTAGAATCTCTGTAGATCACAGAGTGCACATATTAGGTATTATTTGATGTGTTTTTGACTTAGAGGAAAAAGGCAAGTCACATCTGAAGATGAAAGGCAGTGTAAGACAGTGGTTAAGCACAGACTCCAGAGCCACATACTAAGAATGTGTCCTCACACAAGTTACTTTGCCTCTCAGTGTCCCAGTTCCCTCACCTATACAATTGGACAACAACAGCAGAATCTAACTCCTAAGACTGGGCTGAGGCTCAGCTGAGTGAAAATTTTGTAAAAGAATGCCTGACTCATGGGAAGCACATTATAAACTTCTGTTAAATAAAGGAGACATCCAAGAGAAAGAAAAAACAGCAACAATTAGGAAATACATCACGAGATAGTGCTGACTAACTCCAATTTTGCCAGTGCACTACACCTCACCTCATCCCACCCCACTATTTTAATGTTAATTTTTTATTTTCATGTACTATGTGCAGAGAAAATAGCTGGTATAATGGGGGGTGGTTCAGAATTTGGGGGGAGTTTATTGTATGTGAATTCTAAACATGTATTTGAAAAAAAAGTGTTCTCAGTTTGTAGGGTACAACATATATTAGTTAAAGCTTGTTAACTTTGTCACTCAAATCCTCTATTATTTTCATTATGACTTTTTTCTACTTCGCTTGCAGATTTTGGAGACTTCATCCATGGCAATCAGTCAGTTCAGTTCAGTCCGACTCTTTGCGACCCTATGACCTGCAGCACGCCAGGTCTCCCTGTCCATCACCAATCCATGGCAATAGATTTGTTCATTTACCCTTGATTTCCGCTAACATTTGATTTATATATTTTTTAATTTGACTGTTAAAAATCATAGATGTTAAAAATTTTTGGTAAGACCTTAACTTTTTTCAGTGAATCTTGTTTCTTTTAGGGCTTTTTGCCTTGAATTCCAAATTATCTAATGCTAATATACTTGTTCTACTTTTGTTATCATTTGCTTGGTATATTTCCCCCATCTGTTCATATTCAAAATGTTCTGCCACTTGGTTTCAAACGCATCTGTGTAAACAGTATATAGCCGGATTTTGCCCTTTAATGGAAGAACTGTCTCTTTTTTCATGTAATATTAATGATAGTTGCAGACTTACCCTGTCATTCTATGCTTCCCCTTTACCATGCCTTCTTTTTCTTTTTAAAAAATCTTTTCTTCATGCTTTTTCTTAGATTATGTTTTTTGCCCTTTTCATTCACTCTTGTGACTTGGAAGTTGATTTTCCAATATCCCATTTTCTGTTCTTAAATTTGAATCCTATATTCTTAAAAAAAAAAAAAAAAAAAATTTTATTTTTGGTGTTAGTTGTGGTACACAGCATCTTTGCTGTGGCCCGGGGGCTTTTTAGTTGAGGCGTGCAGGCTCAGTAATTGCCACACGAGGGCTCCCCAACCAGAGATTGAACCTGGGTCCCCTGCATTGGAAGGTAGATTCTTAACCACTGGACCACCAGGGAAGTCCCAAATCCTATGTTCTTTAACTCACAATTTTCTATCAATGTCTAGAGATGATTAGGAGATTCTTTCTCCATTAATACACGTTAACATTCTTTTTCCTCCCCCATGTTTAGATCTTCCAGGTAGATTATGGATCCAAAGTGTTGTTTTTGAAATGTTTACATTATGCCTCAATAATTTAGACTTCACTAAAAGTTTTACTAATTTCTTTGCTCACCACAGTTTTGGCATCCCACATCTTCCTCTTTCTTGCATCTGCTTATCTTAATTGAAGCATCTCTCCTAGGAATTCTTTAGAGAAAATGAGGATGGAAAACTTTCTCCTTATAAAACAAAAAATGTCTTAAACGTCCCTCCCACTTGAATACTTCCTCTCCCTTTGGAACTTGGAGATAGTGCCCCATTGTTTTTTAACATCCAATCTCTTGCCAATATAACATATTGTGTTAATGACCTGCTTTTTCCTCTCTGGAAACTTCCAGATATTTTTTTCTTTATCTTTGGTGATCTGAAATTTCACCAAAATGTGTCTAGGTATGAGTCTTTCTCCCCCTCCCCCCAATCCCCTTGGGAACATTCAATCTAGTATTTTAATTTCTTTCTTCAACAACTGGAAAATTTTCTTTTATTAGTTCTTCAATTACTTTCTCTCTTCTATTCTCTTAAGCTATATCCTTTTGTAATGCCTATTAGACAAATGGCTCTTAACTTTCCTCTCAGACTTTCCATCTCTTTACGGTTTCACTGTGTTTAAGAAGACTTCTTCAGCTCAGTCTTTCTAATAATCAGATCATTAAATTTATCTCAGACCATCTACTGAGATTCAAATTCTGACGATCAGTTTTAAAATTTTTTAAAAATACCTGGTTGGTTTTTTAAATGGACCTTATTATTATTTTTCATCTCTTGAAAATAACTATTCTGCAATTCAAGTGATCTTAACAAAGACAGTAAAAAAAAACAAAACCAACAGTTTTTTGTTCTGTTGTCTCTATTTCTTTGGGCGTTCACTCTTCTACATGTTAAGTTCAGGGCTTTACTATCCAATACCGTATCTGCTTTCTATTTAAATTTAAATTAAGACAAAATTAAATTTAAAATTCAGTTCCTCAGTTGGAGCAGCCACACTTCAGGGAGTCACTAGCCACACGTGGTGCACAGCTAGGTGTTGGACAGCTCACATACAGAACACTTCCATCATCACAGAAGGTTCTATTGGACAGGGCTGGCTGTGCAATACAAGTTCTCTGAACCATGGTTTTATTTTCCCTTTACCCTTAGAGAGTCTTGGTGTTTTGCTCAATTTTGTGTTGGAGAATATCCGTTTGCCGGTTTTGTGTTCACTATAGCCTTGTCACTGGTTATTGAGGGTGGGAGAGAGAGAGGAGTGGCCTGCTAGCAGCTTTTCTTCTGAATGAGGACTCCCTACTTCGCTTTCAGAGTGTCAGTAGCTGCTTGGAACGCTGCTCTGCCCCTCTAGAACCCCTGCAACCTGGGGCAAATCCTCTACTGCGAACTACTGAACACAGATCAGGAAGCAGCAAGGAACACTTCTGGGACCTCCTCTGGTTATTTTGAGTCTATTGTCTCAGGCTTAGAGCTCCCCTCTGACCCCTGTCTCCCAAACCACTTTTCCCTCCTCTGTTGCCTTCTCCTTCATATGTATTAGCTTGGTTTCCTCCAGTCTTATTCCTTTATAGCTTTGATGCTATTTGTTCTTTATCTTTCTGGCACCCAACATTTCTGATAGGCTGAGAGTTCTCTTTTAGTTTTCTCACACTATAATATAGTTTGTTTGTTTTCTTGTAGCTTCCTGTCGTTCTGTGGATTGGGGCAGGAGAAAGGGTCTTCTGCCAGGTTGACCCAAACTTTAACAATGCCTTTGTATCAGCATCATTTTGCTCTTTTGTAGACCCACTTCATAACTAATACTTCCCTAAACCTGGGGTTCCCAAATTCAGACAGGTCCTGATTGCATTAGAATCGCCTGAGAATCAATGGGCCCCACTCTTTGGGGATTTGAATGCATAGCTCACTGTGGGAAGCTTCAGCCTACTTAGTGGGATGGGTGGAAACTGGACTTCAATCCTGGAGACAAGCCACTTACTTTGCAGGCTAGTTTGTGTCCAATGCCCAAATGACCAGGATCTCTCATAGTCAAATGACTGTTTCTGGGAGTGAATGGGGCACTGAGTGTGTGCAGAGATGGGGAACACAAGGAACCTCTTCCTCCTTGAACTGAAGGAGGGTGAGAAGTTACAAAACCCCCTGAGGATAACTTAAGGAAAAGAGAGATACAATACGTGCAACTGAATGAAATTGAAATGAAGGATTGCTGTAGGTCCCCCTCACTCCCACAGCGACATCAACTCTGCAAACCCCCAAAATCAAAATGGGCCAGAAAATTCCCCCATCTAGAGATTTTTTTTTAAAGCTTTAATTGCTATCCTACTGAGGGGCCCAACTCCAGCTTTGAGGAGATATATTTACTGGTTAGATTTACAGTAATGATTATTATTGTTACTGTTAAGAAGAATCCACTCATTGTCTCCAGTGAACTCACAACGCTGCATAAACATGACCTCATTTCTCCTCTGAACGGGGCAGGTATTGTTAACTCTGTTTTCCTAAAGGAGGACGCGGAGGTCCATTGCAGTCCAACGCCTTGAGCAAGGCCACACATCAAGAGAGGGAGGGGAATAGGAAGCAGGCCCCAGGCCGCTTGCACTGGGGTCCCAGGGTTCTCTGCACTGGTCTAGACTCCCTTGTCTGGTCAGTCCCTCGACTTCCTTTGTGGCCACAGATCCGGTTCCAGGGTCGAAGGGGATCAGAGCCGTTGGAGTCATGGACATCAGATACCACAAGAGGAATAATTATTACTTTTCATAGGCTCAGCCAAGTCTAGACTCCAGGCTCAGCAATCAAAATCCTCCCTGGTTCATCTCCAGTTTCACTAGGCTCCAACTTAGCTGACTTCTTTCCTGGCTTCTCCATCAAAGGACACAAACACTTCACCCCTGGATCCGTTCAGACCAGAAGTTGTATTCACACTGCATTTGTTCTTCTGCCCCTTGTGGACAGAAGACAGAAGGTCTGTGGCCTGCGTGTTCTTTGGGTCAGTTGCAGTGCCTGTTGCCCACTGTGCTTTCTTTGGGTTTTTGCTTCCGCCATCCCCTAAGCCCTGTCCTAGAAGACATTTCCCCCTTCCTACCCTCTAGTCTTCCTAACCAAGAAGACTTCCTTTGATTTTCCAGAGGGGTCCCTCTCCCTCTCTGAACTCCTGCCATCCTTATTTATTCACTCTACAGATAATTATTCAGAGCCGGCTATATGGTGGGCACCAGGGGAGGTAATGCAGATAAAACGGTGAACAAGCCACGCACTGTCCCTGCTCTCATGGGGGAGATAGGACAAACAAAAGTAAGGAACTCTATATGTCAAATATTTATGAGTTGTCATGAGGGTGTATGAAAAGGCTCCAAAACATATCCAGTACTTGCCAGTGTCTCTCCATCTTCTGTTTTGTCCAAGAAAAAGCTTGGCTTACCTAGGTACATCAAAAAATTCCACATGTCAAAGACCACATAAAAGCAAAGTCTCAGTTTTACACAATAATAGCATTTTAGTGGAAACCAAAAAAGTACAAAATGAAAACATATGATAAATATGGTCTGATTCTTAAGATTGGTTCATGCAGTCTGTATTGGAGTTTCTTTTTACAACTTAACTTATAAATTAAGAATAATTGGTTTTTCTCTCACTCTACTATACACACACACATATGTGTATATATTTAAATAAGAGTAAAGGGAAAGTTCTAAATAAAAGGAAATCTTTTAAAGAAGCTTCCCTTGACTAAAGAGTGATGGATGGTGGACAAGAGCAGAGAGGCACACCTGAGACAAGACAAGCTCACGGAGGCCATGGGGGCCACGCCGAGTCACTGGATCTCATCCTCAGAGCAGTGGGAAGTCATTGCAGGATTTCACAGGGAGTGACATGATCTGATTTATACTTAATGACAGAAATCCTCAGTGGGATGGGGGTGGGGAGGGGCAACCTCCCCCCCCTTTCCTGAAGGACACTTGATAGGATCTGGAGACGTGTTTGGTCGTCACAGCTCAGGCAGGGGTGCTCCTGGCATCCAGCGGGTAGAGGCCAGGGTATTGCTGCACGTCCAACGAGGCACAGGACGGCCCCCCCAACACATGTCAAGAGAGCTGAGGTTGTGAAACTCTGTTTGAAGATGACTCTGGCTGCCATGTGAAGAACAGGCTCTCAGACCCCAAGAGTGGAATTAGAGAAACTACTTGAAAGGCCGCTTAACGTCATATAGCTATTACACTGATCTGCTGGAAACGTCTCTCCATGTATGCCAAACCTCATCTTCCGGGGTCTGGGGACTCTGCTTTCTGTTGGGTGACGGACAGCCAGCCAGCGCTACTCATCTTCACAAGAAGCCCCTTTGCATTTTAACAGGGACTTTCTGATGACAATGCCATAACCTGTGAGGACAGTCAGCCTTAGCTGAGCAGGAGAGGAGCCACTCTGAGGTATCACTGTGCAGGGGCCATCTGCTCTGTCCGGGAGGACGCGGGATTGCAGAGACTAGCTTGCACGTCCTCTCCCCCGGTAGTCACAGCTGTGACCTTGTCATGACAGCTGCAGCCAGCTCAGCGTCCCTCTCCTCCCTGACCTCCTGAATGCCAGGCAGGCCTATATGGGGTTTGCAGAGGATCTGGGCACCCAAGACATGTGATGCCCGGCACTTACAGTGAAGTTTATGAGTATTTACACCAGGCATGAGAACCTATCATTTACAGCCTTGCCATGTAAATCAGTAGAGTTAAAGGGCTCTGCTCTTGCCCCTGCCCCCAGCTTGAGGTTGGTTTTAAGGTTTCAGAAAGGCATGACTGAGCGGTGGTGACCGTGGGAGGTCTGTGGAAGAATTATCTCCAGAGGAGCGGGGCAGGGGTGGGGGTGGGGGTGGCCCAGTTCCTCCTCAGGGGTGGGACTGGCCAAGCAGGTAGGACAGTTTGTCTTCTGGGCCCCAGTTATGAACCACTCTTCTCCCACTTCCAGAGAGGTTTTCTGCCTGTGTGAGGGGGCGGGAGTGTCATGAAAACTTTGAAGAAAGCTATAGAAAACCTCTCTCTGGAAAGATGAACACCGGGGATAAAAACCCGTGTACAGTACCAGAGATTCCCAGATCCCCTCGCAGCCAATCCATGACCTTATGAACTGATTCACACCAAAATGCAAATTACTAACAAGGTTCAGTATATTTCCATTTTAATGGGGAGTAAAGCCCTGAAGCCACACTGGATTTCTTACGAGGGGAGCTGCTCCATCAGCGGGTTGAGACACATTCTAAAGCAGATGGGAGGCATCTCCTAGCTTCTGAATTCTTCCCAAATCCCTGCTGTACCAACATAGAAAACTGGGTTTGGAGGAGGAGAAGGAACAGAAGGAAGAAGGGGAACAGGGGTCGTTCTTAGGCTAATTTGGAATCGAAAGGCCACCTGAGACTGGACCCAATGGGGCTTGTTGGGAACCCACACCAGATATTCCTGGTCAGCCCAGGGCATCTGATCTTGTTAATGGGCCAATAAAAATTAGGGGGACAAAGGCTAAGCCCTGGCAGCTCAAATGAATCTCCTCTGCAAGAGGGAGCAATCTCGTAAAGAGTCATAACCGAGCAAACGGAGGACTCATTGTGTTTCATTAACTTTAATAGTGCTCGTTAGGTTGGCTTCCAAGGGTTGTGGGACAGGAGAGAGAAGGCCAGACTCATCATCAGGGCTTGAGAGCAGACGGGCTCGCGAGGACTCCCCCTTCGGCCCCCAGTGCCGAGCTGAAAGTGGCTGCTCTTTGTACCCTTACAGACTCCCCAGCCCAGCACGACATCCTGGCCACACAGGCAAGGAGCCCAGGCCTCAAGGACTTTTAATTCTTTCCTGTCGGGGTAGAGAAAGACAAGGACAAAGAGCTGGATGCAAACCATCTCTGTGCTTGGGCCAGCCACCACCTGGCTCTGGGTGCCCACATAGAGGCCTCTCCCAGGAACATCCAAAGTCCAACTCCAATGCCCACAAGCCCCCACTTGAAGAGTCCCAGCAGCCCAGAGCCTGACCTGGAGGCCACTGTCACTGTGAGCCACGGTGCTGATCTCCTCCTTCTTCTCTACCCCAGACACATCCACTGCCAGGAAAAAAATAATAATAATAATAGAAAACAAACAAACAGGGCCAGCAGCAAACACATCACCAAACAAGCCCGCCTCACATTGTCCTCTGTGGTTGCTGGGGCTGGGAGCCAGAGGCCGCTGGCCTGGAAAAGTGCAGACAGCTCCCTGAGCACAGCACCGGCCGAGCCTCCTCCCAGGGCGGGCTCTGCCTTCCCCCTCCCCTGCTGCCTCTCCTCCTTCTCCATCTTTTCTTCCCTTCTAGCCATCATTTCCCTCCCTTTCACCACTTTCTGTGCCTCCTTTCTGCCTTTCTGCTCTCTGTCCTCTTCCTGCATCCTTGATGAGATAAAGTCGCTAAACACTGAAGAAGTCCCACAGACCACATAAGTATCTAGGGTATGGAAAGTTAGCTCCTGACAGGAGCCAGCCCTGCTGCTGCCTTGCTTAAAGTCCTCCGGGTTCCCGGAGCCAGGACACCAGGATCGACCCGTTAGCCCCGGCTGGGAACAGGCTCTTCACCACCCCACCTTTTCAGATCTTCCTCTCCAGCCCCTTAAACCCATGTCAAACCCTAGTCAAACCACATTAATTCCTGGCAGACATTCCCCCTCAAATCCTTGCTCACCTTGTTTCCACCACCTGGAAAGCCCTCACCGTCTTCGCCCAACTCCATGTATAGAAAGTGTATAGTATTCTTTGGGGTCATCTTTAAAACCTCTCCTCGTCTGAGTCGTTCCCCAAGCTTCCAGCTGGAATTAATCTGTCTCTTTTAATGCTTTCATTAGAATTTTATGTTGGCACCTCTGTATTTGGGTATTTACCATGTTCTGCCTTTTTAAAAAAAAAAATTTATTTTGTGTTGGCTGCCCTGGGTCTTTGTTGCTGTGTGAGGGCTTTCTCTAGTTGCAGGGAGTGGGGGCTACTTTGCGGCCGCAGTGCGCGGGCTTCTCACTGAGGTGGCTTCTATTGTTGCAGAGCACAGGCTCCAGGGTGCGGGCTCAGTGGTTGGGGCACATGAGCTCAGCAGTTGCTGGCTCAGCTGCCAGCATGTGGAATCTTCCCAGAGCAGGGATCGAACCCATGTCCCCTCCATTGACAGGAAGATTCTTAACCAATGGACCACCATGGAAGTCCCATGTTCTACCTTATATTCTAATTATTTAGAGGCACATTTCGCTCTCCTACGTAATTATGAACTTTAAAAGAGAAACCATGCCATCTCTGAATGCCTGTATCTTTTAAGTTCCTGGCACGTAGCAAGTGCACAATGAATGTCAAACTGATTAAAAATTGAAAGCTGTGGTTATTCAGAAACACACAATTAATTTCACATTTTAACTTCATCAATGTGGGAGTATCTCATTTATAATAATTTCATTTGCAGATTGTCTGAAGCACTGGGTGCCTTGGGTAGGCTCCCCAAGGTTTGGCTTCAGGACTTCACCAAAGACTGGAGGATGGTATGATAGACGGCGGCACCTACTGGTGAAGGGTAACATTACAGCTTGGGTCTGGCGAAGAGAAGCAAGGGAGTTTCTCCGTCAATCCCAGCAGGACTGGACCAGGGCCGGGACGGGTGGGTAAGGGCAGGAGAGGACTAGCAGGAGTTCCCCTCTCTCCTCAAGAGCCCTCAGGCCCAAGTCAGGGTCAGGACTTCTTCTTCAGGTTCCTGCAGACAATTGTTGCAGGACCAGGGTGAGACACCAAGGAGTCCCAGCCTGGCGGTGATGCCCGTTAGCTTAGCTGAGCAAGCTCGCCAAACGCCCAGGACAGAGGGGAAGTGGTGGCATGAAGAAGGGAGGGCCTGCCACCAAACAAGGGAGGCGTCCTCTCTGAGGGCCTCAGCACTCAGCACGAGGACAGGCGGCAGAGATGCCAACCCCTTCCTCGCTACGGGTTTTCGGCTTCTTCTAAATGGATTCTCAGTCCTGCAAGGGCCCTTCTTGTAAAATAGAACAATAGAAGCTAATGGGGGAACTGAGTTTTGCTTTACAGCAATTCACCTTATAAGTTGGTTCGCGAGTACCTTGAACTTTGCCCCAATACCTCCACCTCCACTCATCCTGGCTTTAATCCAGGGTACCTGTAGCAAGTCCTCCTCCATCTCTCCATCTTCTCCTCTGGGGAGACCTGGGGCAGCACAGCCATGAGGAAACAGGGCACGCGGAGCAAAGTCGAACCGGTGCTCAGCATAGTCCAGAAGTTCAGCCAGTGTCCCTGTAGCCCCTCCTTTGCCACGGCACTGTTAGAGCCTCAGCAGATAACTAACATGTTAACTCACAAAGGAGTCATCTCTCACAGGGATATTTGTATTTGGGACCCAAGAAATACAGTTTTAGCTCAAAGGAGTTATCTTCTAATGGTGACATTTGAAGCATCAGTATGAAAGATCTCTGATGAAGGGGTAGAGACGATGAGGGTTCACCCTCCTGAGTCTGCTTCCCCAGGGTTCAGCGAGGGAACCTGCCAGTAGACCCCACCCGCCTCATCCATCTTGGCCCCAGGCCTCGGATCATTGCTTCTCTCCCCAGTTTCTTGCCTCTGGCTGCTTTACCCAGATTGTCATCATCCAGTTCTCCAAACCTTTGGGGAGACCTTCAGTCCTGGCTTGGAAGGTTCCAGCTCAGATTCTTTGCCTTCCAGAATCTCGGAGTCTCTGGCCAGAAGAGCCCCTCCCAAGGTCTCCTGCACCTCTGTGCTCTCTCCTCAGTCTGACCTCTCCATGCCACCCCTGACTTCCATGCTGAGCCTCCCTTTAACACCTTCTGCTGCCACCAGTCCTTTAGGGGCTGGTGGGAGCCCCAACACAGCTTGGGGCTGGTGGGAGGCAGGGAGACAGGTCAGGGGCGCACTGCCCCCCTCCTTGGGGTTCCCAAGAGCTCGCCACTCCTTCATTCATTCGGCAAGCACTCGCTGAGCACGACTCTGTGCCAGGCATATGCTTGGGGCTGGGGATACAATGGTCCTGCCCTCAAACGTCTGACAGATACTGAAGAGAAACCATTAAGACGCAGCACACCCAGGGCCATCAGGGTAGGTTTCAAGGGCCACTGAGCGCCACGGGCCGTAGGAAGACCTCATAAACAAGGTACATCTAAACCGGATCTCGAAGGGCAGTAGCGGCTTCCCAGCTGTCAAGGCCATGGTATGTGGCAGGCTAATGTGGCTTGGCTGTGCTGACAGTGCGATCAGAAGGGGGACACAAAGTGTCTTTGGGGAAGAGGGCTCAGGGCTGGCACGGAGGTCCGTATGTGTCCACGGGAGACATGCTGAGCGCCTGGAGGCTGAGGCAGCAGCAACGGGGGTGGAGAGGAGGCGTAGAACTGAGGGAGGTTTCAGATGTTTCGCCCTCAGGATGCAGTGACCTCTCAGATGGGAGAGGAAGAGGGAGTCTTCAGACTCTAAGAAAGCCAGCTGGGGCCGCTGAGTGGTCATGGGGCCATTATACGGAAGTCAAGAAGAGGACAGGTCAGGGGTGCGTGCAGAGAGGAACAACGTTTGGCTGGGGTTGGTTCATCTTGAGATCTTGGAAAACACCAGTGGGAATCTCTCTCGGTGGGCAAAAATACAGGGCAAGTTAGAAGAGAGAGAAGAGCGCTAGACATACGGGCCATAAAACTGGACACATAGAGTTAGAGTTACAAGGAAAGTGGGGGCTAGAGATGTAGATTTGGGGGTCATCACATTGGTGACCGTTGGAGCTGTAATGTCCCACACTGTGGGGTAAACTGCCCCCTTCTTTGTGCTGGACCTTCCACGCGACCTATCTGTGCCCTCCAACACGAGCAAGGTCAGAATTTCATCCTCCCATTTTCTAGATGAGAAAGTTTATGCTCCGAGAGGTAAAGAAACTTGCTCAAACTCACCCATTGTTGGGACTGGGATTGAAACCTAGAACTATCTGACTACAGAGCCAGTATTCGTCCCTCCACCCTTGCTGTTCCTGGGTTAGGGTCCCTGAGGAGGTCACACAGGGTGAGAACTGAAAAGAGCCAAGCTAGAAGTGTTTCAGAGGCCAGTGAAGGAGGAGTGACTGGTGAGATACTGGGGGAAAGAAAGGACGCAGGAAGGGAAAAGAAAACATTCAGAGGCTTCCGATGATGCAGAGAGGTCAAGATAGGTATGGACCAGCAGGCATCCTCATACATGGAGATGAGGAAGGTGGTGGAGACCTGGCAGAGGGGTTAGAGAGGGCCTGGGCCGGATTGCACAAGGGCAAGGGGTGAAGGAAGCAGGGGAGATGGAGAGCAGGAGCCCTCCTCCTAGAAGTTCAGGAGACTGGGAGGATGAGAGGCAGCAGGGTCTAGGGGAGCTTGCGGTCGCTCCTGTGTTACTCCTGCGGTTACTCCTGCCGAAGTTACACTGTGTTTCCAGGAGGAGAAGGAGCCCAGGTGAGGGATTCGGGAAAGGGAGGGGGTAACTGACAGCACTGGTTCCCTGTCGAGGCAAGACGGCGTGGGATCCTTGTGCATGTATGTGGGGGTTGTCCTTGGTCAAAAGGAGAGATCCCTCTCCTAGCAGTGGCGGGACAGGGAGGTGGGAGATATGAAGTGCATGCCAGATGGCTTCTGGCTTCTCAAGGAAACAGGAGGTGAGAGCACTGATTGGGACGTACAGGAGCTGAGACTGGTGGAGCGGCACCGGAAGTGTGGAAGAGCAGCTGTGTTGGAGGTGACAGGGCAAAGGCTTGGGGCAGTTTGGAGACTTGCCTTGTGATGTGGAGAAGTCTGGAACCACACATCAGTGCTCATGCCAATTGGCAGGTTGGAGATTTTTGCTTCCTTCATGAAAGCAGCCAGGGAGCAGGTGGGGAGGAAGCAGGTGGCAAAGTGACTCAGGTGTGGGGGTGGGCAGGGAGGCAGGGCTGGGGAGGGGAACCCTGGGATGAGAGGCCAAGGAGGCTCCCCAGTGGGGAGGTGTGGGCAGCTCAGACCAGGCTCTCCCCGCCCCCAGCAGGTCCTGGCAAGACTGCCAGCAGACCTCTGCATAGAGACAAGACCAGGGGCCTTGGGGAACAAGCTACTCCTAGAATTCCAGGGCCAGAACACACTTTGAGAGAGCATTACTTCCAATCTTCTGCTTATCTGTCCAAGCGGCTGCTCAGCCATCCTGGGCAGGTGGGAAACAAGGCCTGCCCAGGGTCAACCTGTCCACTGACCTAGCGTGTGCCCCACTCCTTTCATCTATTTCTTCTACTGTTGTTGTTCTGACTGTTCTTTATCTCTGTCCCTGATTTTTGTTTATATTCCTCTCTTGTACCTCTCTTTCTAAGTGTCATTAACATTTACCTCAAAGCCCTCCTAATGTCCATGGAACCTACTTGGATGATCGACTCCTGTCTCCTCTGACTTTCTCTGGCACTCTCTGTCTGGATTGCTTGATGTTGCATTCAGATATTATTTTGCATATACAACAAGCCTTGCCTTCCTGGTGAGACTCTGGGCATTTGGGGATTTGCTTTATGGTACAAAGGGGTCTGAAAGCATACACTGGTGCTGACACACCTCTTTTTAAAATGAATTAATTTTCAGCTCTGCTGGGTCTTCATTGCTGCAGTGTGGGCTTTCTCTAGTTGCAGCAAGTGGGGGTCTACTCTTCCCTGAGGTGTGCAGGCTCTCGGGCACGCCGGCTTCAGGAGCTGGGGCTCGGGCTCAGTTGCTCCATGGCACGTGGGATCTTCCCAGACCAGAGATCCAACCTGCAGGTGAACTCTCATCCACTGGATCACCAGGGACGTCCCTGATACACCTCTTTGATTGGGGATCATATTTTCTATTTCTTTTGTACATTCTAGAGGGCCTCAGACAGTGTATACTGGGGAGAAGGATGTTGGCTAAGTACCATATGCCACTTGACAGAAGGATTTGTGACTGATCAGATCATGAGGAAAAGGAAAACTGAGAACTGGAAGAGGGGAGATTGGCAGCTCTCAGGGTACAGACTAAAGAGCACTGATCCAGGAGTCAGAAGTCAGAGGAGGGACTTCCTTGGTGGTTCAGTGACTAAGACTCCATGCTCCCAAGGCAGGGGGCCCTGGTCCAATTCCTGGTCAGGGAACCAGATCCCACATGCCACTAAGATCCTCCGTGTCACAGCAAAGATCACTGATCCCACATGCCACAGCTAAGACCTGGAACAGCCAAATAGACAATAAAAATAAATATATTTTCTTTAAAAAGACGTCAGGGGAGACATGAATCTTGCTTCTAGCTTTGCCTCTTTACTATGTCGTGTGACTTAGGGCAGTCATGTGACCTCTCAGTCTTCTGAAATCCTACCCGTGTGATCCTCTGGGACAAGGGTACCGCCCTGCTACCTCTTGTATGTAAAGGGGCTGATCTACGCTGAATGATTAAATTGTAACAGTGGCAAGAAGATGTTGAGTCGCTGTGTTTTCAGAGGAGGCAGAAAAGAGAATGAGGAGGCCATACACATTTCAGAGTCAAGCCTGCGTCCCAGATCCTGGCTTCATCCATTCCTAGTCAGTCATCTGGGTGGGCTGACGTTTCTTCGCTTCGGTTTTCCCACCAGCAGAATGAGGTTAGCAGTTCTTGCCTGGTGCGTTTGTGGTGGAGCGCCTGGCACATAGGAAAGCTCTGAGTTGATGGTAGCCATGAGCGCTCATTAGCGTGTCTGTGCCTTCTGAAGGCCAGGTGGGAGGTACAAGGTGGTGGGGAAAGAGCTGCTCTACCCGGCAGGTAAGTTTCCTTCCACCCTTCCAGTTTGGAAGTGCTGCTGACAAGGGGAGTGTGCTGGAATGCACGGCATTTTTGGAACCTTCTCAGAAGGAATGTGTGACAGACAGGAATCTATGGAGGGTGGCGAGGCTTGAGCCCAGTTGGCTGCACTCACACTCAGCTGTGTCAGAGTCTGGCCTGCAACAGGACTGCTCCTTCCAGGCACTACTATACCTTTACCATCAGACATCTGTGGTCCTTGTTCCTTCTGAGAAGTAGTCGAAATAACAGCAATAGCCACCACCTATTGAATGCCTACTGTGTGCCAGGGTTTCTCCATTCATTAGCTCATTCAGTTAACACCATAACCCGATGAGGTTTATATTCCCTTTGTTATACAACTGAAGCTTGCTGAAATTAACTTATCTGAGTCACACAGCTGAGATTTGAACTGCAGTTTTATTTCACTCTAGGGCTGGTGTGATAGATGCCTCACCTATGCAGCTGTAGGCGCATACCCATTTTATAGATGTGGAAGCTAAGACTCAGCGAAATGAAATAAATTACCCAAAATAGATAGATGGCTGGGATATGGTAGGGCCTGACATTGACCTTGGGGTACTGTTGTTTCAGTACATGCATGTTCTCCATTAAGACTGTATCTTCTGTCAAGATAGAGGCACCAGATTCATTTAACAGATGAGGTAGCTCAGGAGCAGAGAGAGAAAAAGCAAAAGCTCATGGAAAGAGACCTGGCAGGGGAGGCTAAGTCCCTCCCCTGGCAGAGGCCTGGCAGAGGCATCCTTGGAAGCAGGACGAGAACTGAGAGATACTAGCTGTGGGTCCCCCAGCCCCACCCTTCTCCCTCAGCATCTGCAAGAAAAATTAGAATGAAGTGAATGTCAGAGATTTCCTTGAAGGAGACAGGCACCCAAAAGCAAACTGCCACCTGAGGCGAGTGTAGGAGACCCCAGAGAATGCAGGGACATTTTACCCACCCCACTCCACCCACACCCCGCACCCCCCTACCCGCCGCCCCCTTGAGGCCGTGGCATGTGCTGCTGCTTTGTAGAAGCACTTGCAAGAGCCATCTCCTTATTCCTTCCTTGTCACCGTCCGGAGTAACTCTCCGGTTGTGAGCCCCTGCAGAAGTGGACAGGACAGAGGGCAATGTGACCCACACCCGGCTCCTATAGACTCCTCTGAAGGGCTGAGGGTAGGCGGGGACTAGAATGGAAGATGGGAGCAGGGCAGGGAACTGCCTCTTCTGCCCAGAGGTAGAGAAAGCTCACCTTCCTAGAGGAACAGAGGAATAAACAGAGGAAAGTAATCAGGGTGGGGGGGCGGGGGGGGGAAGGAAATGAGTAAGAGACACTGAGCCTCCCAGAGATATAGCAGCTAAGGTGGGGCCACACACTCTTCCCTCCCCGCGAAGCCAGGGCAATGTCCACACTCAGAGGATCAGGAAATCAAGCTGCCCTGGAGAGAAGGCCTGAGTTAACCTATTAATCTGCTCATGCAGAACCCTCCAAGCCCATCTCACCTGCTTTAGAGGCTGGGCAGGAGCCCTCCTCCGTAGGGACCCAGAGGAGCTCACACCAGTGTCCAAATCAAGGCAGAGACAAAGCAAGTGAA
Organism: Muntiacus reevesi; assembly: GCF_963930625.1. Lineage (NCBI taxonomy): Eukaryota > Metazoa > Chordata > Mammalia > Artiodactyla > Cervidae > Muntiacus > Muntiacus reevesi. Next base: position 11,234,015 of record NC_089268.1, read on the forward strand.
TTGAAGTGAAGTCGCTCAGTCGTGTCCGACTCTTTGCGACCCCATGAACTGTAGCCTACCATGCTCCTCCATCCATGGGATTTTCCAGGCAAGAGTACTGGAGTGGGTAAAAGCACAGTGCAATCTCATTTCCCTGGGGGGCGCTAATCAACCCTCTGTGCCCCCACGTGGATAGGCACCCTCTGATGCTTTTTTTTTTTTTTAACCACTCTCCTGTTTGGGGCATAGAGGATGGCAGGTTTGCACTTGTCCTCTAGTCCTACACATAATTGGTGGCAGCAGGCAAAGCTGTTTCAAGGGGAGGGGTTTGCCAGTGGAATGAAGGGGGGAGAGAGCCCTAGAGTGATGGGCCTGAAAGTGACCTCGGGGATCATGTGACCCAAACGTTTGTGGCCTTCACTCCATCCCCATGTTCTGCGTGCTCCCATCCCAACCGCCATCTCTCATGTCATGCAGGGAACTCTCAAGGCCTCCTCCCCTAGAGTTCCTAAGGGCATTGTCTTCTTCCAACCACTGAGCTAACCCAGCTTCCTTTTCAGTGACAATACTGAGGTACACTGAGGAATGATTTGCCCAAAGGTAATCTCCGACCCAGGATAGAGTCAGGACAGGAAATCCAGATGCCTGAGTCGGAATCCTCCCACTTGCCCACTCAGTCCCTAGGGGCGGAACCGCTTCGTTCTTCTCCCTGGGGGTTAAGGAAACCTCTGACAAAGCACACCTGTCACCCAAGCTAATACCGGCTGCCAGTGTGAAGGGTCTAAGGACTGAGTTATTTTCAGGAGAATCCTGATCATTATCTCTTCCTCCAGAGTACCCTGAAGACAGACTCTGAGGTTAGCCTGGGTCCCAAAGGTCTCTATCCTGCAGAAGTTTGGCTCTGAAGCATAAGTGACTGCCTAGGGCCAGGCAGTCTTATTCCGACCGAACAAAGCTCCCTACTCCAGAAAAGCTCTCACCACTATCAAGAAGTCCTTCATCTTTCCCCTAGGATGGACGGAGAGAAGAGGCAGAGCTGGTACATGCAGCAGGTGCTGTTGTCCATGCTTCAGGGACACTGCTCCGTTGACACACTTTGCCCCTATTTTTTAAGATATCGTTTATCTTCCCTTTTCTGCCCCTGCAGGTTGGAAGGATGAAGGTTTAAGGATGTTCTGGTGAGGACCACATCTTGAAGGTGGGAGGGCAGGTTTGGAGGAGAGAGTTGTGCATATTTGGGGGGTCTCTTGTGTTTACACACATAATCAGGTTTCTGCGGATTAGCTTTTGCCCTCGTGCTGAGCCCGAGAGTGTTTTTTCACATGAGTCCAGATCTCTATGGGGAGAATGCTGAGCGAGACAGCAACTGCAGGACAGTCTGCCCTAGAGCTAGCAGTTTCAGCTAGGGAAAGGCTACTTTCTTTTTGGTCCTCGATTAAAGCGGACTAGGTACTAGGCGAGGGAACTGGGTCCCGAGGGCGTGGGGGGTGTGGTGGAGGTGAGCTAGGAGGGCATTAACTCGGCCGCTGTCGGAGCCGCTCTCAGCCTTCCGAGGTCCTATGTGGCTGTGCCCCGCGTGTCGTACTGTGTCGGCGGGCGTCCCGGGGTGCCAGTGCGATTCGGTCTGCCCCTGCCTTCCCGACACCCTTCCCTCTCTTTGTCTGCTCTATAGGTGTGCGTGCAAACCTGCGTCGCACAGCCCTCGTCGCGTGCGAACGCGGGGGCGCACCCTGGCTCCCCCGCGCTTTCCGCCGGTAGACAGGACTAGCCGGAGCCCGGTGCTGTTTGGTCTGGAGCCGAGCGGGGCTTGCATTGATCCATTGATTGTGCGCGGTCTGCGCCTGACCTCCCTGCTCCCGGGGAAGCCGTCTCCATGGAGACCGGGCCCGCTCCCCCAGCGCTGGATTGTAAATTCCTGCAGGCAGCGGCCCGGCAGCCTGGGGAGGGGGCCGCCGCGCCCGGGCGCGCAAGGGGAGCGGCCGCCGCGCCGAGGCCCCATTTGAAAGAAAAAAGGGCACGGAAAAGGAGGTGGAGGAGGAGGAGGGGGGAGGAGGAAGAAAACGAAAAGGAGCGAGGAGAGGAGGAGAAAGAAGAGGAGGAGGAGAGAGGCGAAGAAAAAGAGACGGAGCCCGAGAGACGGAGAAAGAGCGAGAGAGGAAGAAAGAGAGGCAGAAAGGGCGTGTTTCTGGCGCTGCGTTTCTCCTCCCCTTTCCCAGGTCCCTCGCCCGGGCTCTGCGCGCTCTCCGCGGCAGCTCTCTCCCGGCGGAGCTGGGAATTGGGTGGGATTGTACGGAGCAGCCCCGCCGCCGCCGCTAGCGGAGCCGGCCTTGGAGAGGGCGGGGGCTCCCCTCCGTCAGCGGCGCCGGGCGCCCCCAGCCCCGTCGCACCCTCCTCCGCCTCGCTCCCCCGGGCGTCGCGCCGGGAGAAGCCGGCAGCATTGGTAGCCTCCCGCCGAGGGCGCCACTGTCCGCGCCCCGCGCCCACAGACCCCGGCCCGGCCCTGGCCGGGCGCCCCCGTCCCTCTGCCCTTCGGCTCGCGGGGGCCAGGCCCGCTTCCGCCCTCCCTGGGCTGCGAGACCGACCCCGGCCGCCCGGCCGCCCGTAGCTCCAGCCATGGGCTCGGGGCGCGTGCCCGGGCTCTGCCTGCTCGTCCTGCTGGTCCACGCCCGCGCCGCCCTGCACAGCAAAGCCGTGCAAGGTAAGGAAGGAGGGGCGCGCGGCCGCGGGGCCGCCGAGGCTTCAGGGTCCGAGGGCGGGGGCGCGATTTCCGCGGGGCAGGGCAGGTGCTGGGAAGCGTGCTCCTGTCAGGACCGGGCACCGTGCGCCCACCCTCCTCGGTGGGGGACCTGACCTCTGGGCACCACGCCCCGGGCGAAAGGCTGGAGGAGACAGGGGCAGCACGGATGAGTGAGAAGTTTGGGGAGCCCCATGCGCCTCCAAATGCTGCCCGACTTCACTGCCACCCCAGCATCTTCCAAAGACTTCCTGCCTTCCAAAAGTATGAGAGAGAATCTTCTCTTCTCCCAAACATTGCCAGAAACTTAAGTTTTGGCCTGGAGAGACTGAAAGAATGAAAACTTTTTCAGCCATGCCATACATTTCTTCCGCTTGCCCCCAATTCTCCTCAAAGTTAGACAGAAATTTTGTAGTTGTCTTATCAGAAAAAAATGTTAAGGAAAAATAGGATCTTTTATGGAAAACTAAAAAAAAAAGAAAAGAAAGAAATCAACTTGTCTCCCTCTGGTTGGAAGAGGGCTGAAGAAGTGAAGAAAATTTCTGTGATTCTGGCTCTCGGCAAGAATGTCACATTTCTGCCTCTTTGGGGGAAATCTTTTTCGTCTTGCATGGCTTTCATTTCTTATCATAATATTTATTTATTAAGGCCTCGGGTTTCCAATTCCATTTAAATCCAGGTCAGAATTGCATTAAAATAACAAAGTAAAATTCCAGGCTGGGGAGCTCTGACAGATCCCTCTAGGAATTAGGGAGAGAGAGAGGGAGGCCCTCCCGCCCCCATCTCTGACCCCAGACTCCTTGCCTGGTCAGTCCCAAGGCTGTGCTGGGAGAAACCAGGCTGGTGGGCTACAGTTCTCTTGGGGACAGCCTCCCCTCCCCCTTGACCTCCTGCTGCACCCTTCCCCCATTGAGTCCTCACCCAGGAAGAGATTTATATGGACAAAAAAAAAAAAAATTCCTCCTAGCAAAGCTTCACTCAGGAGGATATGATTCTGCCTATTGTCCTAGGGGCTCCGTGAAGCCGGGCTGGGGTGTGGAGGTGGCTGGGCCAGAAGGGGAAGTTGAACTTGGGAGTTGGGGAAGCCTGAGTCTCTGGCAGTCAGGTTGGGGCATCCTGGAGCCTGAGCACTTGGCTCTTAGGCTGCTCTGTGTCCTGGATGGACTCCTGCTCTGGTAAAAGGAAGGTGCTGTATCATTGCACCCTCTTCTCCCCAAGCACTGCCTCTTCAACTACCCCCTTCCTCCTCGAACCTGTTCTTTAACAGAAACACCAGAGACCCTCTGCTGTCAAACACCAGACCCCATCCCTACCCCTTCCAACCCCAAACTGCCTCTTCCCTGGTCCTGGTTCCACACCGCCCACTACCACCGCCACCCCCGGCCTGGGAGCAGCCCTCCTTCCACTGTGGATTTGCTTGTGTTTTCATAAACAAAGCTGGCTTTTGTAGTGCATGCTGACTTACTCATAGCATGGAATTAGCTTGGGAGTTTAGTCTGAAGGAAGGAACAGATTTCGAGAGACAAGATAAGGGCCTCTTTCAAGTTGGAGCCAGTGTCTGTAGTGGCCTCGTGAGACTGGAGCCAAGACGTGGAGCAAGCAGTATCCTCCGGGGGTTCTTGGGGCAGATAGAGAGTCAGAGAAGGGACAGGTGCCCTCAAACCAAGTCTTTCAAGCCTGGGAGATCAACTATCCTTCAGGGACAGAGGGACATAGAATCTCTCCGGGGCACTTTAGGGCTCCCTCTTTCATTTCATCCTGCTGCTGCTGCCGCTGCCGTGGGAAACACAGACAGAGTGGAGACCCCTGCCCTCAAGGAACTTCCAGACTCTAGTGTTGCCCCCTGCTGAGCTCACACTCAGGCTTCACTTGATCTGTCTGGGCTGCAGTTAGCTTGGCATCTTCCCTCCTTCTGACCCCAGAGTCTAGCTGGGCATAGATTCCAAGCCAGTCACCTTTAACCCTACTGTTCAGGACATTTGTCAACCTGGTCTACTAGAGTAGCCTAACGACAGGTTTGCTGGGTTAGTGGGACATCTTTGGTCCCAGATCTGCATGCTAGTGTTGCAGAAAGGATGGTTAATGAGCGGGCAGGGCAGCCTTACCCATAGGCAGAGCTGTGGCCATCCCTGGCCCTCAAACATACCTCCAAGATCTCACCAGTGCCAGAAGGTGTGCCTTGAATGCCACATGCTTTCAAATGAAGCTCTGGAGGGTCTTTAAAATACAAATAACCTTGGCAAGTATCTTGTCAAGAGTTACTATAGCACTGGGGATATCTGGGCCTCTGTCTCTATTCTTGAGAGATTCACCAGAGGGAGAACCAAAGTGGTGTGGACTGGAGAGGAGGGGAGGGACACAGAAGGGAGCCCTGAGTGTGCAGGTGAACGTGTGTGTGCGTGCGTGCATGCGTGTGAGGTTTACCACGATTACCCACAGGTGACAGTTGGGTGTATGTGTCTGTTGTCACTTCCTTGCTAAGCATGTATACAGATGTTTTAGTGTCTTTGAGAGCTGGTATGGATGAGTGGCTGGGTAAGCTTCTGTGACTAGGAATGAGTGAGCATGAGGGTACATGGTTTTGAGTGTTTTTCAAGTGCCTGTGTATTTTAAAGTAGACAGACTGGATAACCAGGATAATTGTTAACTTAAAAGCATTAATTTGCTTTGCTTTTTTTTTTTTTTTTTTTTTTTTTTTAAGGGGGATGGTGTGCAGCAGTGGTTAAAAAAGACCTAATCCTTGCACGGGGCTCAGGTTACAGCTGAATGAAAAGGTCTCCTGGGGAAGACTTGTCCCCAGGGCGGCAGGGCGCGCCAGCCTGGACATTTAGTTTACCTGGTTGTTTTCTCTCCTCATTAGGGACAGAATTTTGATAAGGTCGTATTTTAGAGCTCCCAGGTAACAGCGTCGCTGGGACTGGGAGCGCGCATCTGGCAGCACACAGTGTCTCCCTGTCTCGGTGCGTCTCTCCGAGTCTCTGTCTGGCTGTAAGTGTGTCTCTCTCTTGCTTCCCCCCACCCCTCTCTTCCTCTTTAATGTGGCTGTTTCCTCTCCTCCCTGCTTCCCTGGGCTCCTGTGGCTGGCTCTTACAGTGAGGGGACTGTTCCTCCTAGCCCCTCCCTCCAAAATACAAAATGAAAACTATAACCGTGTCAGCGGGTGAGGGTGGCCCTGTGGGCCGCTGGCTGTTGCCGTGCCCCAGCCAGGCCACGCGGGGGAGAAAAAGGGAGAGTCAGCCCCTACCCTTGGAGCCTGATCGTCCCTTTAAGCCTGACCCCCACCCCTCATTTTTCCAGAGGGTGGAGAAGGGGGGTGGACTGCTTAGAAATTCCTCAGGAATCCCTTTGACCTCTCTTCTCTCAGTGACATGTCCCCTAGGGGGATGGGGAAAGCTCACAGCCAGGGGAGAACTTTTCCCCTTCCTACCTCTCATCTCCCGAGTCTCTGCTGGGTGGGGTGAGAGAGGGGGGGACAGGAAGACACAGGAGCCAGAATCACTACAGGCAGAGAAAAAGTTATCAGCAACCCCTCAGTGAGATTGTTTCCTGAAACCTTCAGCAATTTGAGAGCATGAGAACCAGTTTGAGATGTGAATAGCTGGGACCTGTTGTAAAAGGAGCCAGCTCTGGGTGTGAGTTTGAGAATGCGTGGTGTGCACTCACTAGGGTGTGTGAGCTTGTGTGTGCATGACCCAGGGGGTGTGTGTGTGTGCGTGTGTGTGCATGTGCGCACAGTGCTCCGGTGAGAGGAAAAAGGAAGCAGGCAATGTGCATTTTGTTTTCATTGGAGAAGTGAAGAAGTGGAATGGCTTGGTCCCGTGCCTTGAACTGGGTGTGGGGGAAGGGAGCAGATGGCTTCAGACCCTCCTGTGAAGACGGAGGTGAAGAGCTGCTGCCTGAATGCACCCCAGGCCCTGCCCCGGGCACGGTCCCCTCGTGTTGGGGTGTGGGCCCCCGTTGACGGCCCATACCCCTAGCACATGACCGCTAATAAGAAAGAGTCCCTGTCAGTGCTGGAAACTGCGGAGCTGCTCTGAGGCTGGCAGTGCCCGCAAGAGGCCCAGACCTGGGGACAGCTTCTTCGGGCTCAGCTATTAGACAGGAGTCTGGAAACAGAGGGACTGCCGATCCTTGCGGGGGGAAGTGATACAGCTGCCAACCCAGAGGTGTTTGAGGGGTGGGGGAGCTGGTTGCCTGTGCTGAGAGGGAACGTGGACCCTCCGCTTGCCCCCTTTGGCCCCTCTGTCACCAGACTGCGCATTCTGTTCGTTTCATGCCCACATACTGCCAGCCCTGCCAGGCAGGGGGTGGGGACTATGGCAGGTACCAGTGGATTTAGGTAAATGCAGAGCCCGGGAATTGGGCCCTTTGAGGAAATAACTGAAATTCTCTTCCTCACTTATATAAAATGGATGAGAGTATTAGTAGAGTCCTTTTCATCTCTGAGATTATGCATCTCTTCAAAATCCTTCTTGCTGGGGGCAGGCGGGGGAAGAAATCCTTCCTGCTGAAGGTAAAAGATACTATAGCAAGCCCCTGTCCTGCGGGGGGCCTCCCCAGGCTCCTTTCCTGAATCTCATGCCATTTTCTCCCTGAGTCCTGCTTCACGGTTCCCTGCCAAGGTTATGTCCTCCGGCCCAGTTTCCTGGGGCCCCATGTACCTGCTAGTTCCTACTGTGTCCTTAAGTGGGGGCATTTCCCCTTGGAAACAGCCCCTGCAGCACAAACGTGCGTTTCTATGTGTGTAAATGTGTGTGTATCCAACAGCATTGAGAAGTAGAGCTGAAATGCTTCTGTTCTGGGAACTGAAGAGTAGCCGGGCCAGGCCCCACGGCCCCAGTCCTGGGTCCCACACCCTGGATTCTCAGTTCCAAGATGAGCCCTCTCTGCACTCCTCCAGCCTACATATCTCCCCTTTTCGGGCCACGGCGCTGCTCTGTAGTTGCCATTGGGTTTGCGTTTTGGCTCTGCAGGTGGACAGATGCCCCTGAAACAGGGTATGATGGCCCTCACTCTTACCTGTGCTTTCCCTGTGGCTGAAACCAGGGCCCTAGAGAACTGTGGGGTTTGGGTTTCAGAGCCCCAGGCCAGGGGCTGTCTGCATCTGGTCAGCGATGGCAACAAGCTGAGGACAGACCTGGGCGGGAGCTGCTGGGCTGGCGAGGAGATCCAAAATAAGGAAACAGATCTGAGGGGTCCCTGGAAGAAGGTGGAGTGTCAGGATATGTGGGCTTGGGGGGGAGAAGGAAGAAGCGGGGTGCTTAAAGCGTAGACCCTGGAGAGCAGGTTTACAGAGAGGACGTTTTTACAAGTTTCTAATTATATTTATTTGGAGTTTTCCTCTGGCGGTTTGAAGCTGTTAACAGCAGGAACCTGTATCCCTGGTGTTTGTTTTTGTTTCTAACCAGCTGCTTGGCCCAGTCTAGTGAGTCCGAGGGCAGGAGACACCTGCCCACGGCCGCGCCGCCCGCCCCTCCTCATGGCAATGCCGTCGGTGCCCACCACGGTGCAGCCAGTGCCCTCCCTGCCCACACCCAGCCCTGCCCTTCTCCTGGCTGCCCCCGTGCCCAAAGCTGGGAAGGACCTGCATGCCTACTGCTGACTTCCCCCTAGGAGCATCCTAGTAATAGTTCCAGGCCATTCCATGGTTCTGGAGTGGATGCTTGCTTCATACTGAACCAAGTGCTGAGCTGGAGTGGGTGGTGGGGGAGGCCTCAGTGACAGCTAAGGCATGCATCTCTCCCTCGTGTTTATAAAAGGCAGTGTGCAGTGAGACAACACCAGACTGGGGGCCAGAAAACTGGGGTTTTCTGACACTGGCTGTTTTCTCTTCCCCAAGATATCATCTCTGGGCTTGTTTCTCATCTAGTCAGTGACAGACAGGACTGTTTGAGGATCACATGAAATGACCTAAGTGAAAGGCCTTTACCGGAATTAAACATCATCTGACATCATCGTTTATCTTGTTATTTTCCACATCAATTTGGAGAGATAAGACTGATCATCACGAAACAGGGACTCTGCCCGCTGCTTGACTCCCTCTCCAGTGTTCTGTTCTTTCCTCTCCACTCCCACTCCCCTTCACTCTACCCATCCTCTAAAGACCTCTGACTCAGGGTGGTGGGCTTAGCCCACACTGTAAGAGAGAAAATTCTTGTCCATTTTGGGGCATATTCAAATAAGCAAGGAGCTGGGCTGGGGATCAGGTAGGACCTGTCAGGCTCAGCCCTGCACCTCTCCAGTTGCCAAACACCAACTGCTTTTCCTGGCTCTTCAGTTGAGCAGGCTAAGCTTGGATAAGAGGGAAGTGTACTTTTTAAAAAGAAGAAAGTGCTCTGTCCTCTCTGCCCGTGGGGTCATCTGTGTGGTTTCTGGGCTGTTTCCAGGCCTCCTCACCCCTGCCTGGACTTTGTCCAGGCTGAGGATGGGCCCAGAATCCAGCTGCGGTCACATCCCAGTTCCAAATTGGGAAGACGGCCTGATAAGCCAGAGCTGGAGAGCCAGGCTTGCCCAGATTCCCTAGCTGATCTAGAGGTGGAGCAGATGTGCACACGTCGCAGGTTAGGGTACCATGGGCGATACCTGGGCTCATTCTACTCTGAATGTTGCTTGGGCGTGGAGGCAACATGGAGGAGAGGGTAAGAGAACTAACAGGGAGTGGCAATGGAACCGTGGCCCCTGGCACCCTGTCATCGGGTATTAGCACAGAGGCTAGGGAATGTCCATCTAACTAGGATGCACTGAAGAGATGTTTGAGAAGCCCCAGGTAACATCTGAAAACCCTGAGGTCCTGTGAATTCTGCAGGATTCCCCAGAAATCCTATCTTAAATTTGCCGGTCCCGAGCTCTTCTTACCTCAGCACAGCCAAATAGATGCCTTTAAGTGGGTATCTTCCCTTCTCTGAGTTTCCTGTCTTCCTACCCTTAACTTAGGACTAAATTCCTTGGGATTGTCTTCTACCCAGAACAGCTGTAGGGTTGCAGAAGAGTAAAGAAATGAGTTTTTTCTCTACAGAAACAGAAAAGATGCTAAAATATAGACCTCAGTCACTCACCCACAACCCATTCTTCTATCCATCCATCTACATATCTATTTAGCAAATATTTACTAAGTGCTTTCAATATATTAGTCTGTCTTGTTCACTGCTGAACGCCCAGCACCTAGCACGGTGCTTGGCATGTTGCAAATGCTGTTTGTTGAACTGTTGCATGAATATGCTCAGCTCTGTTCTAGCTGCAGTACAGGTTTCAGAGATTCAGAAGCCATGGCCTCAGGGAGCTCACTACTTCCTTTGGAAGATAATACACAGAAACCAAAAGTTAAATAATGGTATATGGAGCATATAAGAGGTATCTGTACAAGACCGTGACTGGTCAGATGAGAGAAGCTGACAGTAAAATCTCCGGAGTGAAGAGAAAGGATAAACTAGAGAAGGCTACCACAGTCAAAGGCAGCTTCCCAGCAGGGGCACCTGCACTGGTCCTCAGTGATGGGTGAGGTTCGAAGGCATCTCAGGAGAGGAAAACAGAGGGATGCGGCAGACCCGGCACACATCTTGGGCCGTCCTGGCTGGGCAGGAAGGATGCCACAGCCATGTGAGCACATGAGGGCATCAAGCAAGCTGCTCTGGACTTTCTCACTGGGCCCAGCAAATGTGTCCACAACTGCCCCCAGCCCCCCTGAGTTTGGTAAGGTAACCACGGTAGTAACCTAAAGGTGGAGTAGACTCTACCTACAGGCATCTGCTTATCTGCAGCCTGCATTCCTGCCCATTTCAGTGGTGGTTATTCCAGAGCTGGACCTTGGCAAAATTTTGAAGTAGACAAAGTGTTTCCTTGAGGGGTCTTCCTGCTTGCCTTTTAGGGTACACATCCCCACCCTCAGAAGGGAATCTTAGGGCTGCCCATGTCATAATACTTCATGTTTTCTAGTCTTTTCTAACCTCGTATTCCCTGCCTCATCCCATCCCTCCTCCCTACGTTTATCAGAATTTATGGAATGCTCTGCTAGGTGCTAATGCAAATCCAGAAGAGACGTCGGATGGTACAGGGAGAAGCTGCTGCCGTGACAGACCTGTGCGTTCGTGCCGGGAGAGGGTGGCAGGGAGGTCTTGGCTCTGTGGTGTCTCTGCAGCCGCCACTCTCCCCTAATTCATCGTGTGAGCCAGCCCGGTGCCTGAAGCTGGGGTAAGGGCACCAAAGAAGTGCCTTCACAAAGGGCTGTGGAGGGTAGCTTTGTGCTTCCCAACTGGCCTCTCACCCACTTCGCCCTGCTCCTGAACCAGCACAGGCGGAGCAGACAGTGACGCAGATGCCCCCAAGGATGTGCCTCCCCAGATTCCCTGTGCTATCACATGTGCCCCTGGGGCTGCATCTCCCCACACCAGGCCTCTAATGGGGCTTTGATAAGGGGACTGGGGGAGAGGACAGGGATTCAGAAAGGATACTGTGGGGAAGGCTGGAGAGAAGGAATAAAAATAACAAGCCTTTACTGAGCACTTACTGTATGCCTGGACTGCAGTACTAAGTACTTGCCAGGTATTAACTCATTTGATGTTCCTGGTGGCCCCATGACCAGGTGCTATATCATTATTCCCATCTACAGAGGAAGGAGCAGGTAAGCTCAGAGGCTGGCCCAGGACCACACAGACATGCATGCAGCTGGCATCTGAACAGACACAGCCTCACTCCAGAACCCCTTTTCTCAAATACTCTGTCGTGTTGTTGTCCCTGGTCTCTTGCCGGCTTGGGCAAATAGTCTATCACATTATCTGAGTTGAGAAAGGAAGACAGACAACAGTCCAGCCTCACCCTGGAGATCTCGATGCAACTGGTCTAAGAGTGACCACATTTTTAAAAGGGGAACCCCAGGGTGCAGCCACTGGTCTAAACCAATCCCCACCCAACAGCACCCCCTGGTTTGTCAGGCCAGCTCATAAACCCCTGCACCCTGAGAGAATGAACTAAGATGAGACTGTGCCCATGCATGCTGAAGGGATCCCTGCAGGACAGGTTGTGAGTGGGCAGAATGGGGGAGGGAGGGGAGGGAGCATTGAAAGAATGGGCTGGCAAATGGAGACACTGGATATGATTTGGGGCTCTATTTCTGAACTCTGTTTTAGGATTGTTCTGCTGCAAAAGATTCCTTCCAAATAGTTGAAGGGTCCCTTCCTCAGTCAGTAACATCAAGTGAGGAGAAGTGAACATGCCACACGAGATGACTTGAAAGCGTTAGCAGAGCAAGTCAGTAATAGCTGCAATGAGCTGAGGCAAACCCAGTCTCCTCAGACTGGGGACTCACTGAGAACAGGGCTTACTAGGAAGAGCTTTTGGGAAGACAATTTTTGAGCTGGGTTTGGAAAGTTGGGAACAATGCATCTACAAGAAAAAAGAAAGGACTGCATCTCAAATGCAAAAAATGAGAAGTGCAAATGTGTGGAAAGGGATTGAAGGGTTTGGTGTTGCAGAGGGCAAGTATCATGTGCCGAGAATGGGTGGGGGTGGGTTAGATGGCAGGAAAAGCCCAACTGCCCGAAGGGTCTAAAGGCTCGTCCAGGAGGCCCGGGTTTGCTGCAGTCAGCCAGGATCCACTCTAGTACCTGCAAGCACTGAGTCAGCAGCAGAGGAGACAACCAGGAGCAGATGTGGACTGTTGTAAAGCCCCAGATGATTCAGAGACAGGCGAATATCTCTACGATGGCCCCAGAGGAGGAGCTTCCTGATGAGTTTCCAAGGTGCCCTGCTGGCTGCTGGGGAAGGGATGGAGAAGCACACGAGGGGCTCAAAGCAGGGTAACAGGATGGTTATCAGTCACTGGGATTGCCCTGTGTTCTGCTCCTGCCTCTGAGACTCACAAGGGTTACCAGAGTAGAGAGGGGACCTGACAAGAACATCTCAAACTTTGGATTCCAAGATTGGAATTAGTTGTTAAAAGATATTTTCTCCACTGTGGGGGCACATGCAAATAAATGTGGGGAAAGAGAATAAGGACTTGGACCTCAGAGTGCCTTGTCTTTCTTCATGCATCTAACTACACTTGAAATTTCCTTTCCCCTCTAACACTTACCCAGCTTCCAAAACTCAAACTTGAGTCCCACTCCAAAGAGGTTTTTTGGCCTACTTAGGCCCAGGGTATTTCTCATTCAGAACTCTTAGAGATGAATAAGGTTCCAATAGAACCTCCTGTGCTGTTGGAAACGTTCCATACCTGTGCTGTCCACTATGGTAGCCTTTAGCCACATATAGCTATTGAGCATTTAGCCTGGGACCGAACTTTAAATTAATTTAGATTTAAAATACCCCCAGTGTACCTAGTGGCTACTATCTGAGACAGCATAGTCTTAGAGCATCTATTGTCTGAACCAATGATTTTAAACTTATCATCTCAAGCTTCCATGTATTAGGAACCTAATATTTACTAAATACTTTATTAGGTACTTTACACAAATTATCTCATCAACTGTTCACAGCCTCTCATGATAAGGCAGCCCTACATTAAAGATGAAGAAATAAGAGAATCGGAAAACCCTCCCTATTGAGTGGCAGGGCTGAATTTGAATTTGGGACTGAACTAATTCCAGAACTTAGGCTCTTTCTACAATAGGGTGTTTCTTAGTACCACTTTCTCTTCATCAGTTGGACAGACTGATTCTCCATGCAGCCTCTTACTGTCTAAAGAGGTCCCTCTTGCCCTCTCCCATGAACTGGAATTCTGTGCCCCCCTCCTCTCCATCCATTCACTTTGGGGTAACTTCCTAGGGTGGACCAGCAGGCAGACACCATCACTGCAGAGCCTGAAGGAGGTAAAGAATAAATAAATGTGAATTACAGCAATTAAATCACTGGGCGTGGTGGGCTGTGCAGAGGGGTCAAAGAGAGTTGGAGGGTAGAGTGCAGAACTGAACAGAAGCCCAAAAGACTTGAGGCAGGTGTTTGAGAGCACTCTTCCAAATTTCAGTTCTCTTCTTAGCCCTAGGAAGCCTCAGTCCTGCCCCTGAAGTACTTGAAATAAAAGATAACAGGTAACTGTTTCAAGCTAGGACTCATGGGTGTCTATACATTGGAGCAATTGCTGGTCCATTCATTCATTCAGTAAAAAATATATCAAGCACCTTAAGGATTTAGATTCAGTAGGTCAGCAATTGAGCCTTAGAACCTGCATTTTAACAAAAGCTAAGCTATTCTGTGGCCCACAGATCACACTTGGAAGTTATGATCATTTTCTGCAAGTAAAAGAAAAAAAAAATTTTTCTTGCAGATTGCTACACTATCCTGGGTTTTCCTAGTTCACAGCTGGAAGTGGTCTCTTCCTCTTCTGATCTTCTCTATAGTGGAGATTCTCAAGCCTGGCTGCATATTAGACTCACCTAGGTAGCTTTAGAAGCCTACTGATGACCACGTTTCAGCCCAGACCAGCTGACCAGCATTTCTGGGGGTGGCGCTTGGGCATCTCCTAGGAGAGTTGACTCTGATGTGCAGCCCCTTTCCTTATTCTAATGCCCTCGTGGCACTCAAACATATCCTGCTTCGTGTTACTCATGTGTTTCTCGTCTTGGCTGGGCTGACTCATCTCTGAACCGCCACAGCCTTTAGTTATAAAGCATTTTGGCTGAAACATTTCCCCCTATTTCAGTTCAGCTTTATGGGCATCATAACATTGCCCCAGAAGCTGCAGTCTTTTGCCTAAAGGTGATAAATTATTCTCTCTCCTGTGTCCTTTCTGAACATCGTCCAGGTCTTGGGTGGCCCCTTCTTCAGCGTAGCTCTGTGAGTAGCACCTCGTGTCAGAGCGAGGTGCACCTGGGGTTAGATGAAAGCACTCAGGGTGGCGGGATGGATAGGCCTGGATGAGTCAGCTAGAGAGCTGCAAAGACTGCACTTATCAGGCTTTGAGTTGCTGGTGCCAGCCCCTGCCAGCTCCTAGTCCCTCCGCTGTTGACAGCACAGGGGCCTCGGCAAATCTTCCGGGATGGAGCTTCTTTCCTTTAAAGATTCTTGGCGCCATGGTGGGCAAGTGGGAGCAGGCCTGGTCTCAAACAACTGTGAGGCAGAGGAAGATTCCTCAGATGCCCCGTCTCCCTTTCCTCCTCCTTTAATTACCAGCAGTCACTTGGACACTGCCACTTGCCCAGAGGCCACTGTCCTCATGCCTTTCTCTGCCCCTCCCTCTAAGCCTGCTTCTCAGAAAGGTAAACTAATTCACCCTAGGTTGAAATTTCTAATCAAGTTAAGTGTGCTACCTACCCAGTCCAAGGGTCTTTTGTTTGTTTTTAAACCAAAGAGGAGTGTTTCAAATGATGGAATTTCAGTTGTCATTATGGATTAAGTATTTTTGAGGGGAGTGGGGGTTCTTTCTGAATTCCTGAAATTACAGGGTCAGCCCACTCTGAAATCAGAGAGGTGTGGGAGGCCACCTGCTTCTGGAGGGGTTGCTGTCTATTGTAGAGGAGAGGGGATTTTGCCCCGAGGAACCACCTTCAAGACACCCCTTGGGAGGCACTGAGAGGGTCTCACGTGTCCCTTCTGCCCCTGCCAGATGTGGACGAGTGTGTGGAAGGGACCGACAACTGCCACATCGACGCCATCTGCCAGAACACCCCACGGTCGTACAAGTGCATCTGCAAGTCTGGCTACACAGGGGATGGTAAACACTGCAAAGGTGAGGCTGGGAGGGAGAAGGGGGAGAAGGGGGAGCTGCCAGAGGGGGAAGCCATGCCCCCGCTCTCAGTTGGCCACGCTGTGCATGGAGCCCTGCACTCCTTGCTGGCGTGGGGATGGGGCTAGAGGAAAGCAGCTCCTTCCCAGAGAGGGTATCGTTTTCTAATTTGCACAAAGACACCATATATACAGGCTCAGGCCCGGGTGGGGACAGTTCACAGCCATACAACCTGACTGGGTGAGGGGATCAGGATCACAGGACTAAGGCCTCAGGTTCCCTGCTATTGGAACCTCTGTCTTTAGACCCTTACGCCATGCCCAAAGAGAATGAGAACAGACAATTTACCCTAGGGCAAGTTCATACTATAAACAAACACATCTCCTCATAATTAAAGCAATGCAAATTAAAGCAGTCTTGAGATGTTATTTTAAATTTATGACCTTCTGTGTTGGTTAAGACTTCAATAGACAAGGTATACTCATTAATTCCTGGTGACATTATAAATTGAAAAGTGATTTTGTCATACCTAGCAGGAATCTTGAAGTCATTTATACCCTCCAACCCAGGAGTTTCATATTTAGGAACTTATTCAAAGGAAATTCAAAGAAACAATATATAAGAGATGTTTTTCATGCATTTATGAGAGCAAAATAAATGGAAGGAATCTAACAATAGAAAAAAGGGATTAATAAGTTATGATGTAGCAACATAATGGAATATTTTGCAACCATGTCCAGTGATAATTGAAAAGATCTGATGGAAATGTAAAAATGTTTATGACTGAAGTTTAGATGAAAATAGCTAAATGCAAAATAGTTTGTAGGCTATGAAAGTAACTATGGAAACAGAGATACATACAAGCACACACACACACACACACACAGAGGTTTTATATTTTTTAAAAAAACACCATAAATCTGAGCCCAGGGCACGCAGGTGGGTCCAGCTGCCTCAACTATTTGCCCACAGATGTGGATGAGTGTGAACGGGAGGATAATGCAGGTTGTGTGCACGACTGTGTCAACATCCCTGGCAATTACCGATGCACCTGCTATGACGGATTCCACCTGGCACATGACGGACACAACTGTCTGGGTGAGCGAGGGTTGAAGGGATGTGGGCAGGGGATGTCTTGTGGAGAAGGATATGTTTTCAGCATTTCCCATTCTCAGGCACTAGAGGAAAAGTAAACAAAAAGCTGCATTCCCACAAAATAGAAAACAAGGTCAGCCTCCCCTTTGAGACAAGATGCTGAGGATGAAAAAATCCTTCTGAATGAAAAACATTAAAGAGATGCTGCTCGAAAGTGTTCTCAGGGGAAGGGCCAGGAGATGACAATAGTGGGCTTAGTCACAGTGGGTGGAGCATGGTGGGAAGGTGGTTTGGCTCCAGACAGATCCTGGCTCTGCTGCTTGCTCGCCATGCAGACTTGGGCAACAGGGGTGGTAATAACCACCCAGAGGGCTGCAGTGTGATGACACAATGTGTGTAAAGAGCTCTGTACCATCCTTAGGACATGCTAAGTGCTCAGAAAACAGGAGGAATGATGATGATGATGATGCTTCCCTAACCTTAGGGTTAGGGTTCAAAGTCTTATTAACCTTTAGCTTTTAGGGGAACCCTGTATAAGTCATCCATGCCCTGGGCCTCAGTTTCTCCACTGCAAATTGTAGGAAAGAACTTGGCTAGAGTCACAAAATCACAAGGTTGGACTAGAAAGGAGCAAACAGAAGGGCGGAATGTAGGACAGGGTCAGATAGGAAGGCAGGGATGGGGAGATGTCAGGGGCGTAGGAGATGGGACACTAACAAGGCAAAGCAGGGACGCCTCCGTGGCTTTTCCTCCCCAGGCGCACTTCTCAGGCAGGAGCCTGCTAGGTCTGGGCCCCTCTGCCCTTGGCCAGAAGAGTGAAGGACAGGGTTTCGGGGCTCAGCAGAGAGAAGGGGAAGAGCAGGCCCTAAGGAGTCAGGTTCCTTTGGAGCTAGATTGGTCCATTTGGGTCCCTCTCCCTGATGCCTCCTGCACCAAGGAAAACAGAGAAGGACTATGAACTTAGGAGGGTAGTAAGGAGCATGAGATGGAGTCAGGGCATTGAAACAGGAGCCCCGGGATGAGCCTGGGGATGGTGATTCGGGGTTGGTAATTAGGGTGTGGCCTGGCAGCTCTTTCCCCATCCCTCTCCGCCAAGCTACCAGACTTTGTTTTGTTAAACCAAAATAGGAGAAAGGCTAGGGAATGTGGCAGCAAGCCCAGGCATGGGAGAAGGGGAGGAAGGACAGGGCCATGGTCCCTCCACAGAAGTGGTCCCTGCCCCACAGTGAGCTGAGGCTCACTACCTTTCCCCACCCGCCCCCTCCAACCTCAGCACCATTGCCAGAGCTCTCCCCGCACACAGAGCCCCGACTCCCTGGCTGCTCATCACAACCAGCTGCTCACAGGTCTTGCCCCTGACCAACCTCCATCCTTGTCTTCATCTCTGCTCCTCTCGCTCTGCCTCCTTTCCTGATCTCCTCTGCCTTCAGACCCAGTTTCAACAGGTGAGGGAAAAAGAGGATGTCTTCCCCTGAATGGGCCATTCTCGCATGTCGCCTCCCCACTAGCTGCCCCCTGAGGGTGGCAGTGGGGTGTGAGAGCTGCCTGGCCTCCGGCTGGGTGCTGGATTTCAGGAGAGGCCCGGCTGCACTGGCAGCCTCACCAGCCACCTGTCCCACGCAGATGTGGACGAGTGTGCCGAGGGCAACGGCGGCTGTCAGCAAAGCTGTGTCAACATGATGGGCAGCTACGAGTGCCACTGCCGGGAGGGCTTCTTCCTCAGCGACAACCAGCACACCTGCATCCAGCGGCCGGAAGGTCAGCCTGTGGCTTGAGGGGGTGGGGGCGCGGCCCCGAACCACCACGCTTCTCTCTCCGTCTGCTCAGGAGCCCTCCCTCAGTACCCCCAGGTTTCCCTCCGCTGCCCCTTTTGTCCCTGAACCAGTCATACCCTAAGGGCTCTGTGGACAGATGCTCTGGCTTAGAGTGAAATCTGGGAGAATTCATTTGGGGCTGGGATTCACGATGGGATTGAGGCTACCCTGGGACATCCTCTGCGTCCAGATCTAAGGTGGGTTTGCTCCTCACTGTAGAGCATTGACCAGAAAGTTCACTTGGGCTTTTCCATAAGATGCTACAGAAAAACCCAAATGAACTTTTTTGCCAAGCCCGATAGATGGCCGAACCTTAAACTGAGGTCACTGGACCGCGCCCGTGCCTTATTCCTTGGGTTGGGCTGGAGCATCAGGTGGGAGTGGTGGGGCATGTGTTTTCTCTTTCTGTGACTCCGCCATCACCCTCCCACCCCTGCCCACCCCCAAGGGCAAAGACTAAGCCTAATTCATCTTTGTATCCCTAAAACCTAATATGCTGCCCTGCTTGTAATAGGAGCTTAATAAATATTTGTTGAATAAAATGCATAATAATGACCTGTGCCGATTACTCCTCACTCACATAATAAATGTTATTTATCTTCTTCCCAGTTTGACTGTAAACTCTGAGAAAAAGAGATCATGTCTTGTATTTTTCTGGGTCCTTTCTAGATCTACCCAGTACAAGCACAATGCTGGGCAACTATTAGACACTATTTTTTAGTTGCTTGAAGGAGAGAGTGATCATGTAGAATTTAGGGGCCTGGATGTATCGTTCAGACTAGCTATGAGCTCTGCTCATTAACACCAGTTTGGTGGCCAGGAAGGGAGCCTGTGAGGGGGAGAGTCAGTCTCCTCTGTGCTGCAGCCTCCGAGAAATTGTCCCAGTTCCTGAGGCCCACGGTTTCCCTTCTAGTTTCTCTTCCTCTAGGGGCCCAGGGGCACAGCACGTTCACCCCCACCCGTCTCTTCCCTTTTAGAAGGAATGAACTGCATGAACAAGAACCACGGCTGTGCTCACATTTGCCGGGAGACACCCAAAGGGGGTATTGCCTGCGAATGCCGCCCTGGCTTCGAGCTCACCAAGAACCAACGGGACTGTAAATGTGAGCTGACTGGGATGGCAGTGGGGGAGGAGGGGCAAGGGGCCTCGGCAGCAGGAGTGGGAAGAGATGGGTGCAGGAGAGGCAGCTGGCTTCGAGGGCCAGTTTCTGCGTTACGGAGAGCCGGGGTGCCCGGGGGCGGCCAGCTGACAGGCCCCCTGCCCTCTCTGCAGTGACGTGCAACTACGGCAACGGTGGCTGCCAGCACACGTGCGACGACACGGAGCAGGGCCCCCGGTGCGGCTGCCACGTCAAGTTCGTGCTCCACGCTGACGGGAAGACGTGCATCGGTGGGTGAGGCTGCAGAGAGCTCAGTGCACTTGCGATGGGGGCTGGGGGAGAGGGAGCACCAAGGCGGGGCTCAGGTGCTGCACTAGGAGCACTAAGGAGCGGGCTGAAGCCCCCAGACGGCGGCAGGTCTAGTGAGTGATGACTCAAGAGTGAAGGGCTCGCCTGCCCTTCCTCCTTCCCCACCCCTTGGTTCTGCATCCCCCACCCCAGGAGCCTTGCCATCCTCTTGATGCAGGATGAAGTGTTGGCAGGTTGGAACTATCAGCCGAGGTGCTTGCTGACCGAGGCTGTGGTCGAGAAGGGGGAGAAAAGATGGGGCAGTCAGTGAATTAAGCCTGACCAGAGGCCCTAGTTGAGTAGTGTAGTGAGATGAGAGCTGTCACAGTCCACTGTCCACACTCAAGGGTGGGGCAGAGTGCCCTTTCCTGGGACAAGACAAGTGGGGTTGCCTGGCTCCAGTATCTTCCTGTTTCTTCTGTCTCTCCTTGCTCTCCTCCTACAAATCTCCTTTCCAGGCCTCCCCCCAGGCCCCCATGTTCTCCTCTCTTCCTCCATATTCCAGTGGAGCTCTGTCTAGGGTCCTCCCATTTCTTCCCCAACTCTAGAATTCTACCCTCTCACCCTAACTTGGGGTCTTCTTAATACCTGGACCACTTTTCCTGAATTCCTAGGCTTTACCTCACATATCTTTAGGTCCACAGATGAGTTCAGTTCTTTGATTCCTAATTCCCTAAATCTTCAGGGGTGTGTGTGTGTATGTGTGTGCGTGTGTGAAGGAAAATTACTATGTGCTTACAGAATGCTGAGAAAGATGATGGGACAAAATGTCCCCTTGGCAAAGTGGAAATGAAAGTAGAGAGTGTGAGCAGGGGGAAAGGCTGTGTCTTGAGTCGGGCAGAGGCAAGCTTGTCCTGTGTGGTGTTTATGAATGGTCCATTCATCTCATGGGCTGTAACATCCTGGGGATGGAAAGGTGTGAACACAGTCATTTGGTGTGTTTATCAGAGACAAGACATTCTGTTTCAGAACCAGCCTGTCTCCCATCTCACTCCAGAAACCCCTGTCTCTGTAGAGAGCACTGCCTTTCCAACAGACACAAGGACTGGGGAGCAGGTGGGGCTCTTCAAGGCCTCCCTCAGGTACCTGCTCCAGAGACTTGCACACACAGTTCTAAAGTTCCTTAATTAAACTCTCTCTTGCTACATGTTTCCCTCTGAGCTAACTCTCTTAAATCTTGGAACATTTTCGGGTCCTCATGTTGCCTTCTCAAGGCTGGTTTGTTCCACCTCCATTCATTTTTTCCCTCATAAGTCCCTCATTTCTTCTGCTTTCCAAACCTCCTGCGATGCCCTGGACACACTTACACACCCTTAGAGACTCCCAGAAGAAACTGCATGCAGTCCCCAAAGAAAAGCTGCATGTGTCATGACGGGGCCATGGATGGGAGGCTGGTGCCTCTCTGATGTTCTTTCTGTTTAGATAGTCCCGGGCATGGCTGCTTTGAACATACTCCTATTAAGCTTGAGCTCTGCTATAATGCAAGACCCATCTACCCTCTGAGCCATGGCCAAGTGAGGCAGAAGAGAGCAAATGAGGCTGTTCCAAGGTTCTATGTCTTTTTCAAGTTCCTCTCCCTCTTCTCCAGAAGAACTTATTTTACCTTGACCTGTATCTCATTTTTCTCCCTAGCCCTGGTAGGAGGAAACGTCATCGTTTGGGGCCATCGGGACGTTCAGATTTAGTGGGGAGACTGAGAGGGCAGTGCAGTTTAGCAGTAAGGGTGGGCGCCCTCTGGGATTTGGGATTTGGCAGCTTGTAAGACTTGAGGTTGCATCCCAGCTCTACCTCTGGCATGCTGTGTAGTACTAGGACCATGACTGCCCCTCCCCGAGGCTCCGTTTCCCACCAGTTGCTTGGTGGGAGCCTGGCTTCTTTGAGGGTACCAGGCAGGGTGAGGCTGGGGAATAAAGTATAGGAGTCTCAGAGCTCATCATTCGGGGCCAGTGGTTTGGGCCTGCGGGGGGGGGGGGGGTGTTGGGGCGCAGAGGGCCACATTAGCTCTGCCCAGCATTTAACAGCTTTTTTACAATGTCAAACAGGGGAAAGGCGGCTAGAGCAGCACATCCCCCCTCAGGCCGTTTCTAATGGTAAATATGTCTGCTCTCTCCGCTTGCTCTCACTGGCTTGCTAGGGGAAGGGCTAACCCTCTGGGGCTCCCACTAACTGCATGCCCACTGGGCCCAGCCAGACTGGGCTCCCCAGCAGCCTGAGCGCTGGGCCCATCGAGTAACAGGAAACCTGAGTCCCCAGGAGCTGGCCCAGAAGCCTTCATGTCAGTTTTCTTTCTGCAATTCTGTCACTCTCCTTCTCTCCTTCCTCTCATGTTCCTCTGTCCCACCTTCTTCCTCACCCAGCTTCTAACACCTCCCCACTTCCCAACTATCTGCCGCACCCCTCCTTCTACACAGCTGAAGACCGAGCCAGCTCCACGCAGCCAGCATGCCTGCTGGGCCACCTGAGATCAGGGTGGGATAGGGTTAGGTGCCATCCCCTCCTTAGGGTCTCTTTCTTGGGTTCTTACCCATGTTAGCTCACAGTCCCCGCACCCCTCGTCCTCTCCCACCGTAACGGTTCAGTGCACGACATGTGAGTTCAGACAGACCTGAGCCTGAGTCCCGGCTCTGCCGCCTTCTAAGTGTGCCCCCTTGAGCAAGCTCCTCTCTTCTCTGGTCCTCAGCTTACTCGTCTATAAAAGAGGGAGAGTGAGAGTCCTCTCTCAGTGTTCCTGTGATGATGGAGATAGTGTGCTAGAGCGTCTACTAAGTGCCTGACACAGAATAAGCACAGATTAAACCGTGATTTTAATCCACGACCTGAGGAGCAAAGGTTTGGGGCAGCCAGAGAGGCCACTCAGGAGAGCTCTGCCCTGGGCTGGCGGGCAGGTTTGCCCAGCTTCCTGGTCCAGCCTGGGATGATCCCGTGCCGGCTCTACTGCTCCCCACCAGGGACTCCCCATAAGTGACTAGACTTGGTGCAGGATCTCTGTTCCCCTCTCCCTGCTCCAGGGCTTAGAGGGCCTCTCACGCTAAGAACACTCTTGTGGAGGTGGCTGGGCCTGGAGCCTAAAGTCAGGGTTCCCTCCCAGTTTCCTCCCTTGGTCTTGGAAACCTAAGGAGACTGAGGTGGAAGTGGCACACAGGCGCTCCCGCTGTGGCTGCCCCAAACCTAGGCATCGCGGGCCCAGCGCATGGCCAGGGACCCCCAGGTAGAGGTGGGCTTTCTCTGAGTCCTTGCTTTGCTCTTCTCCTCAGTGCCGTGGGTTGCACCTGAGTTTCAGGAGTGGGAGATTCAGGATGACAGTGCTCTCCAGTGCTTTTCTCACTCAGCTCTCTTGACTCTGAGACCCTCCCTTCCTCTCTTCCACAGCAGAAGCCTCAGGGTTTTCTCTCTCTAATGGGAGAATTCTAAGCCCCACCAGAGGATGGCACACACCTCCCTCATAGTCCCTGTGTCAGGGCCTTGCACTTTTTAAGCTGATTTTTTTTTCCTGGGCTCATATCACTCTCCTGAGCTGCAGTTCAAACCTATTTTTCTCCTGCTCTGAATTCAGAAAATAGGGAGTGTGGCCCATCTATATTCCCCCCAACTCCAACCTCTCAGCAGAGGGAAAGCTTCAGTCAAGAGGGGAGCAACAGAAGAGAGGCTCTGAAGTTCTCTAACTCTCTCACTTACTTTCTTATGTCCTTCCTTCACCTCTGGATTCTTCTCCTTTTGCCCCTTCCCCTTGCCTAGACAGTATCTCCCCATTAGGAAAGTAAAATAACAACAGAACAGCCAGCTTATCTCTATCTGGAACTAAGAGGACTTGGGAGGAGTTGGAGGTAGCCAGGAAGGGGCTGGGGAATGATGGAGTAGGAGCTGTCTCCTCTGGGATCTTTCTTAAGATAGCTGAGCAGAGAGGAAGGGGAAGATGAATTGATGGTCATCTCTCAGCTGTCTTAGGAATCACCAGGCTCACTCTTCTCAAGACTGTCCCACTGTGACCCCACCCGCCAACAAGGCAGTCGGGGGAGAGAGGAGGAAACTCCTGTTGCCCCTTCTTGTTTGCTCCCTGGCAGTGAGAACCACCCCTACTTAGCTTTCCCTCCCTGCACCCTCCCCTCTCCACCTCCTCCACCCCCTCAGCACATTCCTGCCTGACAGCTCTGGCTTGTACCTGCCTCACTGCTGTCCACCTTGTTTCAATCAAGTAGGGGGCAGGGAAGTGGACTGCTTGGCTGCACTTGTGAGGGGCTGGGGGCTGGGAGTGATGGGAGGAAGGGGGCTGGGAGCCTCCACTTGATGCTCCTTCCGAAGCACAGGGAGGCAACCAGGGCCTCCTCTTGGGCCTCTGCGTTCCTTCTCTGCCCTCTCCTCTGGGACTCCTGCATGCTGATAGCCAGGTGACCATCCCCCACCTCCCTCCTAAACAGAGACCTGTGCTGTCAACAACGGGGGCTGCGACAGCAAGTGCCACGATGCAGCGACGGGCGTCCACTGCAGCTGCCCTGTGGGCTTCATGCTGCAGGCAGACAGGAAGACCTGCAAAGGTAAGGGTTTTCAGAGGACAGGAGCGTAAAGATAAGGAGCTGAGACTGCGACCAGAGACAGGGCACCTCATCATGGGACCTCCTCAACCCCCGGAAGTTATCCTGACTCTAAAGAACTGAGTCCATGACGAAGGCTTGTCTCCTGTCCGCCTTCCCCATCTCAGTCCAAGGGACACAAAAGCCCAGCCAGTTCCTTAGCGCCCCTGCCCCGCTTCATCTTCCTTACTCTCATTGCTCTTCTCCCTGCGGGTTCCTAACCCTCTTGGCTAATGAACATGCCGTTCACATTTGTTCCTGGGTCTAGAAGGGTGTTTGCGCCCTGATTATGTATGCACAAGGTCACAGGTGTGTTCCTTCTTGGCCCACATTCCCCAGACCTTCCCCGTGGAAAGGCTCTCCTGGTCAGAGGGAGATTAGGGGAGCAGCTGGGAGCTGTGACGTTAGAGCCTGGCTCCCTGGGTCCAGATTCCAGCTTGGCCTCTTATTAGCTCTGTGATCCTGGGCTAGCTCCTTAGTATCTCTGTGCCTCAGTTTCACCACAGTAAAGGTGCAGGGCCTCACAGAAATGCTACAAGGATTAAACGAGTTACATATAAACTACATGTGAAGTCTTAGAACAGTGCCTGGCAAATGGTAGACACTGTGTTAGCTACTATTATGATAGAATTTCCCACATCATCCATTCTATTTCCCTCTCCTTTTAATTAGCCAGGTTTACGGTTTACTAAGAATTTTGTGTTTTGTTCTGTTTGTTTGAAGAAAAAAAAAAAAAAGCCAGGTTTAGGGGAAAGGTGGAATGGGGAGGAAAACGGGGGGGGGGGGGGGGTCGGAGTGGCCATACTGAAAATAATGATTCATCAGATCTGTGTCCCTCGGTCGCAAGGGGGAGGGACTGGAGGAAGGCTGGGCGCGCTCTTGTGCCTTTCAGCCCAGCAGCTGGCAAACACCAGGGAGGAGGCTGGGCCGGGGTAGGGTGGGGGCATATGTGGCTGGGGTAGCAGGTCAGACAGCCAGGTTTGAGAAGTTTGCTGCTAGGAAGGACTGCTGACAGGTATGCTGAGAGTAAAGTGGAAGACTGCCCTCTCTGCCCCCCTCCCCCAAGTCAGGGTGAGTAGCCTGGGTCCTGTCTGCCACCAGCTTGGGGAACTTGACCTCAGGAAGGAAGCCACTCACACGCCCCCTCCTTCCCTTCCCTTCCCTTCTCAGTGCTGAAAGCTGCCTCAGGCCTGAGTCTCTCCAGACCTCCCTGGTCCACCCCCTGCCTGGCCCCTGCCCCCCCCATCTCCCCAGTCTCACTGGCTTTCCTGGAGGTCCTCCCGCCTGGCCTCTCTTCCAGCTCCTCCTTTCTGACACGCTGCCCCTTTGGGTCTCCACCTCTTTGCAACCCCTACCCGCAAAGGCTCTTATGGCAGGCAGGGGCGGGGGAGAGTGAAGGGATAAACCCTGTCCACCAGCTTTTTTGGAGTGGGGCCATCAATGGCAGAATGAGGGGCAGAAACTAGCCCTGTAGGTCAGATGCCCACCTACTTCTAGGCTGCTCCCCGAGGGTCTGACACCGGTTCCCATCTCTCCCGTTCTAAGACCCAAGAAACAAGGTGTTAGTAACGGCCACAGACATCCTGAAGAGGGAAGGAACAGATGGGAGGGAAAAAGGAGCAGAGGCAGACCCGGGCTCTCCTTGATGCTCTGTCTCTGCAAGGGAGGGAGGGAGGCGCTGGTCTCCTTATTTGTCCCCAGCCTTCAGTATTACCTTTGGTTCTATTTTGTCCTGCTTCCCCAGATATAGATGAGTGCCGCCTGAACAACGGGGGCTGTGACCACATTTGCCGCAACACGGTGGGCAGCTTCGAATGCAGCTGCAAGAAGGGCTATAAACTTCTCATCAACGAGAGGAACTGCCAGGGTGAGCAGACTTAGGCCAAGGGAAAAGCCTCTGGAGAGTTTCTAGGGTAGGAGAGCTTCACAGAGGTCAGAGGGCCAGAGTCTGAGATGCTCAAAGGACACTATGGGGAGTCTCCATAGGCAGTGTCGTGCTGTGACCTAGCAAACGTGCTCCTTCCTCTTGGCAAACCGGCCCTTCTGGGGTACATGGCTCAACAAGGACGGAGGGGTGGATTTCACCCCAGTTCACATCCTTGGCAGAATTCGACCAGCCTAACCACACATGACAGCCCTAATCCACAGGCACAGATCTCAAAGTTCATGACTTCAAAGACTCCAAGTGGAGGGGCTTAGGGGGTGGGTAGGCATTGCTGAGTCACTGATCTTAGGGCTGGGCCAGAGGTAGGAACTCTTCAGTTTGAGGGAGATAGCCAAGGCCCCTCCCTGGGGCCCTTC
Source organism: Muntiacus reevesi (assembly GCF_963930625.1). Classification (NCBI taxonomy): domain Eukaryota; kingdom Metazoa; phylum Chordata; class Mammalia; order Artiodactyla; family Cervidae; genus Muntiacus; species Muntiacus reevesi. The sequence continues at coordinate 11,260,609 of NC_089268.1, forward strand.
ACCTGAGCAAGGAGTCACAGGGTCAAGTGGCCCCAAGACAGATGCAGTGGCTTGAAACCTTGCTCTTCCAGATATAGACGAGTGTTCCTTTGATCGGACCTGTGACCATATCTGTGTGAACACACCAGGGAGCTTCCAGTGCCTCTGCCGTCATGGCTACCTCCTGTATGGCGTCACCCACTGTGGGGGTAAGCCGGCACCTCTGACCCTTAGACCTTCACCTCCTCGCCTTTCAGCTGAACACGCTCCTGAGGTGGCTTGTGTCTGTGGGCGGTCCCCAGGGGCATTTGCCATGTCTACATCCATCATGAGGAAATGGGAGAAATGAAGACAGTAGAGACACTGGGGTATCAGGGAACAGCATCCTGTTTCCAAAATTTCTATCTCCCATCCCCATCACTGCCCCTTGCCTCCCATCCTTAGCCCGCAGATTACAGTTCCTCTGCTAGGTAGGCATGGAAAGCTTTAGAAAGTTTGTTAGTTTGGCCCCTTCTCAGTCCTTCTTTGGACTGAGAACAGAGACAAGGGAAGGAGGTCCTAGGTTTGAACTCTTCTCAGACTGGGAATCATCTTAGGGTACCTGGAACTCTAACCAAAGGCCCCCCACTCCCTGCCCACATCCTGGCTCCTGCCCCCACCCCTCCATTGTCTGTCTGTGTCTCCCACCTCCTTCCCCCAGATGTGGATGAGTGCAGCATCAACCGGGGAGGCTGCCGCTTTGGCTGCGTCAACACTCCTGGCAGCTACCAGTGTACCTGCCCAGCAGGCCAGGGCCGGCTGCACTGGAACGGGAAAGACTGCACAGGTGGGCGGCGCCCTCTGCTGGCTGGAGCTTGCCCTGCAGTTTCAGGGTAGGGGGTCACTGGGGTCCTGGAAATCGTGGAGTTAGGGTATGACGGAGTAGGGGATGGAGAATGTGGCCATTTGAGACATGGAGTTCCCGGTAAATAACTCCTTTGTCCATTTCCATGTACAACTGCAATTCTGCATGTAGCTCATTCTCTTCCTCTAGTTACACACCTGACTGACAGACTAGAGCGGGTAGGAGAGGAAGAGCCTCTCTTCCTCAGGCTTCTCTCCCCTTCCTAGAGCCAGTGAAGTGTCAGAGCAGTCCTGGTGCCTCAAAAGCCATGCTCAGCTGCAACCGGTCTGGGAAGAAGGACACCTGTGCCCTGACCTGCCCGTCCCGGGCCCGGTTTTTGCCAGGTACATAGAGGAGGTTGCTGGAGGGCTGGCAGAGAGGAACGCTGGCTGTTTAGGCAGCTCCTCTGCTCCCCTTGGATTCCTTCAACCAGTGAGGGGAGGGGGCAGGTCAGAGCTGTGACAGCCCCCTTCTCTCAGAGTCTGAGAATGGCTTCACCGTGAGCTGTGGCATCCCCAGCCCCAGGGCTGCTCCAGCCCGAGCTAGCCATGCCGGAAACAGCACGAACTCCAACCACTGCCATGGTGAGCACCAGCCCAGATGCCCTGTCTCATGCTACTCTCTGGCTTGTTAACCCCAATTTCCCTTCCTTACTAAGCCTCCTGGCCTTACTTTTTCCTGGATCCCCTTCTTTACTATTTGTCCAGCCCTGCTGCCTTGCTCCCTCTGCCCTTGACATCTGATGCTCTTGGCTTTCGTAACCCCTCTCCTCTGGCCAAGACCCCAGCCCCAGCTTCCCAATGCCCTCTATGGCCATCCCCACCCTCACGGGGCCCCCAGGCTGTGCTGAGCTTCTGCCATCCCTCTAGAGGCTGCAGTGCTGACGGTTAAACAGCGGGCTTCCTTCAAGATCAAGGACGCCAAGTGCCATTTGCACCTGCGAAACAAAGGCAAAACGGAAGAGACTAGCAGAATCACAGGGCCAGGTGTGGACTGGGGACCCCACTCCAGTGGGCTGTCTGGCCACCAAACCCTTCCCACCCCTCAACTCCTCAGCTTAGTGAGAGCTCCAAAAACCCACTAACACCCTGAATTCTGGACAGAGCAGGGGAAGAAGAGGTTGCAGGTGGAGGGTCCAAGGAAGTCCTAGGATATTCCCCACCACTGATTACTATCTTAGACCAAAAGCACAGTCAAAGATCTGGTGAGATCTGTCTGGGTTGGGATGGAATAATGAAAGCCAGGAGTGAGAACACTGTCTCCAGGGGGTGCCCCTGAGGTTGACAAGGCCTCTTCCCTAGGTGGCGCCCCCTGCTCTGACTGCCAGGTCACCTTCATCCATCTCAAATGTGACTCCTCTCGGAAGGGCAAGGGCCGGCGGGCCCGGACCCCTCCAGGCAAGGAAGTCACTCGGCTCACTCTGGAATTGGAGGCAGAAGTCAGGGCCGAAGAGACCACAGGTGGGACTGGGGACACCGTTGGGGGGAGGATGGAAAGGGGAGGGCAAAGGTGGGCAAACAGCAGGTCTCGGCAGTGAAGGGAAAGGGCAGAGCCTGCCTAAAGCTAAGCCGAGGACCCAGTCCTCTCCCCATGCCCCTCCCAGCTCCTCGCTTTGCTCCCTCGCCCTCCTGCTCACAACCACTCTCTCTCTCTTCTCCAACTCACAACACCATCCATCACCAGCTGGCTGTGGGCTGCCCTGCCTCCGACAGCGGATGGAACGGCGGCTAAAAGGATCCCTGAAGATGCTTAGAAAGTCCATCAACCAGGACCGCTTCCTACTGCGCCTGGCAGGTCTCGATTATGAGCTGGCCCACAAGCCAGGCCCAGCGGCTGGGGAGCGAGTTGAACCAGTGGAGGCCTGCAGGCCTGGGCAGCACCGCTCTGGGGCCAAGTGTGGTAAGGGAGCTTGCTGGGGAGAGTAGGGAAGGCTCAGCTTGGGTCTGGTTCAGAGCAGGACACTTTACATCTCTCAAGATGTGAGGCAGCCAAGACCCTCCTGCCCATCATCCTCCCATCCTTGGTCCCAGACTGAGACCTAGAGGGCCATCATGTGGAGCTACCAACCCTTGCACATGGCTTTGGCCCCTGAGCCTCCCAAGCAGGATTCTGTCTGTCCCCACACCAAGAGATTCTCCTTGAATCTGGGGGAGAGGGTCGGGGAGCCCCAGACCCGGGTGGTGGGAAATAGGTGGGGGTGGGTGGCTAGCGCGGCCGACTCTCCCTCAGTCAGCTGCCCGCAGGGAACGTATTACCACGGCCAGACGGAGCAGTGTGTGCCATGCCCAGCGGGCACCTTCCAGGAGAGAGAAGGGCAGCTCTCCTGCGACCTTTGCCCTGGGAGTGATGCCCACGGGCCTCTTGGAGCCACCAACGTCACCACATGTGCAGGTGCCAGGGGAACAAACAATACAGAGTGGGGTAGGGTGGGCACTGGGACGCCCATGGGCATGGGACTTCCCAAGGGCAGGCCCAGGCTCCAGGCCACTCTCCTCGTCAACATCCTATCTGTGTGTGCCTCTGTCCCCTGAGACTGGGTGACCCTGTGGGGATAACCAGGACCACCCCCATCAGAGTCGGGCCCTTGGCTCATTGCAGGTCAGTGCTCACCTGGCCAACACTCTGCAGATGGGTTCAAGCCCTGCCAGCCATGCCCACGTGGCACCTACCAACCTGAAGCAGGACGGACCCTGTGCTTCCCGTGCGGTGGGGGCCTCACCACTAAGCACGAGGGAGCCATCTCCTTCCAAGACTGTGACACCAAAGGTGAATGGGCTACTCACCCTGGTAGGATCCCCAGCCCCGACTACCTCCCAGACTCTCTCCAGGTCCCCAGAGTAGACCCAAGTATGCTGCCCTACCATCTTCCCCAAGCCACTAAAGGCCCAGCTGCATGACCAACCCCACCATCCTACTCGCAGGACCCATCCTGACCCTACACCTGTCCCAAGCCTGGGAACTGGGGAATAAGTAACAGTTCCACTTAACCCTCTGCTTTGGAAAAGTGGTGCCACATTCCCCTCAAAGCTACAAACAAGTTCCTCTATAGGTGTGTGGCTGTGCTAGTGCCGGAAAGAACAGGACTGACACTGTAACCAACACTCTGTCTAGTTTGTTTTCTCCTGGGCTTCAGTTCTGCCGTGATTAGGGAAGGTTGGGACTCCAGAAGGAACTCTGGTGTCTTTTGTTAATTCTCTATGATGAACGTGTCCCTGCCCCAGAATTCCTGCTTGCCTGCCATCTTAACCCCTGCTCCTCCCCCCTGCCTGCAGTCCAGTGCTCCCCTGGGCACTACTACAACACCAGCATCCACCGCTGTATCCGCTGCGCCATGGGCTCCTATCAGCCTGACTTCCGTCAGAACTTCTGCACCCGCTGTCCAGGAAACACAAGCACTGACTTTGATGGCTCCACCAGTGTGACCCAGTGCAAGAGTATGTGGCAGGCCAGGCTGTGGAAGATTGGGTGGAGAGGCCTGGGAGCAGTGGGCATGGGAAGAAGTGGGAGGTGGGCAGGGTAGTGAACCAGCACGGAGCAGGGCTGGGGGTGGATAGGCAGGCCAGTCCCACCCTCCCTCTCTCCCCAGCCCACCCACACTCAAGTCCAACAACAGTGTTGGACTGGGCCCTGAAGTGCCCTCTCCCTGGAGGGGAAGGAGACAGGTAGTAGGGAGGTACAGACAGGTAAAGTGAGGCAAGAAGGTACTAATAGGGCAGGAAGGAAGAGGAACTTGGAGGAGATGATGAACTCCATGTGTCTGATTTCCACTTCAGAATTCTTCAATTTCCCCAACCTGTTTACCCACTGATTTCCCTTCTCTTTCTTGCTTTGTCCACTGGGCTTGGCTACAGATCGCCAGTGTGGTGGGGAGCTGGGTGAGTTCACTGGCTATATCGAGTCCCCCAACTACCCAGGCAACTACCCAGCTGGTGTGGAATGCGTCTGGAACATCAACCCCCCACCCAAGCGCAAGATTCTTATCGTGGTACCCGAGATCTTCCTGCCATCTGAGGACGAGTGTGGGGACGTCCTCGTCATGAGAAAGAACTGTGGGTGGCTGCAGAGCTGGGCCAGGGAAGGGCAATCCATATCTGGTTGGGGGCGGGAGAGAGAAAATTGGTGGTGAAAGAATTGGGGCAATGATGAGTAAGGCCTTGGGAGCAAAGGAAAATAGCAATGAATGCTACATGTCCAATGGAGGGCAGAGTTAAGAAAGCCAGCTTTGGGAGTAGAATTCCAATAGTGTTACATGTGTTACTTTCCTATTCTAGTATTTTTGCAGTTCCATCCATTTAAATGTTAAATTTTTCACACTGTGTGAGTGCCTGGGTGTCAAAGAACAAGCCCAGGGCCGTGAGAAAGGATATGTGTATGGAGGGGGCGAGGGGAGCTACACATATGAGGGAGGCCTCTGTCAGCCCGAGTCCTCACTCTAGGAGGACTGGGGGAGCTTGCCCTGCTCTCTTCTGATCTGCTGCTTACTTTCTCAGCCTCCCCATCCTCCATTACCACCTATGAGACCTGCCAGACCTACGAGCGCCCCATCGCCTTCACAGCCCGCTCTAGGAAGCTCTGGATCAACTTCAAGACAAGTGAAGCCAACAGCGCCCGTGGCTTCCAGATCCCCTATGTTACCTATGATGGTGAGCAAAGGCAGGAAAGCCAGGGAGGTGGGTGAGGAAGGGGCGGTTCCAGGGTCTCAACGGGAGGAGGAAGAGTTCTCACTCATCAGCCCCTCCCCTTCATGGACTTTTCAGAGGACTACGAGCAGCTGGTAGAAGACATTGTTCGAGATGGCCGACTCTATGCATCTGAAAACCACCAGGAAATTTTAAAGGCGAGTGAATATTACCAATAATGACAGCCAGTGTTTAATGAGCATGTAACAATGGGCAGGCAATATGCCAAGTGCTTACTTGAATATTCTCTTTGATATACACAACAGGTCTATGGAGTAGGTACTTGCATCATTCCTAATAAAAAGCCTTTCATCTTTACCAATGAGAAAGCTGAGGCACAGAGAATTAGAGAACGTGCCCCAGTGGTAAAGCTGGAATTTGAGCCCAAACCCATCTGACTGCAGTGTCAGCCATAGTATCTTACACTCTGGGGGAAGAGAAAGGGAAGATGAAGAGATGAAATGTCCTCTGCCTCTTCCACCAAGAAATAAATGGAAACTGAGGTTTAGAAAGATGCTTTTGGCATTTCCCTGGCAGGGAGCTCCCTCCTCAGTTCCCAGAGAAAAACAGTGCTCCTGTTCAGTGTTTCTCAGGGTCAATTCAGTATAGACCTCTTTTAAAGGAAAAGAAATGTTTCCAACATTGAAGGGTGGTCTGGATACTCAGGTCCATGGATCCCAGTTTGAGAATATCTTACTGAAGAAACTATAGTCCTAGTCACAGTATTATCCTTCATAAACTACCAATGCAAAAAAATGTTATTTTATGATAAATAAAATAATTTTTTATTATTATCAAAATGAGACACAATGACAAAAATCTCCTAGAACTGGCTGACTGCAAAGAATATTTCAGCTATGCTTCTCAAAAATTTTTAGAGCATCTGAATCCTTATTTCAAATGCGCTGTGAACTCCAATGCATAAAGCAGAGGTACCATTTTGATTAAAGTGGAGATGAGAGGCTGGAAGCTCCACCTCCTGTTTTAAAAAATCTCCTGATGCAATGTGAAGAACACTAGCTCAAAAGCCAGAAGAGCTGAGTCCTAATGCACAGTGCTTGGCACCCAGTAGGCTCTCTACACATGATATTGCTGTTTCAGACAGGGTGGTCAGGAAAGGCTTCTGAGAAGAGACCTGAATGAGGTAAAAGGCTACCTATTAGAAGATCAAGAGAGGATCATTCCAAGCTCAGGAGCATGGGAGCCATACAGCATGTTCAAGAACCTTGAGGCCAGTGTGGCTTAGCAGAGCAAGGAAGAATCAAGGGGGGATACGAGAAAGACAACAGGGCACAGATCACATCCCATCGATGGGGCATGCAAGGGATTCAGCTTTACTGAGTCATAAAGAAACCAGGGAAGTGTTTAGAATAGAAAAAGGACATGATCTAATTAAAAACAGAAAGTCATTCTGCTGCTGCTGGGGGTAGGGAGAAAGAACAGCCTGTAGAAGGACAAAAGTAGGTGGAAGTACGGAAACCAGTTAGGAGGCCATTGCCAAATGAGATGACGGTCTTGGACAGGGTGGTAGCTGTGGAGATAGTAGGAAGCAGTCGGACCCCAGATATATTTAAAGGTATATATTTAAAGGTAGAATCAACAGGTTTTGCTGTGGTTGTGAGTAAGAGAGAGGAGTCAAGGATGGCTCCAAAGACTGAGACTAAGCAATGGAAGGATGGAACTGCCACTGACTTGAGTTGTAGAATTCTAAGGAGGATGGGATCCAGAGTTCATTTCTGGATATGCCTATTAAGCATCAAGAGGGGCTGCTGCTGGGTAGAGGCCGGTGGTCCTCTTTCCCACCACTGACACTGATGCTGATATTGCCACTTGCCATCCTCTGCAGGACAAGAAGCTCATTAAAGCTTTCTTCGAGGTGCTGGCCCACCCCCAGAACTACTTCAAGTACACAGAGAAGCACAAGGAGATGCTGCCAAAGTCCTTTATCAAGCTGCTCCGCTCCAAAGTTTCCAGCTTCCTGAGGCCCTACAAATAGTGCCCCAGGCCCAAGACCCAGGTTTCGAAGCCCCCACCCTCAGATGAGGGACTCCTTCTGATCTCTCTTTTTGGAGAGGAAAAAAAAATCTCCATATAGACTAAGCGCTCTGCCTTTCTGTTCCTCTAGCTTCCTTTCCATGTCTCCTTTGGCCTCGCTCTTTGTCTTTACTTTCTCACTTCCTACATGTTCCTGAAAAAGACATTCAGTGCTGGCTGTGTTCTCCCGAGGGGTGGAGGGATGGTGTCCCACTCCCCTCCCTAGCCACACTGCCCATTTCACCAGCCCACGTCCTCGGCCCTGTCAGCTTAGAAGGGTGCTTGAGGCCCATGAAGGAAGTGGGTCTACTGGGGGAGGGGAGGAGGGGCTTCTGCTGTTAGAGGTTGTGCCTTGCTAGTCAGGAGCCAAAATGTCCCCTGACTGTGCCCCCCCAGGGATATTCTAACAGCCCAGGGTTCTGCCAAAGAAGCCTTTGACTTCCAGGCTTAATGCCAGCACTCGTCCTCTGGGACACCTGGTTTGAGCCCTGGACCGCCCAGACAGTCAACTTTCCTGTCTATGTGCAGCTCCTCTCCTTCTTGGCCCATGTCTGCCTGGGGTCCAGTGCATGAGGGCTTACAAAAGGCCCACACCACTGGCTAGTGGACACCAACTGAATGAAGAAGAGCAGCAGGAATTACCATGTTGAATATGCCGCTGCTGCTCCCCGAGACAGACTCTCTCTGCAGGACAGAAACCAAGTTTTCAAGCATCGCCCAAAAAAGAAAACAAAAAGAAAATGTGTCCTTTAAAGGACTAGACTACAGAACAATTGGAAGCCAGCCTCAAACACTAATCCCTTTTCTTACTTGTCTTCTCTGGCCCAGCCATTCTCTTACTCCCACCTGAGTGCTCCCTGGGGGAGCCCCACTCCCCATGCTAAGTGTTGCCCTTAAAAAACATGACTGCTGACCAAAAGCCAGTCTGGGCCTTGCCCCCAGAGTTGTCTTTCCCCTGCAGTCCTGGATGGCTTGTGGGCTCCACCAAAGAGGACCCTGCTCTGTAGCCAGCCCACAGCCACCTACCTCTGGCCCCAGGCCATGGGCAGCAAGAGGAATGTGTGCACGTGGCGAGCCTTCTGCCCACCTTGTCCACATCTAATAAGTGCAATCATTTTGAGTCTTTCTATGTTGACTAGAGGGAGGGGTTTTTGTTTTCTGGTCTTGTTTTTTGTTTTTGTTTCTTTCTCCTCTATTAGAACAACCCTATTTATAGCTGCCCAAGAGAGAAGAGTGTATGTTTGGAGTGGAAGAAAAAAGGTTTTGAATCTCATGAGCCTCGAGTGCTGGAGCATCTGATCTGTCTCTTCTCCGCCAGCAGAGACACCTGATGTGTGGGACCTGGTGGAGCAGTAAGGAGAGGGACCTGCGTTTGCTAAACCAATCCCACCATCCCTGTGCCTCCATGGATTCAGCATGGACCTCAAGATTGTAGAGGCCGATGGAAGTGGTCAGTGATTCTCCACCCCACGTAGGGAAAGCCTCCATCTTTCCCCTGCTCTCATCCGGTTTTCCCCTGATGTGCGCGTGGAAGAGGACCAGGACCAACCCCTGGGGACAGGCTGACTCAGGGCCCTGAGGCCAGAGACAAGGCTGTGGGAGCCAAGAATAGGACAGTTAGCCAGGCATGGAGTTGTCTGCCTGACCTTGGCCATTCTGCCTACCCCTGTTTGCCATTTCCTCTTGGAGCTGACTTCAAGCCTAGCTTCCTCAACTACTGCTTTTCAAAAGGAAGAAGAATCAAGTCCATGCCCAAGTCCAGATCCTTCACACACTCCACCTTCAGTCACTGCTGACTGTAAAATTATTTTCCATTTGCTCCTTCTAGTTCCCCCAAAGCTGTACCCCCTATTCAATCAAAAGCTAACAGTTGACTCCTAGGGCTCACTTCTAATGACTATCTCAAGCTATTGTTCCTCAAAAAGGCTCAATGGTAAATAAAGGAACCAGCATGCGCTCCCCTTTGCCCCACCACGACTCCCGCCCCAAGTCAGTAGCATTCACCAACCTTAGGCAGTAGGTAACCAATGTCACAGCTAGATCCACTGACATCCTTTAGCCAACACCATGGCCTGGGGGTGGAGTATCTGGCTGCCTTTGTCTCTCTGGGCCAAAGAAGGTTCTGCTGTAGAGATACAAAATGGTTGCTTCCAAGCAGGTCATTTAGTAGAAGGATCCACACTTTGCAGGAAATGCCATGAAAATTGCTTTAACCAACTTTGACCATCCTTATTCTCCACTAGAAGCTAGGATAACTTTCTGATTCCTCTCTCCCTACCCTTTTGCATCTGTCTCAAAGCCAGAGTGCTTCCCAATGCATGCCTTCAGGGCCTGGCTCCTTGCTCTCCTTTCCTTTCCTGTCACCCCATACACAGAAACACACTTCCTCTAACCATTTATTCCATGGTTTCTGGGCCTTACAAATGGTTTCCACAGTATGGAAAGTACAGACCACCAAGCTTCTTAACTGTCAAGACAGATCCTGGAGACCAGATGAAGACCTACTCATGTCCACCAGATTTGATTTATAATTTAGGTTGTCCAAGTTGGGAGTTAAGAATCCAGGCAAAGTTGCTTCTGTAGGCCCAGGGGGATGAAACAAAGCGTTAGTAGATGGAGGGGTCCACTTTCAGAGACTCTCTAGGCCTTTACAGGTCAGAAAAAGAGGTTTTTATCAGTGTAGGGAAGTAGGAAGATGGTGTAAATGGGAACCCTTCAGGAACAAGTCAAGAGGTATTTGTAGGGTCACAGTATTGACCCTACATAACTGAGGCCTCATTTATCTTATTACAAAAACCTGTCCTGATTTGAGTCTCAGAATGGGTAGCCATTCCTTCAAGGGCTCCAAGCATCAAGTGATGCATATCAGAAAGGCACTTAGAACTTCAGCAACATGGCATTCTCTTTTTACTTCTCTTCCTCCATCTTTTTGTATTATTGGGCCAGGCCCATTCCCAAAACCTTGAGGAACAAAGTCAGGAGAAAACTGACCAGAGCCTGGACTTGAACTGCCCTGCCCCAGGCCTACAAATTCCCAGAGGCTGACATCAAGCTGTGACTGCTCTGACTCCCTCAGGACTGGATTAGTTTGAGGTGTTGGAGGCTCAGATTCATTGCTGAAAGTTCAGTAATACAGCCCTAGTCTTTAGCCCTAATGAAAGCTTTCGTATCTGAGAAGTTCTCTCCATACACATGTTTGAGGTGACTGGAGATTAGGGGGCCGTATCTCAAAATGTCAGAAAACATAAGAGTGCTGAAACTTCTGTATTTGCTGCTTAACCTCAATATAACAGGCTCAAACTAGAGAAAGGGAGACAAAGTATAACTGACCATAAGCAGAAAATGTTAACCTGCTTGGCTTCTTTCTTAAGCATTGTAAGAGAAAAGTGGAAGCAAACAACACAAGGATATCCTTAAATTTGACTTGTCTCAAAGGTAGCATACTCTGTCCTTGGGCCATTATTTGGACTAGGAACCCTCTACAAAAATATGTGATAACAGGGACTAGAACCCCCAGTTCTGTTATCAGCTTATCTAGACAACACAGATTACAACTGTTTAGACAAACCGAAAACATTCTTCTGTGTGAGCTGAACTTAAGTTTCAGAAAATAATCATTACCATGTGGGAGGCTTACTTTTTTAATGCAGAAGAAATCTCAAAGTATTTGTATTTATATCTACCTTCCACTGCTGCCAATATAGTAAACATCTCCTACACAACAATAAATGATGCAGTTTATAGAGTATTTTGCACTTGGGGGAAAAAATGTATCTGAACTTGTAAAAAGAAATGTTTGGATTTTGTATTGTTCTTTTTATAATTATTATTAAAATACTAAATGAAACTCCTCAGCCTGGCATCTTTTCCTGTCTCAATAGTTTACCCTAGAGCTGAAAAAATCTTTGAGGAGAAAATGTGTCTTCTGGCTTTCAGACAGGACTTACCCCAATTTTTCATTTATCCTTCTTATTCATAAAGATTTTAGAATCTGAAAAGGCTTGTCTATTTTAAAAAGCAGTATCGAGAACTATCCTGAGTGCAAGAAATTTGGAGTATCATTGCTCATCATAATATAGTCCCCAAAATCTAACCATAAGACTTCCCTAGCTGTCCAGTAGTTACGGCTTCACTTTTCAATGCAGGCAGTGCAGGTTCCATCCCTTAGCTCCCACATGCCTCAGGGCCAAAAACCCAAAATGTAAAACATAAGCAATATTGTAACAAATTCAATAAAGACTTTAAAGTGGTCCACATAAAAAACAACAACAAAAATCTAACCATGGTTCACCTTCCTAGTTTAGATGTCCCATCTCTAGCAAAGTACCAACACAGAGTCACCAAGGTTTTTTTTTTATGCAGTACACTCTTGGTCACAAACAATATTCTGAAATACAGATCATTCAGCCGCTACCAACAATAGTACATAGGTCTTGGGAAAGTAATCTCTAATCTCTTAAAAATGAACAGTCTCAATTTCTAGGCTCAGAGATGATTGTTGCAATTATGTTCCATGACATGAAATTTTATTGGATTTAACAGTTCTGTGATATAGCCATTAAAGAGGAACAAGGAAAAATCAACCCAATCAAAAACTATGCATCTAAAAAAACACACATCTATAAAGCACATGGGTGCATTCTATTCCACAGTTACTGAGCTCCTATTATGTCCCTATCATCGAGTATTAGGCTATCATAGCTGGATAATAATAGCCATGCTCAAGATCTGCATTCCTCATGTAAGACTGATTACAACTGATCTTTCCTCATGGATCTGCCACAAGGAGAGAGAATCCAGTTTACCTGGTGATTATGAGTATAAATTAACTCAATGGCATTCTATTTCATACATTAACTTCCTGTAAGTTTGATTCACACCTTTGTGTCAACTGACAAAAATCACCTTTTTAGAATTGCAAAGCTGAGGACCATATCCAGGATCACAGTAAATGACTACATCAACTTGGGGTCATCTTCTCTGACTTCTTTCCTAATCCTCTTCTATTCCAAACACACCAAGCCTACTCCTCCTCTCTAGGACACTTGCAATTATGTCCTAGAATAATGTATAGTCATGACCAGTGGAGTATGGGTCTGTCTATATCAAGCAATCTTTAAAGGGAGGCACATGAAGACTTTCCAAGGAAATCTTCCTAAAGTATGTGAAGACTTTCCAAGGGATACCTGGGCAAGGAAATCAATCTGAGGAGAGTTTTAAGCAAAAACACTCCAGTTCCTCAACTTCTGTAAGAGATCTTCCCTAAAACTAATCTCTTTGAGAGCCAGCCAGCATATATATATTCATGCTATCTCCATTCCAGCTCCTCTTTCACCATAGTTCTTGTCTTACTTTACAAAGGAAAGGTGTTTCCCTCACCTACACTGAATCTTGATGCATGGCCCAGAGTGTAAAAACCTGAGGAGTAGAAGGAAGGAGTTGTTTTTTCACTTCATAACAAAATATTCCCATTACAATCAGTACTCTTATTTCATCTTAGAAAACGTTTCCTATTTTCTACCACCTGCTAATAAAAAAAGAAATTGTTAGCTGCTCAAACCATTATTTCCTACCAAAACCCCTTTTTTATTAAATAAATAAGTTTGATCATGAAGTGTAACAAAATTATTGGAGTTCTTTCTTTCTTCTGTTACATGATTCTTTAATTGTTCCCAAAAGCCAGACATGAGTTCAACATAAGTAGATACCTGTATTTGCCAAGGGACTAACTAACACACCTTCTATTCTACTTCTCATTTAATAAATTAACTAACAGATTTAGCTATACATTTTATGGCATCATTACAAATTATACAATGAGAAAAAGTACCATCTTGGTTGTACAGTTTTTATATTAATATTAGATCCATATAATTTTAATCATGGCTGACTTTTAATAACCTATTTTATAAGCTACAGTTAATATTTCCCAGTGATTTTATAATATTCTTTAAAATGAGTATTAGTTATTTGTTTAAATTGAAGAATAAAGTCAGACCTTTTCCTAACAGAAAGTAAGTCTGATTTGAAATGAAGACTGGCTTTGCAGGTTCTACAAATGGGAGGTATTTTCCATATGGATATGAATCTGCACTTCAATATTCTAATAAAATGATGATGAAAACATGTAATGATAAAAGAATTTTACCAGTGAATTCTTCTCTCACCACAGCGTATCAGCCTGCATTTTTATTCCTCTTTCTCAGCTCTATAGTTCTTCTGGAAAAGGTCAGTTTTCATTCCAATCCCTAAGAAAAGCAATGCCAAAGAATGTTCAAACTACTGCACAATTGCACTCATCTCACATGCTAGCAAAGCAATGCTCAAAATTCGCCAAGCCAGGCTTCAACAATACGTGAACCATGAACTTTGAGATGTTCAAGCTGGTTTTAGAAAAGGCAGAGGAACCAGAGAGCAAATTGCCAACATCTGCTGGATCACTGAAAAAGCAAGAGAGTTCCAGAAAAACATTTATTTCTGCTTTATTGACTATGCCTGAGCCTTTGACTGTGTGGATCACAATAAACTGTGGAAAATTCTGAAAGAGATGGGAATACCAGACTACCTGACCTGCCTCTTGAGATATCTGTATACAGGTCAGGAACAGTTAGAACTGGACATGGAACAACAGACTGGTTCCAAATAGGAAAAGGAGTACATCAAGGCTGTATATTGTCACCCTGCTTATTTAACTGATATACAGAGTACATCATGAGAAACACTGGGCTGGATGAAGCACAAGCTGAAATGAAGATTGCCAGGAGAAATATCAATAACCTGAGATGTGCGGATGACACCACCCTTGTGTCAGAAAGTGAAGAAGAACTAAAGAGCCACTTGATAAAAGTGAAAGAGAAGACTGAAAAAGTTGGCTTAAAGCTCAACATTCAGAAAACAAAGATCATGGCATCTGGTCCCATTACTTCATGCCAAATAGATGGAGAAACAGTGGCAGACTTTATTTTTTTGGGCTTCAAAATCACTGCAGATTTTGAAAGACTGCATCCATGAAATTAAAAGATGCTTACTCCTTGGAAGAAAAGTTATGACCAACCTAGACAGCATATTAAAAAGCAGAGACATTACTTGGCCAACAAAGGTCTGTCTAGTCAAGGCTATGGTTTTTCCAGTAGTCATGTATGGATGTGAGAGTTGGACTGTGAAGAAAGCTGAGCGCTGAAGAATTGAAGCTTTTGAACTGTGGTGTTGGAGAAGACTCTTGAGAGTTCTTTGGACTGCAAGGAGATCCAACCAGTCCATCCTAATGGAAATCAGTCCTGAATGTTCTTTGGAAGGACTGATGTTGAAGCTGAAACTCCAATACTTTGGCCACCTGATGCGAAGAGCTGACTCATTTGAAAAGACTGACGCTGGGAAAGATCGAAGGCAGGAGGAGAAGGGGACAACAGAGGATGAGATGGCTGGATGGCATCACTGACTCAATGGACATGAGTTTGAGTAAACTCCAGGAGCTGGTGATGGACAGGGAGGCCAGGTGTGCTGCGGTCCATGGGGTCACAAAGAGTTGGACACGACTGAGCGACTGAACTGAACTGAACTGATAGTTTTTCTAGGTTACTTGGTAGCAGTTTGAGCCTAAAGCATCGCCTTCCACTGGAACCCAAAGACCTAGGAGGAGCTTCAGACTGTGACTAGACTCCCAATGGATTCATCTGAACATAACTCAATCTGGGCCCTGCAGTATCTTAAAATGTTGATGGATGAAGCTTCCTAAGCAATGCCAGTTGCCTCGTAACGCTCTGAAATGTTAACAAAGAACTTGACTCGGTAACTTGACTCTCAATCCTGGTATCAAACTGTCATATCTACCAGAAGATCCACCTCAACCTATTGGGAAGTTTCCTAGTGAGGAAAAAACCAGTAAGAGGAAAGGCATGAGGACACTTGAGTGAGCAGAGATACAGGATCCAAAGGTTGACTGAATCTCTTAGACTTCACTATGGCAAAGGAGTTCCTTGGTCTGACTCCCAAAGAGAGCTATAGCAGGAGGAGGACATTGAGACTGAATCAAGAATGCGAAGATTTCAATGTACCTGTAGTTACTGCTGGTTTAACAGAGATCCTTCCAAGGATAATTATGAGAATTATTACAACACAACATACAGTAATTATGCCACGGAGTTGAATGAGTCATAAACCTTGTTCCTGTATTATTTTTTCTTGCTGGTAATTTTAGGATCATTATGAAGCAGCTTGGGAAAGACTGTACCAGTATTTTGATAACCTATATGAAATTAAGACGCTTACTCCTTGGAAGGAAAGTTATGACCAACCTAGATAGCATATTAAAAAGCAGAGACATTGCCAACAAAGGTCCATCTGGTCAAGGCTATGGTTTTTCCAGTGGTACTGTATGGATGTGAGAGTTGGACTGTGAAGAAAGCTGAGCGCTGAAAAATTGATGCTTTTGAACTGTGGTGTTGGAGAAGGCTCGTGAGAGTCCCTTGGACTGCAAGGAGAGCCAACCAGTCCATCCTAAAGGAGATCAGTCCTGGGTGTTTATTGGAAGGACTGATGCTGAAGCTGAAACTCCAGTACTTTGGCCACCTCATGCGAAGAACTGACTCATTGGAAAAGACCCTGATGCTGGGAGGGATTGGGGGAAGGAGGAGAAGGGGATGACAGAGGATGAGATGGCTGGATGGCATCACTGACTCGATGGGCATGAGTTTGAGTAAACTCCGGGAGTTGGTGATGGACAGGGAGGCCTCGAGTGCTGCAATTCATGGGGTGGCAAAGAGTCGGACACAACTGAGCGACTGAACTGAATTGAACTGATATTATACATTGGTCTTTTTTTTTTGCATTTCCTTCTACCTTAATATGGTTAATTTATGAGGAATCTATGTAGCTTGTATTTGAAATGATTTGAATATACTTTAGTTCCACTTTGATTTGACACAAAGAAATACTAACAAGTCTCAGGTAATGTCTGTTTCATAAGCCTGATGTTCCCTGTAAGATGAAACTCAGTATCAAGAATTTGAAACAAATTAACTTGTGGAAGGAATGTAAAGGAAACATTGGTTGGCTTGGCCAAAGCATTGCAATAAAAATTTTTGATGTGCTGTTTCAATTTTCAGTAGTGAATAAATGTTTTTATAGAGGATCTTAATAAAACTTGAGACATATTTGAATACCTTAAAAAAAAAAGAATTTTATCCAAAAAATTGTATTGACAAAGAAGTATGAAAATCAGTATCTGATTAACAAGCTGCCTCTGAGTGAAAAGATGACATAATTATTTTGATAAGACTGAAATCGATACGAAATGACTAACAAATCCTTTTGCAAGATCAGTGGTTTCCAATTCTTTTAATTAAATAAAACTTTTAATAAAATTAAAGGAGAAGTCTATTTGGTAATGGGACACTTATGAGGAATTGTGATTGTTGGCATGTAATTTAGAAGTAGTTCAAAGGCTTTAGGGATATCATTTTAACAGTCTCTTCCTTTCCCAATGTGAACATTCCTCAACATTTATGTCTATAAAAATAAAAACCAGGTAGAAAATTGTTGGGCTTCCCTGGTGGCACAGCACTAAGGAATTCACTTGCCAATGCAAGGGACACAAGAAACATGAGTTCAATCCCTGGGTCAGGATGATCCCCTGGAGTAGAAAATGGCAATCTACTACAGTATTCTTGCCTGGAGAATTCCATGGACAGAGGAGCCTAGCGGGCTATATAGTCCATTGGTTCTCAAAGAGTTGGACATGACTGAGCACACATAGAGAATTGTTATTGCACCTTATCTCCTTCCACCATTAGGTAATATTAGTCCAGGAACACCTGAACTAAGTGAGGAGAAACACCATATTTCTCATTAACAGACACATTTAAAATAAAAATTGTACTTTTTTCAGTTTCACAAGCTATAAAAATGTGTAATATATTTATGTTGCTTAATAAATTGTGTACTAACAATCTGATTCACAAGAAATTTTACAACAAAGCCTATGGTCATAAGCAACAAACTTAAATATATACTCAATTTTGTTGCAAAGAAGGTAAATGATCAATAAAAGACTTTAATGCATACAAATATAGTAATTAGGATAAATTTCTAGGGGAAGTGAATTAGGAGATCAATAAGAAAAGGAACCATATAAAATTTAAATAAATTGTAAATAAAGGGAACCATCTAAAATTGCTGTTAAAGAAGAACTTGTTCATATATTATTAAATGGATGCTGGTGGGCATCAAATACTTAGGGTATTTGGAGTCCACTAGATACATTTAAGAATGATATAATGGTTTCAATTTAAAACATAAAAATTTGCAGTGAGTCAGAAATTATATCCTCTACAAGTATTTATATGATGGAAAATTTAGGTGTTAACTTAGGAATGAACAAGGAGGTACATAGTTCTTTAAAATTCTTTTATGGAGTCCATTTTAAAAAATGTCTGAAGACCACCAGCCTATACGGTATATTGTGGAGATGGGGTTCAAAGGTAGGACAGAAGCTGCTAGAACTGATCTTCAATCCTGCATTCCAAATTATATTCCTCCCCAGTTCTCCTGAGTACCTGAAATTACCCACCATCAGAATCTTAATACTTCAAATTCAGACACTGGTTTCCCAGAGTTTTTGTTGTGTAAGAGGAGAGGTGATTACCAATCAGATTAGGATCTGCAAGGAATATGAGAAAGGATAGATGTATTTTTTATAATGGAAAAAGGTGGTGGAGGTACAAATTAGGACACCTGAGTATTAGTCTCTGCTCTATGTCTATCCAGAAGTTTATGCTACAGGTCAAGCTACTATATTCTCTATCTAGGTATTAATAAAATAACTTGTCAAACTTCCACCAAAAAGGAACAGAGAGGGAGCACCTTGAAGGTCAGGCTGCTTATTTCTGTACCAGGAGGTATAGAAAGGATTGGGACTTGCCAGGTGGTGCCAGTGGTAAAGAATCTGCCTGCCAGTGCAGGAGATAAGAGACGGGTGTTTGATTCCTGGGTCGGAAGATCCCCTGGAGGAGGGCACAGCCACCCAATCCAGTACTCTTGCCTGGAGAATCCCATGGACAGAAGAGTCTGGCTGGCTTCTCTGACCCCCACAGGGTCTCAAAGAGTCGGATATGAGTGAAGCAACTGAGCACACAGCACGTAGAAAGGATTAATTATTAACCACAAGAACAGGCCATCAATTGTCACTCACTGCCCCCCTTGGCTGAGAACTTGATGAGAACTATAAACTGTGGTGCCCAAACTAGTAAGATGAGGGACGGAGAATATCTAAAACTGAAAGGAAGGCTTTGTGGTTAAGCTTTGTACAGACAAGGGAGGAGAGGAATCACCCATGCCTCCTATGGCATCTTTAGCCACCACAGACCCCAAAAACAGTACTTTGTAAACGTTTCTATTGGAACACTCCCTTCAAAAAAATTTTTTTTAGTTAAATTTTTTTTGGGGGGGGAGGGGAGAGAGGAGACAAAAGAAAACGAGTTAAAGTCTAAAAGGGCAGAGAGGGTAAAGCTTCTCACCTCCTTCCTCTAGTCACCCAATTCCTCTTCTAAGAGGCAACCTTTACCAGTTCCTCATCTAACTTCTCTCATTTATTTATTTTTACCAAAAGCTCACTCTCTTTTACTTTGTCTGAAAATTCACCAATCACAGTCCCTCCTGGTGAGAGGGGGAAACCGTAAAAGGGCCTAGCTTTGTTCACCCCGAAACGAACCGACGAGGGTCAATAGTAGCTGCTTTTGAGGCTGGGGGTGGGACTGACGGGGGAATGAGGGTGAGAGAACCCGAGAGGGCCGTCAGGGCGCATTCCCTAAACAGGCGAGTCCCTCATGGCTCCTCGACGTCGTCCCTTTCAATAAGGCGCTAGTAATACCTGCAGTTGCTTCCTTCAGGGGGTGGGTCGCAGATCGCAGGCAGTGCGTGCGGACTGCGCACAGCAGAGCGCCTCAGGACCCTAAAAGGCGCAGGAGGCCGCCTGGCGGCTTTGAGCCCTGAGGAGAGGCACGGCTTCCCTCACAATCTGCCCCTCCGGCCCTCCCCGGCACCAGGAGCGCACCTTCACGCCCGCAGGCGGCCGACGAGACGGCGCAGAGCCCGCGGGGCCTCGGACTCCTCCCCGCGCCCGCCTCAGGCCTCAGGTGGACCGAGTCCCCTCTTCAGGAACAGGTGGCGGCTCCTTATTGCTATAGAGACGACCCGGCTCGCGAGCCGCGCCCAGGCCCTGACCGGGGCGTCGTGACGTCATCACGCCCTCCCCGGGCGCTCAGCCTGGCGGGCGGCGCGTCACCCGGCTCGCGGGGCGGGGCGGGGCTCTGAGGGACACCGTTCGAGACCCCGGCCGCCCGGGCTCCGGCGGCCCGGGAACCGGGATAAGTGAGACGTTGGCCGCTGCGACTCGGGGTGCGGGGTGGAGTCTGCCCTGTATTTTCTATACGGGTTCCGGGGCCCGGTGGAGGCCCGCCGAGAGGAGAGGAAAAGTGCGGCGGCCCTGGAACCTGGATATCGCGCGAGGCAAGCGGCTCGCGGGCGGGCGGGCTATGGCGCAGGCGGGTTGCGGGGCCGGCGCTGTTGGCGGGGCCCGGTGCATGGCGGTCTGTTGGCGGAGTCAACCTCGGGGGCTGTCAGGTTGGTGGCTGGGGAAAGAGTGGGTCCACCGTGCCCAGGTGGGAGGCCGGGCGGGCGCAGGGTCCCGGGAAGGTCCCGAGCCTGGCGTGCCCACTCGACGGCTGGTCGGCGGCCTGGCCCTCCCGCACCTCGGGTCCCGGTCCCCATCCCTGCCCCTCCAATTCCGCCCTGCGACTCCTGCCCCGTGACTCCCACACCTCACCATGTGACTGCGCCCGCCCCCACCTCTGACCCCCCACCCACTGACCCTAAAACCTCACCAGGTAATCCTCACTTCTTACTCATGGACTCTGCCAATCCAGGAACTTCCCCAGCACTGCCGAGACCCACCAACACAGTGACTCCCCCAGCTCTCCACCAGTGACTGACAACCCGACATCCCCACATCCCCTCAAACCTTACTGACTCCGCTAGTCTAACCCGTCCAGTTCTACCCTGTATTCCCCACCCCACCCCCCTGCAAACTTGGTGACTCCCCTCAAACCTTTTCTGGTAACTCCTAAATTCAGCCATCTAAAATAGTTTCTCACCCAGTCATCTTCTATATAACCCTCAATATCTGATAAGCCATTCTTTTCCCTGTAACTTCATGATCCTCATTCCATGTTCCCCCTTCATCCTAAAGTCACCTCCACTAACGTGGCTCTCTGCACTCCAGACCCCCAGTGTCAACCAGCACATGACTAAACAAGTGCCCTAGCATGGAGCTGGTGCCCAGGAAATTATAGAGATGAATATGAAGTAGATGTAGTTGGAGGCATCAGAGAATCTGAATTGAGTATGTGGTCCCAGATTCAAGTCTAGCTCTGCCACTAGAAGTCCTTTCCTTTCTCTGGACCTCAGTCTCTCATCTCTATTATGATAAGGTTGGTTTAAATGACCTCAGTTTCCTTCCAGCTGTGAAGTTCTACAATTCTCAATCAAGATATTTGTTTGCAATCGTTTTTTTATTCCTAGCTAGAAGTTTACTGTTGTAACCTCACCCCAGGGTCCACTCACTTCTTAACCTTATTGCTTCACTCCCGTGACCCCCTACATGATAGGCTGTACCCATTTCCCTTGATCAAGCCTCATCAGTTAACATGTTTGCAAAGCAGCATAAGAGTGCTTCAGCTTGGGGTATTGATGTGATTAGAGACCTGCTCTGTTTGACTCTGGCCCTTAAGCTATGGTGCCTTGGGCATATCTTTTAGCTTCAGTTGTCACCTCTCCACCAGGAGGATAACGGTAGTGCTTGAGGTAATGTATTCAAAGCACTTGGCACCAAACCTAGCCTAAGGAAGCCCTTAAGTATATGCTGAGAAGCTCTTATGGGTCTTAACTCCATCCTGGGTGCTAGGGAGTCAGCAGATAATGAATGCAGGGCCCACACTTTGCATTATCTTTGTACCCCTGAGCTCTTGGAATCCCTGTCCTCTTATGTCTCCTATGGCCTCCTCATTTCTTTGGCTCTTGACTCTGGTATCTCCTTAATGAAGATTAGCACTTAGTGCTGAGCACCTACTGTGTACCACGCTTTGTATGTGTAAATTAAGTTTTCCCTTCACAACCTCAAGACGTGATTCTTCCTACGTCTACCACTGTTTCCCATATTTTGTTTGTTTTGGTTTAGTTTTAAACAAATGATGAACCCGAAACTCACACAGATGAGTAGTAGAGCTGGCATCTGAACCCATGATCTTCAAAACTTTTGATCCATAGCTTCTCTTGCTCCTAAACCTACCTGGTTTTCCAGGTTACCCTCAGCCCCTTGTTGCTTATTTTCTATTAATTCCTAAGCCCAACAGCAACCCTTGCCATAACCTCCAAGGTTTCTATTAATATTAACCTTTGCCCCATGGCTTGGTGAGTTCCTCAACCCATTATTCATAACTTCTGACCCCATGTGTCCTGAGATCCCTGCACCTTAGTACCTCTATCCTTTGTCTGAATATCCTCTCACCCTATGAGTTCTTGGAGCTCCCACTTATCCTAAGCTGTCTCCCATTCACTGGCACTTTACCCCAAATCCTCTCATCCTAGGTCTGCTTACCCCCAGGAATTCATATAAATGAGATTTTCAATCTCTTATGAGTGTTCCAGTTGCCTCCCTTCTGCCATCCATAGCTGCATCCTATTATCCAAAACCTTTATCTAGTGACCACTTCACCCAGCTTCAGTGAAGTGACCCCCTTTCATTCCAGTGGGAACCCATCCTTCATAATCTGTACACCCTCCCATTCTAAGGTCCCTCCTTTTCACACCTTGTTCAGTATCTTGTGAGATCCTGCCTCTCAAGATTCTTGGATCATGTGGCATCTTTCTCACTTCCGTCAGTGATGTTCTTTTCAAACCAGAATCATCCCTTTCCTTATCCCTATTTCTGTGCCCCGTCCAGTCTCACAGTGCCTTTTTCCTACCTTACTCTTTTTCTCTCATGCATCCTCACCTCAACAATCTTGGTGACATTGATTATGATGTAAACCTTTCTTCCATCTTAATTCTGCCCTTCTTCCACTCTCCTGTGCATCTAATTCCAGGGGCATATGAATGACCATGCACTTTCTCCTTCCTACACAACCTGGCTAACCAAACCTCATTGGTTTGTCCAAAGAGCTGCCCTCTTCTGATAATAGATCACTAAGGTCACAATCCTTTAGGTAGCCAGGAGAGAGTTCTTGGAAGTCCTTCTGAATCCATCTAGCCATGTCTCCTTGACACAGTCTCTTGTGTTTATGAAGCTGCTTGCTGTATGTACTCTCAGAGTAGGAACACTTTGAATGTCAGCACTGAGGTACCAAACCCCAGGAGGACCTTCCAGTCAGTCCTCTGCCACCAGAAGACTGGATGGTGAGTAGCAACATGTGACATGAAAGATCCACTTCCAAAAGTCTATTCTGTGGGTCACTGAATTCTCCTATCCCATACGTATTGGCTGTATAGCAATAAATTCAGCAGAGGGCAGAATTAGAGTTAAGGAAGAGGTCAATCTTGGGGTCTGCAAATTCTGTGGATTGATTTTTTTTAAAGGAACTTTCGCCTTGGGTTTGTTTAATCTCTCAGACTACAGAATGTATTCTGCCTTGGATGTTTGTTGTTCCTACTATACTCTTCTCACCCAACATCCATCCTCCACCCCTCACTGTGAGTTCCTTAAGAACAGAGGCTGGGTTTTCTTATCTTCTGTCATCTCAATCCTGTCCCTCATATGTAGCAGGTAGTCAGTAAATACTTGCTGGATTGAACAAGCTCATTCAGAAATTCTGCCTCAGATACAAACAAGTGAAGACAGCTCATGTCTACATCTATTTTGTAGTTACAAAACCCTTCTCCCCAAATCCCTTCAAACATGATAATTGGCAAGTTCCTTGATTTAAACAGTCTGGAATTTAGATACTTCCTCTTTTAGTCATTGCTTTGGTGAGAGAATGGGTGTAAGTGCCTTTTTTTTTTTTAACTGTATTTCTGGTAAGACTAGAGAAATTGGTTGACATAGTTGCTAGAATACAGTGTTAACAAGACCAGAGTCTGTCATATGTAGATCAGTTCTCAAGAAAACAGCTTCATGAAATATTTAGTGGGGATTGCAGAGACAGAGAATAGAAGAAACCAAATTGAAATAATGTTGGTAATAGTTGAATTTGGGTAATGGGTTCATGGAGTTCATTATACTGTTCTTTCTACTATTATGCATGTTTGAAATCCATAATAAAGATCCATGTTTGAGAAAAAAGAAGAGGACGGCTAGGTGAACACATGCAAGTTTAACACTGTTCCTTGAAAGATATTTCAAAGCAGATGAGTTACTGTTAAACTTAGTCAGTACTACTATCTAGTCCCAACCTATTTTTGACCTCTTCTGTTTTATGAGGTATCAGGATGCCAGAGCCAAAAATTAGCACTATGCAGAATTGTACCATCCTGGCAACAAGCACCTATCGCCCTGGTCCTGCCTTGCTTCTCAGCCCAGACGTGATTTCTTGTAGTATGGGACTGGGCTGGACCTAAGAAGAAGGAGAAACTGTGTGGGGAGTGAGGGAGAGGTCAGAGCTCAACCAGGGTCTTCCCCTTCTGGCTTGAACCCTTTAGATTACTAGGAGATTCTAAAGGTAAGGATGTTCATTCATTCATTCATTTACTTATACATTCATTCCACTAATGTTTGCTGAATATCTGCTAGAAGCCAGGTACTTTTCTAGTACCTGGGGATAAAGTAGTGAATAAAACAAAGCTCCAGGATTTAAGGAGCTCACCTGTTGGGATGAAGCAGAAGCATATGATAAACAAGTGAAATATATGTTGAGAAAATTAAGCAGAGAAGGAAGATAGAGAGTACCAGAAGTCAGGGTATTAAATTTTATTAGGGTGGTCAAGGAAGGTCTCACTGAAAGGGTAACATCTAAGCAAAGACCCAGAGGAAGTTAAGGGGTGAGCCAGGCATTTATCTGAGGGAAGTATATTCCCTCTGCTGTCAGAGAGCAAGTGCAAAGGCCCTGAGGCAAGACTATGCCTAGTATGTTCAAGAAACCTGAGGACACCAGTCATTATGGCTACAGTAGGGAGAAAGAGGAGAAACATAGCAAGAGATGTGGGTGGTAGTAGATTTGTGGTAAATCATATTAGGCCTTAAAGGCCCCTGGATTTTTTGTGAATTGTGAGTGAGATGGGAGCCAGTGGGACGGTTCGAGACACATAAGTGACATGATCTGACATAAAGGATCATTCTGGCTGCTATGTTGAGAATAAGTTGTAGTGGGCAAGAGTGGGAGGAAGGAAACTGATTAGGAAACTACTGCTATATTCCAGGCAAGAAGAGTGGGTAACTTGGACCCAAAGTAAAAAGCCGAAGAGTGAGAAGTGCTTGAATTCTGGATATATTTTGAAAGAGGAGCCAGTAGGATTTGCTGAAGGATTGGAAGTGGCATGCGAAAGAAATAGAGAAGTTGAGGATTGCTCCATCATTTTTGGCCTGAGCAGTTTAACAATGGGGTTCCCATTTACTGAAATGGGGGAGCCTGGAAGAAGGGCCCATGGTGAGAAATGAAGCCAAGGTATTCACTTTTGAATATGTCAAGTTTGAGATGTTTTTGGACATGGAAATATTGAGTAAGCAGCTAGATATTCAAGTCTCTCTGACTTGTTAGTGAATGTCTGCCCTTCTGGGAACTGAAAGAACACTGTTACCAGGCCAGAGACAAAGGAGAAGAGTGGAAGAACACTGGCGGCTCTGGTGTGAGACTCAGCTCTGCCCCCAGGTAGCCGTGGGATCCTTTGGGACTCCTCTGGCAGCTCTGGCCTCTGTCTCTTCATCTACAGAGTGACTGCTTTAGACTAGAAATGAGCTGTCTTCTCAGCCCCTCCCGCTGTGAGAGCTGATGAAGCAATGCTTAGAGCAAGTGAGATAATGTATCTGTGTATCTGAGAGCATATTGGAAACTGCTGAGCTCTACACAGGGTAATGTTATTGGTGCTGAGTCCTCCCTTCCTTCACTAAAGCAATACCCAGTGAATGCCTGCCATGTTCTGGGCACTGGACACAGAGGATCCAATGACAGGGAGCTATATCCATGCCCTCATGGAACACTGCAGACGAGCCACCTGGTGTAGTAGCTTCATTGCTGAGTGCGGAAGAAGTGACTGGGGTCTGACAGTCTGGTGTGGTGTTGGCCAGGGAAATCTTGTTCTTGAACTGGGTCTGGGAGAAAACTTTGTGGATGTCATAGATGAGGCAGCATGGTAATTCAAGTGAGGAAAAAGTGGGCATCCTATCTGGGGCTGGAGAAAGAGCTGGGATGGTGGGATTCAGTTCCTTCCCTCTTTCATTTCTTCACTCAGCATTTACTCTTCTGCCAGGAACAACTTCTAGGGAGCTTGTGTCTCTGCGGTAGATGAAGGATTTCAAAGCCAATCTCAGAAGTTTCAATCAGATCTGATCCACAATAAGTGGAGCTGATTTTAGGATTCAAATTTGAGCTAAAGAGCTCAGTTAGCTATGTGACCTAGTAGTGTTATTCATTTAGTGTCTGTGGGCACATTCTTTGTAAGGTGCTAATTAAGCCGAAATGCTTGCTCTCTAAGAACTTGAATTATAAGCAGTTTAACAGTAAGTAGGATTGTGTTGTTTTCATCCCAAAAGAGTTAAGTTTGAGGAAAAAATAACATAACTGGCAGAGTAATCCCTTCACTACATCTAGAAGCACAAACATCTTATCCTGTGTCATTTAGATGTTTATGTTTCTATTTAAGGAGAGTCTCTGACCAACTAAACAAGAATATAAGATATAAGGACTTCTCTGGCAGTCCAGTGGTTAGGACAGGTTAGGACTCTGTGCTTCCATTGCAGGGGGCACAGGTTCAATCCCTGGTCAGGGAACTAAGATCCTGCATTCTGTGTGCCTTGTGGCGCAGCGAATAATAATTTTTTTTTTTTTAAATACAAGATATAGCCCATCTTAATGAACCAGGTTCCCTGGAGAAGGGAATGGCAACCTACTCCAGTATTCTTGCCTGGAGAATCCCACGGACAGAGGAGCCTGGTGGGCTCTAGTCCATGGGGTCCCAAAGAATCGGGCACAACTGATTGGCTAACACTTTCAGCTTTGAATGAACAGGTCACTTACAGAATGAGAGCGGGTATGTAGCCGAGGAGCTCTTGTTTTCTCTCCTGTCTTTTTCAGGATGAATGTTAGACCTCAGCGTCTGAACCTTTTCTGGTGGGGTTGAGCATTGACAGACTGTTCTCTGGAGAACCTGGAGCCCCGGTAGTGCCATGAGCAATGTACTTGCACCTGCTTCTCCTGGCCTTGCCAGCATCAATGGTTGGATATTTCTTTGTGGTTTTTTTTTTTTTTTTTTTAATTAATAGACTATTTCTCAGAGCAGTTTTAGGTTTACAGAAAAACTGAACAGAAAGTAGAGTTCCCATGTATTCCCTTTTTACACACCCCCTACCCTAACCCTCCCAGTTTCCCGCAGTTAGCATCTTACATTGGTGGGGTATATCTGCTACAATTGATGAACCGATGTTGAGGCATTATTATTAACTAAGTCTGTAGTTTCCATTATGGTTCACTCTTTGTGTTGTACACTCTGGATTTTGACAGGTATATAATGTCAAGTATCCACCATTATAGACTTATGCAGAATAGTTTCACTGCTCTAAAAATGTCTTATGCTCTGCCTATTCAAGCCTCCCCTCCTTCCCCTGCACCCTTGACAACCACTGATCATTTCACTGTCTCTTAAGTTTTTTCTTTTCCAGAATATCATGTCATTAGAATGATACTATATGTAACCTTTTCAGATTGGCTTCTTTGACTTAGCAAAGTGCATTTTAAGGTTCCTCTCTGTCTTTTTGTGACTTAATAACTTTTCTTTTTATTGCTGAATGATGTTCCATAGTATGAGTGTACCACAGTTTATTGAAGGATGTCTTGATTGCTTCCAGTTTGGGGCAATTATGAATAAAGCTGCTATAAACATCCACGTGCAGGTTTTTCTGTAGACATATGTTTTCAACTCATTTGGGGAAATACCTAGGAATAGGATTTCTGGATCTTATTGTAAGAATATGTTTAGCTTTGTAAGAAACTGCCAAACTGTCTTCCAGAGTACCATTTTGCTATGCCATTGTGCATCCCCACCAGCATTTGGAGTTTTCAGTGTTTTGGATTTTCAGCTCCTGTAGTAGGTGTGTAGTGATATGTTATTGTTTATTGGCTGTGAATACTTTCACTTTGATTTTTGGTAATTCAATAAGTATAGTATCATCATGATTATTCTTTCTTGTTCTTTAATTGCTAATGAGAATGAACCTTTTTTGTGTGTTGTTTACTTAATATTAGTGGTTTTTTGCTTGTGTGAATTCATATTGTAGCCTTATTTGTCCAGGGGAATTTTTCTTGGAGGTTTGTAAGTGTCTGCATGTGGCTTTTTCTCCGCCCAGTTTTTTTTTATTGTGGTGTGTGTGTATTTTGTGGTGTGTGGTGTGGTGTGGTGTGCTGTGTATTTTACACAGAACATAAAATTTGCCATCTTAACCATTTTTAAGTGTACAGTTCAGTTATTTTTTTTTTTTAATTATATTGGCGTATAGTTGATTTACAATGTTGTGTTACTTTCTACCGAACAACAAAGTGAATCAGTTGTACGTATGCATATATCTGCACTTTTTTAGATTCTTTTCCCACATAGGTCATTACAGGTTATTTAGTTCCCTGTGCTATACAGTAGGTCCTTATTAGTTATTTATAAGTTACATGTGTTTTTTTCATATCATGCCTTATATTTTATTTCTTTAATATTTTCCCCTAATGCTGAGGGTTTTTTAAAACCAACTCTTCTGACTTAGATTTCTTACGCTTCAAAGGGCCAAAACTATCTTCTCTTCCATTTTGAGATCTGGATATTATTCCATTTTGATGAACTGATAATATAAATTTAACCTTTTTGTCCCAGAGTGATGTTTTAAATAACATGATGTTTCTAAATAACTGTGGTGATACAGTCCCTTCTATACTGTCAAATAACCCTTCTCAAGCATACAATGACCCAGAGCTGAATTCCAGTAACAATTGAAATGTAACCTCCTCATATCTATATTAATTTGTTTGGTGATATAAAGTGATAACCTTAGGCTAACCCTTCCAAATTGCCTTTTTTTCTGGACTTATCTTTTCATGTACTAAAGGTGAGTTTGAAGCTCAGCCATGATTGCTCTGTTGAGTGTTTACAAATTAAGGTATTAAATTCACTTAAACATTTGTCTGAAAATTAGATTTTTAAGTTATCTGTTTTAGTTTAATTGAATGCCATTCTGCAGTAAACGAGACTGTATTTTCACTGAGTTTTTTGGTGTTAAAAATAATCCATTTTGCCCAATTACTCCCTTTTCTGTGACTAATTCAAACCTGTAAAATTGGAGTAGCCAAATAGGAACCATACTAAAAAGTACTTTGGGCTTTTAACATCAGTGTGCCTTTTGGAAAGAGATGTTTAGCTGGTGTTTTAAATGTGTTTCTGTTATTAATTTCCTGTTTTCTCTTTAGTTTTTGGAAACCCGCAGAACCAAGCCCGTTTCACTCTGGGTTTTGTGTGTGTACTGGTCTTTTTCTATAATAACAAATACTGAATCATTTTACTGCAGCCCTTCCCAATCTGCTGCTCATTTGTTTGCCACTCAGTCTTTGTCCCTCCCAACCTAATGTCGCTTTGTCCTTTCTGAGAAGTCTTCTGTATTTCCACATTAGTAATTATCTGAGTGAAAATTGTGATTTTTTTCCCAAAGTTGAACGTTTCTCTGTTTCCAAGCAAATGTTTTCTTTTTTTCTTCTTCTTTTTTTTGGCTCCTCAGTACCCTCTGGGCTGACAGAGTCCAGAAACCCTTATTTCAAATGTTCCTGGAGTTCGGGTTAGCAGAAAATGATAGACTAGCAAACAAGGTGCCTGTAGTCCAGGCAAAGCCTTGCTTAGGTGTGGGTCAGATTAGATCTGACCCATAACATAGTGGAGAAGCACGTGGCTACTCTTTGATTTCCCATCTGTCATACCTCTTATTTTTCTGCTTTGAGGAGACAATTTAAGCCCATCCTTTTTCACAGAGAAATATTCAATGTATCTAAAAAGTTTTTCTAAATGTTATCTCACTGGTAACTATAATTTATGTTTACAAGAGGAAACACATTTATATACTATGAAGTCATAGAGCTGTTTCCTGCAGCAGAATCAACAATAGGTTAAGTTCATTTTAAAATGCAACAAACAGGAACTGGACTTGCTGCTAATTCTGAGTGTGTCAGTCTCCCTTTTCATCCCTACCTTTCCTCCTGGCTCTTATTCCTCACCACAACTCCCCCTAGACTAGCTCTCCATTCAGCTCAGGTCATTAGGGAGCTGGTAAAAATTAACACCCTCCAAAAAGAAAACATAGCAGCTACTCCTGCCCTTTGTCAGAGGGCCACGGGAGTTAGGAATCTGAAATGTCCAGTACAGGCAGGAACTGCTCAGACCCAGCCATCCTCAGGCAGTGACAAGCCTTCTTTGGCTCTGCCAATGTCCCTGCGGTTGATTTAGTACTGGCACAGGAGGCTTTGGAGTTGACCATTATTTAACAAAAGAAAGGGAGGAAAATGGCAATCAGACACTTGTACATGCTTGGCAGCCAAGAAGAAACCTCACCATCCGCAGTCAGGCGCTGTTGGAAGGCAGATTTCAGCGATCCAGAAGGGCTAGAGAGCAAGAGGGGACTGTTTTATTAAAGGTTTATGTTATGAGGCTTAAGGAGGAAAACTGAATATTTAGCCTGGACATGAGAAACATTTTAAAGAGCGGGGATTTGTTTTCTTTGAGTCAAAAAGCGTTATTTTGGGAAATGTGGCTGCTAGCTGTTCCCTCCTTCCATGTGGTCAGGTCGAGAAGAACCGGGATTAAGTTGCAGTGGGTGAGATGAAAGTTAAACAACCAGTATTCAAGTGTTCTAAGAGCTGATGTTGTGTTACAGTGGATTAGCAAAAGGAGGACATAAACCAGATATTAAGAGGTATGGACTCTGGGGCCGGCCAGCCTGGCTTAGATCCTGGCTTCAGCACTAACTTGATCTAGGACCTTGAGCAAATTACTCCACCTCTAAACTTCAGTCACCTCAGCTGTAAAATGGGGATAGTGTACTCACTTCCTCATAGGATTGTTTTTAAGATTAAAAGAGATAGTATAGATAGAGTACTTTAAACAGCAGCTGACATGTATTAAGGGCTGTATATTTAATAAATTTAATTACATGAATGGTGGCAAGGATTTTAGGGTCATTTGGGCCAACAATTCATTTTACAGATTAAGAGGCAATAACAGGAGGTGAAATTGAGGTTACAAGCCTTTCTGCAGATCCCAGGCTGTTGTCAGTACTCCTAGCTGTTACAGAAATACTCATTGCTTCAGAAGCATATCCCTTTAGGTTTTCCTTTCATCCCCTTCCCCAGAGCCAGCATTTCTTGAGTAATTCCTGTGCTAAATTCCCTGTGCTAAATGCTGATGTATGTGACCTCATTTCATCCTGACAGTAACATGTGACGAAGATGCCGCTGTTATCATTTTTTTTTTAAGATGTATCTAAATTTCAGAGAGGTCCAGTTACTTTCCAAGGACACACAGCTTGAAAGAGGCAAAGCCTGAGTTAGAATGAAGACTGACACCAGAGCCTGTGTTGTTAACCATGGCACAGATTTTCCTCAGAAAATCTCAGTAGAATACAGATGAGCTAAGTTAAACCAACCATTGCCTCAGCAGCCACAGGGCCCAGCCATAAAGATCTGAGACCGTTTTCCAGTCCCCTTTCAACCTGTAGTCTGCTTTGTTTTCAGACATAGGTCTCTCAGGTGTGTTATATCTGACACAGTGCTGTTAATATGAAAACAGTTCACCAAAAGAACTTCTCTCCCTGCTTAAGAGAATGAAAGTCAGAGGTCCTGGAGCAGTCTAATGGAGGCCAGACCCAGGGCTTTCATGAGGTCAGGACCATGTCAGGGGTCATCAGGACTCTGGGCAACATTGGGGTCACTGCCAGGATCCACGTAGACCAGAGAAGGTGAGTCATATACGGAATTCCAGCTAGACCAAGGGTTCCTTACCTCCTTCAATCCCTGTGAGACTCTGATGACAGTCACGACTCTCCCCTCTTCAGAAAAATGTGCAAGCTCACACACCAAAAACGTGTTACCAGGTGGCTTCAGGGTTCGTAAACTCCAGCTAAAAACCTCCGTGTTAGGCAGCAGAGCAGACTGCTTAGGAGCACTGCTCTGGTGCCGGGTGGCCTGGATTCAAATCCTTTTCTTTCACTTACTAGCGGTGCAACCTTGAGTAGAGCTTCACCTCCCTCAACTGTGAAATGAGGATAATATAGTATTTGATTAAAGGGTCATTGTGAGGATTAAACAGTTTACATAGTCAGCTCTCTGGCTGTACTCACTCTCAGCGGTAGTAGCATTGCTGTCCCCAGAGCGTAGCCCATTCAGTAAATGTGTATGGACAGAAGGAATGAATCATCCTGGTGGAGATGCCAAGTCTAGTGTACAGCATCCCAACCAGTGTATCACAGATGGGCTATGGTTGTGTCAGGAGTCTTTCCCACGCAGCCCTTTGAACCGCCAAAGCTCTATCTAGCTGGTTGCTCATGGCTTCAAGTACCAGCACCCGGAGTGTGACATCCAGATATCCTCTCTGGGTGCCCTGATTGAGAAGCTCAGCCGGCAGCTAGGAAGAATCCAGTAGGCCGTGCAGACTCCAAGTCCAGGAGAGTCCTCTGATGGGTGGCAAGGAGAACCTTGCCCTGAAGCAGGGCTCCGGTACCCTCCATCCCACAGTAGACGCACAGTGAGCGCTGCGCTGCCAGTCGGATGCATCAGTGCTTCTCTGCTGGCACGAGGACCGGCGAGTCACAGCTCGAGGATTTGTGGAGAGCCCGCAGTGAACCAGGAACCGGGTTTGGAGCCTGAAGTCTTGTGTAGGCAACATGTGCTGAAGAGAGATAGTCATGTGACCCTGGGACTGTGAGTCCCAGGAAAACGTAGTGGCCAGGGCTGCAGGGACTTCTGAGGGGACCAGCCTTGCCTGCAGGGTGAATGAATTCTTAGCATGATAGGAAGCCACTGAAGAGTTTTAATCAAGGAAGTAATAGGTTTAGATTTGTACTTAAAGGAAAAAAAAGGCATTCTGACACAAAATTTGAGTGAGAAACAGGCAAGAATTTATTGAGGACATATATTAGGAGGTTCTTAGTCAACAGGTGAGAGGTGATACTCACCTGGAATTAGGTACCTTGACTTTCTTGTCTGCTAATTATTTAAATTGAGGTATAATTGACATGCAACATTATATTCGTTTCAGGTGTACAACATGAGGCAGTATCTGTATATTGTGAAATGATCACCACGTTCAGTTTAGTAACAGCCAGCACCATATGCAATTACAGAATTTTTTTCTTGTGATAAAACTTTTAAAATTTATTCTCTTAGCAACTTTCCAATATGCAATACAGTATGATTAACTGTAGCCACTGTGCTGTGCGTTACATCCCCGGGACTTACTCTATAACTGGGAGTTTGTACCTGTCACTCACGTTACTCATTTCACCTACCCCACCCCTGCCTTTGGCAGTCACCAGTGTGTTCTCTGTATCTATGGATCTATTTTTTTTAAGGATTCCACATATAAATGAGGTCATACGGTGCTTATTTTTTCTCCGCCTGACTTATTTCACTTAGCGTAACGTCCTCAAGGTGCATCCATGTTGTTGAAATGGCAAGATTCCATTCTTTTTGTGGCTGAATAATATTCCTGTGTGTGTGTGTGTGTAGCTTCTTCTTTATCCATTCACCCATCAGTGGACACTTAGATTGTTTCCATGTCTTGGCTATTGTAAATAACGCTGCAATGAATATGGAAGTGCATATATCTTTTCAAGTTAAGGTTTTTGTTTTCTTTGGATAAATGCACAGAAGTGGGATTGCTCGATCAAATGGTAATTCTACTTTAAATTTTTTGAGGAATCTCCATACTGTTTTCTATAATAGCTACACCAATTTACATTCCCACCAATAGCACACAAGGGTTCGCTTTTCTCCACAAAACTTTTTTTCCTGTCTTTTTGGTAATAAACATTCTGATAGATATGAGGTGATATCTCATTATGGTTTTGTTTGGCATTCCACTGGTGATTAGGGATGTTGAGCATCTCTTCATGTACCTACTGGCCATAGAAAGCTGTCTGTTCATATCATCTGCCTGTTTTTTCAGTTGGAGTGTTTGGCTTTTTGCTACCGAGTCATTTGAGTTCTTTGTGTATTTTGCATATTAGCCCCTTATCAGATACAGGATTTGCAAATATTTTTCCCATTTAATAGGTTGCTTTTTCATTTTATTGATGGTTTCCTTTGCTTTGCAGAAGCTTTTTAGTTTTTTACTCCCAATTGTTTATTTTTGTTTCCTCTGCTTTTGGTGATAAATTCCAAAAAGAAATCATTGCCAAGACTGATGTCAAAGAGCTTACCACCTATGTTTTCTTCTAGGAGTTTTATGATTTCAGGTTTTAAATTCAAGTCTTTAATCCACTTGAATTAATTTTGCACATGGTATAAGATGGTGGTATTCCTAGACTTCTGAGGATAAAGGAGGAATCAAGAATGACCCCATTGGGAATCCCCTGGTGGTCCAGCGGTTAGGACTTTGTGCTTTCACTACAAAGGGGCTAGGATCAATCCCTGGTCAAGCCACTAAGATC
The DNA here is from genome assembly GCF_963930625.1 of Muntiacus reevesi. Taxonomy (NCBI): domain Eukaryota; kingdom Metazoa; phylum Chordata; class Mammalia; order Artiodactyla; family Cervidae; genus Muntiacus; species Muntiacus reevesi. Next base: position 11,295,050 of record NC_089268.1, read on the forward strand.
CTGCAAGCTGCATGGCCCCCCAAAAAAGAATGACCCCACTGATTCTGAGTGAACGGATGGATCTGAGCACAGGAGAGATGTTAGAATGGTCACAGAGAAACAGCAACAGCGGAGTTGGCCAGCTGCCTTCCGTGGGTCTCCCTTCTAGGGGAGTGAATTCAAAAGTGGGTTTTATAAACAATATTGACTTGTTTATTTACTTATTTGGCTGCACTGGGTCTTAGTTGCGGTATCCAGGATCTTTAGTTGTGGCGTGTGGTTTCTAGTTCCCTGATCAGGGTTCAAACCCCGGCCATCTGCTTTGGGAGCACAGAGTCTTAGCCACTAGGCCACCAGGGAAGTCCCTAAAAGTGGGTTTTGATTAATGAAATCTTACTTTACAACCAATTTGGCTGGCATGTTTCTCTTGAATGCTCAGTCTTTAGAATTCTTAAATGCGTATATTTCGAACTCTTTTAATAAAAGCCTACATAGTTCTCTACTTTGAAGAATTCGTCTCTTTTTCTTTTTCTTCTTGGCTGGCCTCATTTACTCTCCCTGTGTGTCCTTGCGGCAGGAGGAAGCCATGCAGCTCATAATATGACACTGTCCATTTTCTCAGATTTGTGACGCAAAAGGAAATCTCTAGCCTCAGCTGTGGCTCCGGTGCTGGGAAGAAGCCAACTTCATGTCTGAGTGCACGGGCAGGAGTTTGCCATGGAGAGCTTGGGGCTGCAGATGGTGACCCTCAGTGATGGGACAACGGCCTATGTCCAGCAACAAGCTGTTAAAGGTATTTCCACGGACCTCAGAATCCCGCCCTGTCCCGGTCCAAGAGTCCCACGACCACCCTGCCCTCTTGCCTGCTTGCCACAACTTGCTCTGCATGAGAATATCTCAAAGTGATTGATAAAAAAGTAACTCTAAAATATAATGCCACCTAGGGAGGCTGGAAAATCAGATTAGCCTGGCTACAGGAGCCAAGATTCCCTTCTGTGTGGTAAGAAGTTGATAAATATTTCTGGCATGGATGAACACTGTGCTGCTTGTGACTTCCTGCTTTTCAAATATTCCCTATCCAGTTTTCTCAGTTCTTTCTAGAAGCAGTTCATTTTAATTTAAGCAAGTTTAAGCAATCAAACTATCTTCTGAGCATACACCATGTATAACATACTCTTTAGGTTCCAGGTAAGGGGGTCACCCAAGCATAGATCTCATGCCTTAGGCCCCACTAGGGTGACCAGAAAAAATGTACAGGGCACATAGTTAAATTTTAATTACAGATGAACAATGAATAATTTTGTAGTATAAGTATGTTCCAAATACTGCATGAGAAAGCTATGTATAAACATAAGATTAAATACTAAAAGCAGTAACATAGTAACACCAAGAACTAAAAAAAAAAAAACTTCATTGTTTATCTGCAATTCAGATTTACCTGAAGTTAAAATTCTCAAGGAACTTAAATTCAAGGGGGCATGGAGTCAGAACAGAGCCTTGTTGAAAAGCAGGGCCTTCTGGCCAGGACACTCACTGTCCTGACAAGTTCCTTCTTTTCGCCAGCATTTACAGGCACGCCAGATGGCCTGTGTGTCTTTCTTGGACAGCACTGGCCAAACACTGCCTCATTCCTCCTCTATAGTTTGCCTTTTCTGGACTCTGTGAGCACTGCAGTCCTCATTTCTCCACTGTCATTGCAGCATTGCCCTCCTTCGTTTCAACACATTGTCAAAATGTATTTCAGGTCCCAAGCTTATAAATTGTTGATTTCATGGTAAATCGGCTGCTTCCTGATGACAACAAAGAGGCTCCTTAATAGCATGGGTAGGCTCTTTCCATATGATGACGTGTGGAGCTGGCTGGCTTTGTTTTCTTGAGAATGGACTTCTCTAGAACACTTGTGAAGCCTGCAGCCTTCTGTTTGCAGCCTTCCCATCAGAGGTCTTTGCCCTCTCACAGCAGTCTCAGCGGGATGGAAGAACTCAGGACCTGTCGATCAGGCTGCGTTTACTCTGTGGACCTGGGTATTTCCCTTGCCTCAGTCTTCTGTTAGGAATTAATGGTTGAATGAATGAAAAAAAAAAAAAGTGGCTATGCTTGGCCTTGGAAAGCCACTCTCTTTTCTTAGATCTTTGCTTCTTATGTCTGGATGATCTCTTTACCTGCCCATTTATATCTTTCTCCTGTCACTCTTCCTGGCTCTGTTCTCTCCTTCCTCCATGGTGCTATAGTGTGTCCTTACATGCATGCACACACACACTCACACCCAGCAGATTTCACACTGCTTAGAGTAGAGCTGGCCTTGAGGAACCAGAGCTTCACTGTCCCGAAAGGCAGCGCTCTTGCAGGTGAGCACCTCTGATGCTCTCAACCAGAGCACTTTCATCTCTGTCAGCAGGCAGCTCTGTCTGGGCCCGGCTCAGCCAGTCGGAAGCCGTCAACTGTGATGAGACTTACCTATAAACAGGGTAAGCATGAAATGTGTTATTCAAAGCTGACACCTTGGAGAGTGGAAGAACATGCTATGAATAAAGGCACCGGGACCATTCCAGGCAAAATGGAACCTCCAGTCACCTCTGCAGTGGGGCACGAGGGCCCTGACAGTCAGCTCCTCTCCCCACCACCAGCACCCCACGCCTCTCCCCACTGTCGTCTCTGCTTGTTAGAGGAAGTTCTAGGTTGACAATTTCCCCTTAATAACTCTCCTCGGCATCTTGTTTCCTGCCTTGCAGCAGTACCCACTCTCCTAGCAGAAGCTCTGCTGATACTTTCAGATCCCCAAGTACTGGTGCCCTTGGCAGGGCAGCTAAAGTGTTCAAAGGCAGGGTAGCCTGCTGCTTGCTGGGCAGGAGGGAAGAGGGGGTTGCTTTCCCCTTGTCTCAACTGCATTTCTCTCCTGTTTCCTACCTTTGTCCCCGCCTTACCTACCTCTGGCTGGGTTGTAGAGCTGTGAGTTACAGACCCAAGAAAACTCAGTTTGGGGACAAGTTTGGGAATTCTTCTGAAGGGTAGACATCAGCAGAGGTGAGCCAGAAGTAACTGTCTGGTCTTAAAACTTGTAAGTAAATGAACAAAGAAACCACTTGTCATTGAGTCTTCAGTCTCCCTTCTTCCCTTTCTCACTTCCTTTACCCCTTCTCCCTCCCAGACTCCCTGGATATAAGGAGAGGCCTATATAATTCTAATTCTAAATCTAAGAGCCTTTTGCTCTTAGAAGAGGAAATGGAGGCACAGAGAATTAAATAAGTTGTCTGAGATCACACAGCTAGTAAGAGGTAGAGCTGAAATTCAAACCCAGGAGGTCTGGACTGGTTGTAGAGCCCTCTGCTTTTTTGTGTGGCTGGGGGGTGCTGTGCTGGGTCTTTGTTGCCACACAGACTTTTCTCTGGCTGCAGCGGGTGGGGACTGCTCTCTCGCTGCAGGGGCTTCTCTTGTCGCAGGACTCTAGGGCACTCAGGCTTCAGTAGTTGCGTGTGGGCACATTTGTGGCTCCTGACTACAGCACAGGCTCAATAGTTGTGACACACGGGCGTAGGTGCTCCATGGCATGTGGGCTCTTCCTGGACCAGGGATCAAACCTGTTTCTCCTGCACTGGCCCAGGGATTCTTTACCATTGAGCCACCAGGGAAGCCCCAGAGCGCCTTGCTTTAACCTGTAAGTTATCCTGCCTTATCGAAGGGTCTCGGTCTTGGCATACTGCCCCAGTGGGAGACAAGGGAACATAGTTTGATTTAGTTAATTTGAGTCAGATCTGAATTTGGATCCATTTGGGGCCTTTCCAGATTTCAGAGAATCCTTTGTTTGCCACTTAGCTCAATCTCAGCAACTTACTACCAGGTTGGAAGTCCCTGCTTTGTGTGGCATGGGTAGAATAATAAATGAAGTTGCTCCTCCTATGAGTGACAGAAGGGGGATCTTCTGGGAGCTGTAGGGTTCTTCATGGCAGGATGTCTCTACCTCGGTACCTCTGAGGCCCAGACCCGGGAGGCAGGGAGTGAGGTAACTTGGAGAATGTCTAAGCTGTGCTTAGACGCGCAGACTCTGCCTCCAGCAGGCCTCTACTAAAGCAGGCAAGTGTTCCTCAGCCCTTTTCTGGGCCTGGCGCAGGCCCACTTCTCTCCATTTCTGCCTCCACAGGAGACAAGCTTCTTGAAGGGCAAGTGATCCAGCTCGAAGATGGGACCACTGCGTACATTCACCAAGTGGCAGTGCAGAAAGGTGAGGGCATCCCGGACGCCCCTGCCACATGAGGGAGGCCAGGCAGCCTCCGCCGGAGGGGCCCCACTCCCTGACCCCAAGCTCCGGAGAAAGGAAGGCGTTGCTCTCATTACAGAACCTCTTTCCTTTGAGGATGGACAACCCGTGCAGCTGGAAGATGGCAGCATGGCCTACATACACCGCACACCCAAAGGTGGGGTCACAGCCCTCACAACTGGGGAGAAGGAAGGGAGGCAGAACTGGCCGTGGTTGGGGGATAGCGTTGTGCACCCTGGGGGCTGGGGCAGAGACATGGAGCCGTGGGCCCCACGCTCACCTGGATTGGCAGGCACCCCTGCCTTCCCTGGTGTGGGCCGCAGGAACAGCTGCTTCTGCCCCTCAGAGGCTGAGCATGGGAGTCCATGGCCTGGGCCTGGCAGCTTTGGCTCCAGCACAGGCACAAAGTCTTAAGGCTTTAAATAGGATGCAGTAATATTATCCAAGACAAGGACTACACACTTAAGTCACATTTTTTAAGAATGAAGCTTTTAAGGTACTGAAGAATAATGCTTTATTTCTTCTACAAGTAGTTTCTTGAGCAGTTACTGCATGCCAGTCACTAGGTGTGGAGTATACAAAAGAGAACAGGATCGGACATAGTCCCTGCTCTCCTAGAATCTAGTGGGGGAAAGGACTTAAAATGAACCATCATGAACTGATCACTGCAAACTGAACCTCCCTGGGTTCAGACTCAGGGAGGGCTTTTCTGAGAAAGTGACGCTTGGGCTGGGAGCTGGAGGATGGAGTGGGCCTAGCTGGGGAAGAGCAATGGCAAGAAGGGTTCAGTACTCCAGATGGAAGGAACAGCATGTGTGACGCGGAAACAGGGGTGGAGGTGGGCAGGGAGAAAGAAGGGCACATTCAGGGAACTGCCAGGGGCTTGAGTCCTAGAGGGGAGGGCAGAGTGGGTGAGGTGAAGCCAGAGAGGACAGGGGCCAGAGCGCTGGGGCTGCAGAATAAGGCTTTGGACTTTTATCCTGAGGCCGACGGGCACAGTTAAACTGCTTAGGCTGTCAGGTAACAAGACCGCACGTGTGTCCTGCAGAGCTCCTCTGGGTTCTGTGCTGCCTGGAGGGAACAGGACAGGGTGAAGGGCCACCAGTCAGGAGGTTTTTACGGCCGTCTTGGCCAAGATGCTGGTCCTCTCAGGTGCTCACCAAGCTTGTGCGTTCCCAGTCTGTACTCCCTAGGAGACCTCATCCTTAGGAGAGGGGGCCCGAGAGGGAGGGCCAGTCAGAGTGGGCCACCAAGGTGGGGGAGCAGGAGAACCCCGAGGTTAAGACCCGCCTCGGTATATGTACCTCTCCTTACCTCAACGCCCAGGTCCCAGCCGCGTCTCTTGCCCTTGTGCAGCGTCTGGGCTAACCGCATGTTTCCCGCAGAGGGCTGTGACCCCAGTGCCCTGGAAGCTGTCCAGCTGGAAGATGGCTCCACCGCCTACATTCACCACCCCATGGCCGTGCCGTCAGACGGCACCATCCTGGCCGTGCAGACAGAGGTGGGCCTGGAGGACCTGGCCACAGAGGAGGATGAGGGCTTCAGTGCGGACACGGTGGTAGCCCTGGAGCAGTACGCCAGCAAGGTGAGCTTTCTAGAGGGCAGGGCTGGTCCTGCGCCTGGACAGGACCGGGTTGGTCCTGCGCCTGGACAGGACCGGGCTGCTCCCTGTGACCCTCGCCTGGCTCCCCCGACTCGCCTCTCACGCGTCATCTTCTGGGGCAAGCATCACGGCCCGGCTGGGGCCGCCAACAGCTGTGTGCACTCACGCTGTTTACGTGTCTCTGCAGAGGGAAGGCAGCTGTGAGAAACAGTGATACCCGTACGGTGGGAGTTTAGGCCCAGCTTCACTTTGGCTGCACTGTCTGAGAAAACCTTTGCCAGTGACTTTTATTAGTTTTCCAGTCCGCTGAGGTCAGATGTTCTTGTGTTTATTTCTTCTCTGCGACTCATTAAGTCATTTGGGAAAATAACCTCAGTAGGCAGTGACGAGAGCAGATGCACCAGAGCAGCTGGGATTCTTGGAACCCGGGGCTTGCACAGTAGCTCAGCGCGAAGGAAAAGGATGTTGGCTTTCCAAACATTAGTCAGTCTAGGCTCTCTCTGCCGGGGCTGTGGTCCTGCCTGTAGGGGAAACTGGTTCAGAGATCTGAGAGCCTTCCAGACCAGGGTCCTCCCTCCCCGGCTGAATTACAGCACCCTGAGGTGGATGTGGCAGGGCTTCCTGGAGCGTGCATTTTACCCAGGGACTGGGGGAGTTGTTCTTATAATTAAACTAGTATGGCTATATCATGGAAGAGAAGAGGAAGTCCTTGTGTCTTTTCAAGTTGAAAAGACACTACAAAACTTTGCAGTAGCCCTCTCTGGGCTGTGCCCACTCCCACCCCCATGCTGTCAGTGTGTTTTAGAAGCTCACTGCTGTTGGAAAGACAGCCAGGCTTTAACTGTGAGCCCTGAAATCTGTGGCTCTGCCTCTGCCTCGTGTAGCCTCAGTCACACCCCTTGGAGGCCTGCACTTGTTCCCATCTCATATGATGAGTTGGGGCCAGATGCTCTCAGAGGGTCGCTTCCAGCCCTGAAGATTTTTGATTCCCTCAAGAACCAGTGGGACATGGGTATAAAATATGAATGCCTGACTGGGTTAGCCTGCCAAGCAGGCCCAGCCACCTGTGACCCTCTCCTGCCACCCACCAGCTACATGAGTGTCCAGGAAACTTTGTCAGCTGCCTGACCCCTTGACCTGGAGCTGACTAGACAGACCCGCCATGGATTTGGCCTCCCTCCTTTGACTCCTGCTCACCACGCCTTCCAGAGTTCAGTTTCAAGAACTCCTGGGAAGGCCACAGTGTCCCAGAAACAAAGACTAAGGGACAGTCCCAGCAGGACTCCGCCCAGGAAAGCAGAACAGTAAGGCTCCCTGGAGCCAGAGGCTGGTGTGGAATGGTTTTGGGCAGGAGAGGGGGAAAGGAAGGGCTTATCAGTAGCCAGGTGCTGCAGGTAGAATGGGCTTCTGTGGGACTCGCAGGCCCCTGCCCTGGACACCTGTGCACTTTGTTGGTTGTGGCCACCTCGCTTCTGGTGAGCCCAGGTGAGCTTCTCCCCATAGCCAGCCCCTTGGCAGTGCCCCTTCCGAACACAGGTTTCCCCAGGGAGGAAGGAATCTCCTCCCGTCAGGATAAACATGTCCAGAGCGGCAACCTCCGTGGTTGATGGTCAGAAGGGGGGCAGCTGGCCCTCAGTCCAGCTCAAGTGTGGCCATTGCGACCACTCCTTGCCCCCACCTTACCTGCCCATCTGAGAGATGCCCTTTCTCCCCAAGATGTCAGAGCCCCAGTGACATTTAGTCATCTCTGTATCCATCAGAGCTGGGTGGTGACTCCATTGGCCAGCCCTATTTCTTCTGCAGCAGGCTCAGCGTCTGTTCCATCTATCTAACTCTATCACCCAGGTTGTGCTTCTCCCCCTTGGTAGGTTTAACCCTGTTTATTGGGTCTTAAACTGCCAGCCGGGCCCTGTGTCCCACCTCTTCCCTTCCTTCTTCGAGGAGAATACATATAGGGACCCCAAGATTTTTTCCCCTCAGGTTCTGCATGAGAGCCAGACTCCTCATAATGGCAAAGGACAACAGGTTGGGGACAGAGCATTCCGCTGCGGATACAAGGGCTGTGGGCGTCTCTACACCACCGCGCATCACTTAAAGGTAAGGTGGCTGCAGAGAGCTCTCAGCCTTGCCGTCTGCCCAGCAGGCTGTAATCCTGCCCTCCCGCTTTGACTGGAACTGGTCCCTGACCTCAGGTTGCTCAACTGCCCCCTGGAAGGAAGAGATGCGTGTACAGCAGTGTCAGCGGGGGGGCTGTGACACACATGTAGGGAATCAGGGGAGGCTCCCTAGAGGCGGCATATCCGCTGAGGAGGGAGCAAAATAAAGGAGGCGGCCAGTGCTGATACTCTGGGTCCTGAAGAAACCACAGAGCCCATTCATACCCTCTCCCCTCTGGATGATGTGGTTGCTTATCCTCACAGGTGCACGAGAGAGCTCATACTGGTGACCGTCCATACAGGTGTGATTTCCCCAGCTGTGGAAAGGCCTTTGCCACAGGTAACCTACTGGATGGAGACCAAGGTGGACTGCTTCCAGTTGAGGGTTGAGGGTTCTAGATTAGCTCTGAATATTCCCTCAAGGGAGCCAAGCACCAGGCTGCCTTCCGGAAGAAACTGCGGTCTCAGTGCTCCAACTGCAGGGCAGTGTCACTGGAGGAAACCCTGTCATGGAGGCAAGAAGCAGCCCTGATAGAGACCAGTGGGGGTGCCAGTGGTTGGAGGGGTTGCCTCCCTCTGGACTTCACTTTCCCTCTCAGTTGAGGCCCTGAGGTCATAGGTTCTCCAGGTCTCCTCTTCCACGGGTTCTGGAATGGCGGCAGCTGGCCCTGGACAGGGCAGGGAGCAGGGACCGCTGCCCCAGCCCTTCTCTGCCCCAGCAGCGGCAGGACAGAGGCAGACACGGGCGCTTTGTGCCAAAGGAGGCTCAGAGCCTCACGGGGCACACCTTAAGGGAGAGAGCCTCTGCCTTAGGAAGACGAGGTGGTGAAGACAAGGCCCCGCCCTGGGCTCTTCTCACCCCTGCCCCTCCCCCGGGGACAGGATATGGGCTGAAGAGCCACATGCGCACCCACACTGGTGAGAAGCCATACAAGTGCCCAGAGGAGCTGTGCAGCAAGGCCTTCAAGACCTCAGGAGACTTGCAGAAGCACGTCCGGACCCACACTGGTAGGCCGGGCCCGGCCCGCCCAGCCCAGTTAACCTGGCCACTGCCTGGGGCTCATTGCTGAGCCGCCCTCACACAGCGGGTCTCCACAGGTGAACGCCCCTTCCGGTGCCCCTTCGAGGGCTGCGGCCGCTCCTTCACTACATCTAACATCCGCAAGGTACATGTGCGCACCCACACGGGCGAGCGGCCCTACACCTGCCCCGAGCCCCATTGTGGCCGCGGCTTCACCAGCGCCACCAACTACAAGAATCACGTACGCATCCACACAGGTGGGCCAGCTGGCATGCGCGAGCCTCCCCCTCCGAGGCCCCAGCCCCCCTACCGAAGGCTTCTGACCTGAGACACCTTCTCAACACCTAGCCCAGAGGGTCATTGCAGGCTGGTCCGTGGGCGGGGCACAGGGTCCCCTGGTTCCAGCTGTGCCCCCAGAACTGCTCTTTCACTTGCAGTGAGCAAGCAGTTCCTCCATTTCCAGTTGGGGCTGATCTGATGGGCACTGCTGGCCTTGTTAGTCCCTGCCCCATCTACACCCACCTGAAATCCCCCTCTCCAGCTGAGCTCCCAGATAAAGGCCAGGGTCAGGCACAATGGGGAGAAAGCAGAGTGAAATGTCGTCTTCAGCTCCTCACGTCATCCACTGTCCATGTGACTCCCGTGTGTCCTCACCCTTCCCCAGTGTTGCGTCCCTGTCCAGCTTCTGTGTCATCTCTCAGACGCACACGTCCCCTCCCTCTGCCATCACACCTGGCGTGTCCCCATCAGCCACCCCCTCTGTCTCCTGCTGTTCACAAGGCCCTGGTGCCCCTCACAGCCCCTTCACTAGCCTCAGCCTTGCCCACCCCCCTGTCTTCTCTCCACCTTGTCTGCAGGCCCCGTGGTCCCACACTCACTTCCTCTGTCTCTGCCGCTGGCCACCTTCCCCAGCTCTGTCCCTTTGGAGTCCCAGATCCCAGTCCCTCTTCCTCCCTCTGGCTCTCTCTTCGCCAACCCTGTCCCTCACTCCTGCTCCCTTAGTTTCCCCCTTGCCAGCCCCAGGTCCCACCCCCCTCACAGCCCAGTGTCCCCAGGGGAGAAGCCATACGTTTGCACGGTGCCAGGCTGCGGGAAGCGCTTCACCGAGTACTCGAGCCTGTATAAGCACCACGTGGTGCACACACACTGCAAGCCCTACACCTGCAGCACCTGCGGGAAGACCTACCGGCAGACCTCCACCCTGGCCATGCACAAGCGCAGCGCCCACGGCGAGCTGGAGGCCACGGAGGAGAGCGAGCAGGCCCTTTATGAGCAGCAGCAGCTCGAGGGTGAGGGGTGTGGGCAGGAGGTGAGGGGACAAGCCAGGCCGCCCCATGACCACCTGGGGGCAGGTGTCAGCCCAGGCTCTCCTCTCCCAGCCGCCTCTGCAGCCGAGGAGAGCCCGCCCCCCAAGCGACCCTGCATTGCTTACGTGTCGGAGGTGAAGGAAGAGGGCGATGACCTCCCTACCCAAGTGGCTATGGTGACGGAGGAGGACGGGGCCCCCCAGGTGGCTCTGATCACTCAGGATGGTGCCCAGCAGGTACAGGCCAGCAGGCGAGGGGTGGGTGGGCCCCTCTGGCTGGTACCCCCTCCCTCCTTCTCTGGGGAGCTCCAGGTTCTAATAGCCCCATCTTGACCCAGGTTCTCTTTTTTGCCCTTGTGAATCTCAAGAGCTGAGGCCGAGGCTACCAACTCCCTGTAACACAGGCCTCCTGCTCCTCCTGCTCCTCCTGCTTGTGCGTCCAGCTCAGTCTCAGGGGCTTCTGGAGCACAGCTAGTAGTTTCCCTTTTTACTTGAGGGCTGACAGGTCCTGTTTGTCTGAGTCAAACACTTGGATGTCCTCCTGCAGAGAGGCACGTTGGTGTATGGGCCAGAGCATGGGGTGGCATCTGGAAAACTGGGCTTTCTCGCCAGCAGCATAACCTGACCTTTGTCTGCACTCTCACTGGCAAGTGCACCTATGACTCTTAGAGTTGGTAAGAGGATGAAATTGGGTAGAGACCCAGAATTGCATGGAACAGAGCCCTGAGGCAAAGTGGTGGTGAACAGACGTGGTCAGCAGAGTTCTTCCAGTGTAGCCTCTCTTTGCAACCAGGGCCTATTTCACTTGCTTGTCCTGACCCCTCCCCCTGTGACAGGAAGCTGATCCTCTAGCCTACCAATAAGCAAACCTGAACGAGCAGGTCCATCTGCCTAGGGGCCCTCAGACAGCCCTCCCCTCCGCTCCTAGCTCATCTTCCTCCTTCCTGTTGGCAGGTCAGCCTGTCCCCAGAAGACCTGCAGGCCCTGGGGAGCGCCATCAGCATGGTGACACAGCGTGGTGGCCCCACCCTCGCCATCCCCAGCCACGACGAGGACCTTGCCACCTCTGGCGCGCACACAGTCGCCGTGGTCAGCGCCGACGGCACCCAGACACAGCCCGTACGACCAGGCGGTTTGCTTGGGATTCTTCCTCTCTTGTCCTTCCTTTCTGTGGGACGGGCCTTAAAGTGCGGGCTCAATTAGTCCAGCCTTCTTAGGAGGACCAAGACTCCCACAGATAAAGCGTCTTCCTTGCAGCGCCTCTGGGTCATCAGCAACTCCTTTGTTGACAAGCATTGCTCTGAGAGTCAAGAGACAGTTTGCTTGCTGCCATAGGCATGTTGCGTGTTCCTTTTCCATGAGCTTCTCCATTTCCAAATGAGAGTGTTAGTTACCTCTGGGGCCTTAAGCTCTGTCCTTCTGTGGCTCAAAATTCATAAATTAAGTTGACTGTAAGTTAAAGAAGCATACAACCCCCACTTAGGGCTTCCCTGTTGGCTCAGTCAGTAAAAGCATCTGCCTGCAATGCAGGAGACCCAGGTTCGATTCCTGGGTTGGGAAGCTCCCCTGGAGAAGGAAATAGCAACCCACTCCAGTGTCCTTGTCTGGAAAATTCCATGGAAGGAGGAATCTGGTGGGTTCTAGTGCATGGGGTCTCGAGTTGGACACAACTTAGCGACTAAACCACCACCGCCACCACCACAACCCCCACTTAGCTCTGAGCCCCAAGCTAGTTCATTAATCTGACTCATAATGATTTTACTCATTTCCTTCTGGGTTGTTCCCAGCCACCTTGCTTGAAGGGATTTTTTTGGATTGGGGGTTGGGAGAATAATGTAGGTAGGTTGGAAAACCTCGTTCTTAATATATATTTCAGGTCACAATCATTACCTCTGGGACTGTGGTGGCTGAGGACTCAAGTGTAGCATCCCTTCATCATCAGCAGGTGGCGCTGCTGGCCACAGCCAACGGAACTCACATTGCGGTGCAGGTGAGGCGGCTGGGGGCAGGAAGGCCAGGGGCACTCGGTGCAGGACTAGGAGAGGACAGCATTCGGGTCTGAAGGTGCCCATTTCAGAGGACAGAGCCCTTCCTGCCCGCATCCACACACCTGTCTCAGGCCCAGGCTCTTCCTTCACTGAGGCAGGGTGGGGAGCCCCTTCTGACCTTCATGGTAACTTTCATGGCAGTCTGCCTTGCAGTCTCAACCCTTCATTTCTTCGTGTCCCTGTTCCTTCATCTGGAAAATAAGGGGGCTGAAGTCGATGATTATTCCAACCCACCATTCCCCTGCCATGAGCAAGCTGCTCTGTCTGACCCTGGACCGTTCCATGGCTCCTCACCATGCCTAGCCTAAAGGGGTTCTATCAGTGTACTTCCTGTTTCCTGGGGCCCTACTGAGCGCTCAGGTGTGTGTGACATTGGGTAGGTGGAGGACATTCAAAAGAGTAGACCACATACCCTACCAGTGGGACCTGGGAGGGAAGGTCTCACTCTCTCCTTCCTTCTCCACAGCTGGAGGAGCAGCAGACCTTAGAGGAGGCCATCAGCGTGGCCACCGCTGCCATGCAGCAGGGAGCGGTGACCCTGGAGACTGCAGAGTCGGAGGGCGGCTGCTGAGCCCGAGGGCTGGGTCCCACACCGTGCTGAAGGAGGTGCTGGGCCGCACAGGCATCCTTGCCTCCGAGGGCCCAGGCTGTGGCTGACGTGCAGGTGGCCACACAGGCCTCTGGGGCAAGAAGGCAGCAGGAAAACGGCCTGAAGGGCACAGGAGCCCTGCCCCCAAGGAGGGCCGGGCAGCTGGAATCGGGGGCGTGCGTCATCCTCAGGAGCTAAGGAGGACAAGCTTGATCAGCAGGCTGCACTGGGGTGTCCTCCCCCCAGAATCAGCTGAGCACCCTCCCTCCTCTCTGGAAAACACCCATCCTGCCCTCGGTCCATCCCCCTTCTCAGGTGGCAATTGGGGCTGCTCTTGGGACTGGTCCTCTACTCCCAACTGGTCATTGCCCACTCTGGGAGCAGTCAGACAGCTCTTCCGCCCAGTAGGGGCAGAGCGGGCCCAGCCCTGCCCCTTCCAGCAATAAACACCTCCCCGGAGGCCAGCCAAGGTGTCTGGCCCCTTGGTAGCAGGGACTTTCTGCCACCACAGTCAGAAGCGCTCAGGGGCCCGTGGCTGGAGAAAGGTGCCCAGCCCCACGCCCACCCCAGCTGCTCCCCAGCCTCTCCGCAGCTGTGGCAGAGAGACCAGGAATGACCTTGTACATACTGGGGATTGGGTGTAATTTGTTTTATTTTTTTTAATTCCATTTTGATAATTTTTTTTCTTGCTCTGGATGGTGGTGGCAAATGGGTGAATGAGTATTTAATAAAAGTTCCAAGTTTCCACCTGGGTCTTTCCTCCCTCCTTTCAGCTTTGGGCCCTGGTGCCAGGGCTGGTCAAATTAGGCTCTTGGCCCTATATCCCAAGCGCAGACCTCACTCAGGTACAGACCTCACTCAGCCTCAGTGTTGGACTGGGGTGCCTGCCCTCCCAGGGGTCCTGGGGAAGGAAGCCCTAATGTGAGAGAAACCCCAAGGAATGGCTGGAGGCTTCCTGCCCACAGCTGAGCAGGTGGGCTCCGGGTAACCAAACAAGGCCAGTGTGACTGCTGCTTCCAGGCTCTGGTTGGATCTCAAGCCTCAGATGAGTAGGCTGAAGGAACTCTTTTTTTCTACCTTGCCTTGTGATATGTCATCACAGCCCCTCCAGACCCAACCGCTTCTCCACACACAGCACACAGTCCACTGCTCCAAGTCAGCAAAGCCCCACGGATTGGGGGTACCCTTGCCAAGGCACCCAAGATCTCTGATGGCTCTGCTGTCCTGGTGCTGAAGTGCCAGCTTCGATACCCAGCTCTGGGGGTACCCACCTAGGTGTCTGGGACCACACTGTGGAAGTCCGAAATCACAGTCGGAGTCTACTGAAAAGTATGTGGTAGGACCGGACCAGTCCCGGCGGGAAGGACAGAACGCAGGAAAGGGAGGTGATGGAAAGAACACGTGGGTTTGACCCCTCCTGCTTGGGAGCATCACAGGGATTGGAGGAGGAGGTGTCTCTTTTCCTCTCCCCACTGTCACGGGTGTGCCCTGCCTCCCCTAACACAGGCATCCTCTCCTAGGATGCCTAGCAAACTCTCTTTTGTACCTGCTCCTTGGAAGGACAGGTGCTAGGGCATGCCCCCGGGTAGGGGCGCTTCAGTTACCTTCAACATCCAAGGCCACTGTTAGTGGCAGGAGTATGTGCCAGCCCTCACAGGTACTGAGTCTAAAGAAACAGAAGCACTGATGTTACCACCCTCCTGCTCCCAGTGCCCTGGAAGCTGGGCCCCACCAAGGGGCTCACCCCATGAGCCTCAGAGTCTCTGGGTCAGAGCCACTGGGCCCCAGAGTGGGCAGTCCTCTGCGTGCCTTGTTAGAGCCAAGGCCAGGCGATAAGGAAGCAGCTAATCACGTGCCAAGTCCTCTTGACCTAGAGAGGTGCTCTGGCCCAGTTCCTCCTCCAAGTTCGTATTGGTGGTGGTGGGAGGAGTAGTGTTAGATGGCCTTAAAAGAGATGCTTTATCTAGAGCCTACTCCAGCTTTATGTCCATCCTCAGACCTCTTTACAATCTATGGGGTGAGCATTCCTCCTCTTTACCAATGAGAAGCTGCTTGAAGAGGTTACGTTACTCATCCAAAGCCTCCCACCTGGTAAGTGTGGGATTGGTACAGGACCTGCCCCTTGCTGTCTGACTCCAAAGTCAGGACGGGTTCGCTTTTCCTTCAGCAAGCTGCCTCTGGGGACTGAGGAGGCTCCCAAAGGGCCTCACGTCCAGGGAACCAGGTTGAACAGAGCTGGGGCCATAGCTCCCCAGGGCTTGGTCCCCAGTCCCAAGCAGAGAGCGGGGCCGCTGAGCCACAGGCTGGGTCCTGCCAGCGCGGGAGCCCGCGAGAGCAGGCAGGTGGAGCTCTCGGTCCGCGCCGCAGCCCTGCTGCGGTCTCTGCTGCCGTTTGCATTTCCTGAAACCGGATCTTGGTGTCAGAGCCGCCCCTGGGCCGGGCGGGCGCCTCAGCCATGGCCCTGCGCAAGGAGCTGCTCAAGTCCATCTGGTACGCGTTCACCGCACTAGACGTGGAAAAGAGCGGCAAGGTCTCCAAGTCCCAGCTCAAGGTGAGAGGCACCCGGGGCGCGGGGAGGCCGGCGGACGCGTCTCAGCAGCCCCCGCTTCCTGGGCTCTAGGCGCGAACCCTGCGCTCCTCCAGGGGCACCCCAGCTAGCCAGGGGCCTCGGAAGGGTGGGGGGCCGGTGCTGGGTAACTGGGGTGACATGGCCTGGTGGATGCTGCTGCCCACCGTCCAGAGGCCCCAGTGAGGGGTGTGCAAGGCCATGGTCCAGAGCCCCAACCCAAAACTCTCAGGAGAGAGGCGGCATCATGGGGTTCTGAGGGCCACGAGCCAAGCTACATCCCAGATTTCATGTGATGAGCACACGTCTCCCCAGAGTCAAGCTTGGGCATGCACCTTACTCCTTCCTGCTGCTTCCTCCTGCCTTTGAAGAGAGACAGTTAGCTAGCACTTGTCAGTCACTTCCTCCCAGAGCTGAGAGAGAGGGTTCAAGAGCCTCTCGCGGCCCCAAACCAGGCAGCTCAGTCGCCCTTGGCAGAAGAGCATCTACTCTGCACCCTGCCTCCTAGGCAGGACAGACCTAGGAAGGAGCAAGGACTGAAGACCCCAACATACTGCTGCCCGTTCACCAACCCCCTCATGCCCACCAGGTTGGAAAACTTACCTTACCTCAGCGGCCTGTGGCTCAGCGGCCCCGCTCTCTGCTTGGGACTGGGGACCAAGCCCTGGGGAGCTATGGCCCCAGCTCTGTTCAACCTGGTTCCCTGGACATGAGGCCCTTTGGGAGCCTCCTCAGTCCCCAGAGGCAGCTTGCTGAAGGAAAAGCGAACCCGTCCTGACTTTGGAGTCAGACAGCAACTTACCTTACCTCAAGCCCACCCAGCCTTGAGACCTCTAGCAGGGAAGGAGTGGAATCTGAGTCCAGGAAGAGCCCCATCAGTGATTGCCCTGAAGTTCATTGCTTGGTCCTAGATAATTCCTGGGAGACCAAAAAGTTTCTCTCCTGCCGTCCTGGGTTAGTGCTGCCTTCACCCTCGTTAGTGGGCAAGAAGCAAGGCCCTAGGCCACTGGAGCCAGGGGACACAAGGAGACAGGATGAGGGAGGCCTCAGCCCTCTGGGATCTGCCTTAGGGGTTCATTCATTCACTCTACAAATGTTATTGAGCACCAGGTATGCACCTGGCATGAGGCTAGGCCATAGACTCCTGTATCTTTCCTGCCGCCTTCCCCCTCCCCCGCCCACCTCCCCCCCCACCCGCACTGCAAAGGAAGAGTGCAGTCTCAAGGAAACCTCCATTCTAAATGACTGAGCAGGAGGTGCCTGGAAACCCAAGAGACCAATTGGATGGCATTGTTTCCCTTCCCTCTACTTTGCTGAACTTGGATATCCCAAACTGGTCCTATCTGATAATTGACCCCTTAGCCAGACTTGTGAGCCTCTAGTAAATGATTCTTGGCTCTCCTAGGAAGGAGAGTCCATGACCACCTTTGATCATCTGAGAGAATCTCCCAAGAGGCAGGTTCTTCCTCACATTCTACTTAAATCCTCTTATTGCAGGTTATATAGTCTAGTGAGCTCTGCAGGGCAGACAGAGGAAAAGCAGATCATCCAAAACCCATCTTTACAGAAACTCCATGTCCTATATCTGCCTCCCATGTCACCCCTTTAATATCTTTCAGGAACAATCCCAACCTCCATAGTCTGTTGTCTCCATTTTCCACCACTCCATTAGCTGTGGCCCCTGTGACACCTCCAGGCTCTCTATTTCCCTCATAAATGGAAGGTACTGCACTCAGATTTCCTGAGCCCACCAGGCAGTAAGGCTTCTTAGTTGGAGCTTCTGTCTTGGCCTCTAACTGGGCAAATGCCTGTTCCCCATCCCCACCCACTGAGTATTTACAAGGAAGATTGCATGGGGAGGATGCAAAATCTAACCATCCATCCACTGTCTTTGTACCACATCACAGCTCACAACGAGCCCACCCAGCAGCTTCTGCGGTCACACAGAATTAGTGGTAGATTTCAACCCATCAACAGAAAACGTGTCCATTCTGGGAACCCGAGTAGCAGTGGTAGTCTCAGGCCCAGCGGCAGGTGGACCAGAAACTGCAGGGCCCGTTTCATAGGAGAGGAAGATGAGGAAGGCAGTTCTCCCACCAGCCTGTGATACTAGAGCCTGGGATGGGAGGAAGTAGTGATAGTGCTGGGGGCGGGGATGCCGGAAAGGCAAAAGAGCAATAGAGAAGTGGTCAGAAGGCAGAGGAAGAAGCAGATGACAGATAGAGACCAGCAGGGCACACTCCCTAACCGGAAAGACTGGGTGAGAAGGGAAAAGACCTTGGGGTCAGCCTGTCCTCACCAAAACTGTCCCTGGCCTTGGCGTCCTCTCTTGGGAAGAGGCCAGGGGACCTGCACCAGCCCAGAGCAAGCTGGGACAGTCACCCACTTCTCTCTGACATGTTGGCAGAAAGGCTGCCACCGGTCATCCTGGGCAGAGCTGTGATGAGGCCAGAAGGAAGAGGAAGAACAGCGAGTCCTCTAAGAAGTACCCCCAAAGGAGTCAGGATTGTCTTCTCTGAAGAAGAGAAGGCTTGGGGGAGAGATCAGATGAGTTTTTCCTTCTCTGAATTCTTATAGAAAGTACCATAGCTTTTGTCCAGATGGGTGGGGAAAAAAATAAAAATATATCAATAGGAATGGCACTTCTGCTCAGAATGGATTTAGGTTGAACACAGTAGCTAAGGACTCTGAGCTTTTGCAGGGTCCCCAAAACTTCCCTCTCTGAAGAGCTTTAGGAGTGAGTACCCATCCTGACAGAGGGCTGCAGGGAGGGGAGCCTCGGGAATGGTGAATTTCCCAATGTCCACACTGTTTCCCCTCCAGAAGCAGCTTTAGGCTTCATGGGTGATCAGCTGAGAATTTGGCTTCCTCACCCCAGGACTGCCAGGCCCAGGGTGAGGGGCCTGAGACTGGGTGTGTGGTTAGAGCAGTGTGTGTGATGAGGATCCTAGGAGGCCCTACCTCTTCCCCTTGACCAGCAGGAGCAGAGGCAAGGCAGGGAGGGTGAACTGGGGCCTTTCCTACGTGACTGTGGGGTCCCAGAATCCTGAGCCTCTAGTTGGCACTCAGGGCAGTCCTGGGGCCCAGGGAGGGAGTCTTGCCCACCAAGAGCCCCTGAATTTCGGGCTCTGCCTCCTCTGGAGAGGGACCAACAGCCTTCCTCTACGTGCTGCTGCTGCTTTAGACGTGTCCAACTCGGTGCAACCCTATGAACTGCAGCCTGCAAGGCTCCTCCGTCCACGGGATTCTCCAGGCAATATTACTGGAGTGGGTTGCCATTGCCTTCTCCAGCAGATCTTCCTGACCCAGGGATCAAACCCGGGTCTACTGCATCGCAGGCAAGATTCTCTACCGCTGCCCACCACGGAAGCCCTCCTCTAGGTGAAGGGAAGTTAATAACAACTCCAGTCCAGGAATCTGATGACAGATCCTCAGCTTTGCCCAGACCTCTGCCTGCTGTGGTCTTCTCAGTCTAGAGTGTGAAGGAGGGAAGGATGATTAAGTGATACAGAGCCCTTGACTCACAGTCATACAGGCCAACATCTATATTGCTCCCCAGCAGAGTGACCTTAGACAAGTCACTGCCCAGCTCTGAGCTATAAAGCCCAAGGGCTGAACTGGGGATCACCAAGCTCTCCAGCTAGCCTAGGAAAGTAAATTTTAACAAAGTATATCAAGCAGGTGAAACTGATCCTGACACAGCCTCTCCTCTCCGCTTCCTTCTCTGAGCCTCCATCTTTCCTTTGATTCCTACACCCAATCCCTCCAGCCCCTCCTTGCTCTCAACAGGCACACAGCCAATCCAGAGATCCTCCCCTTTTAAAATGCCTGGTGCTCCTCCCTCATGATAGTAGTTTTGCTTTAGTACCCACTGGTTGAGAAAAATATATTCAGTGACTCTTAAAAAGAATCTATAAATTTTACAAGAATCACTTAGCACCTGGATACATGTAAAGACTCCAGGCCATGTAAAAGAGAGAAATTAGTCATTCTCTTTGCAGTTAGTGATTGGTACTTTTAAGGATGCCCAAACACTCTGTATCTTCATCTACTCTTCAAGTCTAAGAACTACAGGATCATGGGCCTGGCACCCAGTGCATCGCTGCACTTGAGTTTTTAGCGAACTTCCCAGGTAGCGCCAGTAGTAAAGAACCCACCTGCCAATGCAGGAGACTCAAGAGACGCAAGTTCGATCCCTGGGTTGGGAAGATCCCCTGGAGAAGGAAATGGCAAGCCACTCTAGTATTCTTGCCTGGAAAATGCTATAGACAGAGAAGCCTGGTGGGCTACAGTCCATGGGTCACAAAGAGTCGGACATGACTGAGTTACACACACACACACACACACACACACACACACACACACACACGACTGAGTTACACACACACACACACACACACACACACACACACACACACACACACACACACACACACACACACACCCCACATGCCCCCAGGGGAGACATGACTGAGTTGCACACCACACACACACACACACCCCACATGCCCACATGCCCCCAGGGGAGAACCACTCCCCCACACGCCTACAGAGGAAACAGTGAATAAACGATGCCTCTCAAAGGTCAATGGCTGCCAACCCAGAGGTCAGGGGCTGCCTGGGTGGGTGGGGGAGACGGAGAGCCCTCTCCGGGGGAGCCCGAATGGCGACTTGTGAAAACTGCAGACACCTGGACCCCACCCCTGGAAACTCTGAGTCAGTAGGTCTGGGCGGGCCCTGGCAGATTTCAGTTTCAACCAGCTCCCCAGGTGATTCTGATGCTTAATCTGAGCCCACGTAGCATAGAGATCTAGTGCAGGGCTTTAGGGTCAGCCCTTGACTCTAAAGCAGACACTTCACCTCTCTGAGCATCGGTTTCCTCCTCTGTGAGAGCAGGATAAGGAGCGTCCCCGCCTCCAGGGCTAAGGAGTGCTTGAAATCGGCAGGTGACTGCTGCGCACGCTCCCGCCGCCGTTTCCTTTCCGGCAGGACCCTCCTCTGGCCACGCCCTCTGCCCGCCCCCAGCCCCTTCCCTCCCCTTCCCCGCCCCATCCCCTGCGCCCAGGCACAGGAAGCCTGGCAATCTGAGGTCAGCTGATTTCTCCAGGGAGAGGCCCTGAATCCTCAGTGTCTGGAGCCTTTGATTCCTCTTTGTCCTGATAGCTCACAAAGGTCAGAGCCTCTGCCCGGGGCTCCTCAAACTCAACTGGCATTTGTACAAATGACAGAGGTCTTAGAGGACAGACAGCCTGGGCCAGTGAAGTGAGGAGAGGAACAGTTCAGACAGCTGTGTCCTGCTGGGTGGCAGCTCCTGTCCTGGGGTGGGAGAGGAGTTCTACAAAGTCTCCTTGAACTCCATTTCTAGAGGTGTGAAAACTAAAGCCCAGCGAGGTTCATGTAGAGAGATTCAGTCCACATCCGTCTGACTTTTGTGTTTTTCCCACTTCTTCTCTTGAAGCACTTAACGTTCATTCAGTAGATGGTTGTTGAGTATCCATTACGCCAGATCCAGAGGTACAGCAGTGAATAAAATAAAACAGACCAAAAAAAAAAACCCGCACCCTTGTGTTGCTGGCATTCTAGTCAGAGAACGCAGATGAATAAATGCAACGAGTCAAGACTCGTGATCCATGACATGGGGGAAAAATAAAGCAGAAGTGAGGATAGGGAGTGTGGGGAGTAGACGGGATGGGACTACAGATTTAAATAAGGTGGTCGGAGAAGCCCCCCACCACCACCACCCCAGAAAGTGGAGAGGGTGTGAGCCGTGACGTGGCCGGGACGAAGAATGTTTCAGGCTGAAGGAATAGCAAGTGCCAGGGCCCTGAGACAAGGGCATGCCTGGCGTGTCCGGGGGACATCTAAGGGGTCAGAGTGGCTGGATAGAAGGGAGCGAGAGGGATGAGGTCAGAGAAGGTATAGAGTGAAATCTATGGAAGGACTCCAAGATTTCACCCTGAGAACCTTGGAAAACCACTGCAGCACTTAACATTAGACTTATGGGGAGTTTAATCAAAAACCATGAGCGTGTGGGGGACGCAGTGCTGAGCTCTGGAGTCAGGGTTAAGATGAGAGTCCTTGCTGCCCTCAAGGAATGTAGCACAGCCAGAAATGCTCACACAAACAAGAAACAGCAAAAGAACGTTATGACAGAGCAACTTAATAGCAGGGTACATTAATAACAGTGGTTAATGGCACCCTTTGTTTTTTATCACTAGAGTTTAAATTTTTTGTCATGAAAACAATATATGTTCCCGGCACAGAAAATTGTGCTTTTTGAAGAAGTTGAAATTTGTTATAAAAGTAAAATATGTTTTACTGGTTAAAAAAAATTCAAAGACAAAAATAGTGTTAAAGAAGGTGAAAGTCCCTCCCCTCCCTGGGGAGGGTGGTAGGGTGATAGTTGTTAACAGTTGCTGAGTCTTCTAGATTTTTTTTCTATGTACAAATAAACACATTAGATTGAACCATATGAAATTGCTGACATTTGATTGTTCTGGCTTACTCAAATGGCAATTTAAAATAGTTCAACCTAATATTTGCACACGTATTATTTTACAGATATTTCATTCTAGAGCGTGCTTTTTTTCCACCTGCCAGTATAGTATACATATCTTTCCATGTCTGCTCACACAAACATCATAATAAAAATAGCTCACAACTTTTATTGCACTGTGTACGAGGTGCTGTGCTGAGCGCTTTGTTCTAAAACACCCCGTGGAGCAGGCCCCCTTATTTTCCTCAAAGAGGAGACTAAAGTCTTGGGGAAGTTAAAAATCACTTGCCCATAAGCACACATGTGGCAGAAGTAAAATTTTTCAACCGCACACAGATCCATGATGTGGTATACCTGTCCCCTCTTGAAGGAGACTCAGGCTTTCTCCAATGCCTTAGATGTTCTTTTTTTTTTTGGGGGGGGAGGGTGGCAGATTGGGCCAGGGCATGTAAGATCTTCGTTCTCTGATGAGGAATCAAACCTGTGCCCCACTCACTGGAAGCTTGGAGTCCCAGTCACTGAACTGCCAGGCATTTCCCAATGCCTTATATTCTAAACAATGCTTCAGTGAGCATTCTTGTACAGGTAGCTCTGTTCCCTTGAGCATCTGTAGGTTGGATGATTAAAAATGCTGGGGTTATGCCCAGTTTTACATCTGATAGAGTTTTGCCCTCCAGAAAGACTACCGATTCACACCTTGACAGTAGGGCATTTGAATCCCCATTTCTCCACAATCTCCTCAAAACTTGATAATATCAGTCTTTTGCGTCTTTGTTAATTTGTTAGGTTAAAAAAGAAAATCACACTTACTATACAAGAAGGGAACTTATATTTGCTCTGGCACTCTATCTATATATCATCTTACTCTACCCTCATGGCCCTTCTGCGTGGTGGGTATTATCCCATTTTACTGACAATGAAACTGAGGCTCAGGGAGTAAAGAAGTTTATTCAAGGCCTCACAACTAGAGAGTGAAGGTCCCTGGCCTTCCATGTTTCTCCCTTCACTGGAGTGTAGCATTTAGTTGGGCTATGCAGGAAGCTTCCTCAAAGAGGTGCTCTAGGAAACTTGAAGAAACATAAAGACATGGGTAATTTGAAAAGAGGCCAGGAGACAGCGGGTGGAAGTGTGTGAAACTTAGAAGAACACCTGTCTCTTCAGAAGTGGGTATTTCTCTTGTACTGGTCACTCTGGATTTTAAGTGTAAGCATTTGGCAGTGGCACATCTTGGAGTGTGGATTAGTGTCCTATGACCATAGATGTGTTAATCATGTCTTCTTAATTATAGGTGGTAGAAACCAAACTCAAAATAGCTTAAGGGAGATATATCTTGGTTCACATAAACAAAACTCCAAGCATAGTATTGACTTCAGGCTTGGCTGGCTCTAGGTCCTCAGATGACAACTCTCTTTATTCCTTGACTTGATAGCTTGATAGTATTCTCTGTAGTGTTGTTGCTGTCCAGTCGCTCAGTCGTGTCTGACTCTTTGCAACCCCAAGGACTGCAGCATGCCAGGCTTCCCTGTCCTTCACCATCTCCTAGAGTTTGCTCAAACTCATGTCCATTGAGTCAGTGATGCCATCCAAACACCTCATCCTCTGCCGCCCCCTTCTCTTCATGCCCTCAATCTTTACCAGCATCAGGGTCTTTTCCAATGAGTCAGCTCTACGTATCAGATGTCCAAAGTTTTGGAGCTTCAGCTTCAGCGTCAGTCCTCCCAGTGAATATTCAGGGTGGACAAAGATGTTAGCTGCATCTATCTTCTAGCACCTTAACTCTGTCCAGGTTTACCCATGGAAAGAATATACCTCTTCTCCGCTAGAGGAAGCAAAAATCCCAGGACTGCTTCTCAGTGGCCTAGATTTGGTCATGTGCATTCTCAAACCAAACACGGTGACTCAAAAGTGCCCACCCCTGCAGCCAGATGGGGTAGGGGTGCAAACGGCTAATACCACAGATACTGAAAATAGAGGAGAGGTATTTCTCAAAGGAAAATCAAGACTCCATTACCAAAATAAAGAAAGAGGGCAGAGTTCCTCAGGAAGAAACTTCAGATGTCCTTTAGAATAAGAGAAAAGCAAAACTATAGACGGCACATGAGATAATTTGAAGATCATGGGAATGAGGGTTGGGTGGGGGCCACAGATGACCGCCCAGGCAGGGGAAGTGAGGGAAAAGAGAAATACTGATCCCCTCACTGGGCCCCCCAACTTCCCACTTTGCTGAGTTGAACCTGAGGCTCAGAGAAACATTGGGGAAAAGTCTCAAACCCTTGTCCCTCTCCTCTCACAAAAGACAATAAGGAAATCAAGACAGTAGTCATGCCAGCTCGGAGGTATTGCCCCAGCTGATTCCAAGGTGAACTGCTTGTGTTGAAGCAGCCCTTGAATATAGCATTTATTGACTACCTTGGGTGTGCAGACGAGGACATGGTGCTGAGACAGGAAGATAACAGAGACCTTGTCTCCAGAGTTTACTTTATAGTTGGGGGATGAAGGCGAGGTCAATATTTTAATAGGGAAGCTGCCTTCAGAATCAGGAACACCTGTTTCCAACCTCAGCTCTGCTATTTACTTTTTAAAAATATTTGTTTATTTGGCTATGCCAAGTCCTAGTTGTCGCATGGGGTGGGGGAGATCTTGGATCTTAGTTGTGGCATGTGGGATCTAGTTCCCTGAGCAGGGATCAAACCCAGGCCCCCTGTGCTGGAACTGTAGAGTCTTAGTCTTAGCCATTGGATCCCTAGGGAAGTCTCTCTCCCACTTATTCTGAACTTCTCCAAGCCTGAGCATCTTCATCTGGAAAACAGGGACACTAATGTCTGGATATCACGGTCGCCAAGATTAGATCTGGGGTATAGAAAGCATCTCATACAGTGGCTGGCACAGAGTAGGTGACCGTTTTTCCTCATTCACACTTTCTGTGATAAGTGCTATCACAGAATTACACCAAGACGGTTTTATTTTTTTCCTGATCTCCTTGTTCAAGCTTCAGCCTCTTTGTGCTAATATGATGGGTTGGTTAACCTACCCATTTCCCCTGTCGTCGTCCCTTTTAGCCTTGTCATCCACACCCCGTGGACCATTTCTTGTGCCCCTTCTTCACACCCTCTCCAGCTCCCTTCCACCTTTAGAAGGGCAGTCGCTGGAACTGAGCACACCTTTCCTGGAGCAGGCTCACTGGACTCCAGGCCAGTTCTGCCTGACCCCGAGTCTCTGACGGTAGATGTCAGGTTTCTGCCCCCGAGCCTTGGGATCTGCTGAGCTGGATTGGAATCTTAGACTCTTGTTCACTGAATCCTTGCACAAGTAACTGAGTCCCTTGAACCTCCATGTCCCCGTCATGGGGACACACCTGCCTAATGAGTGCCTAAGAGCATGGCTGCCTGGGTTTGAATTCCAGCCCTGCCAGCTCTGTGCCTTTGGGTGAATTACTGAACATCTCAGAGTCTAGGGGTTTTTTTCATCTCTCAAATGAGGATGTTAACAGTTGTTCTGGGCGTTAAGGGAAATACATGCAAAGTACTGAGCACAGTTCTTGTTGCATAGCAAGTGCATATGTTTTTACTTTTTTGTTTTTTATTGAGGTATAATTGACATTTTAATTTCAGGTGTACAATGTAATGATTCTTTATTTGTATATATTGTGAAATGATCATGAGAAGCCTAGTTAACATCCATTGCCATGCATGGTTTAAAAAAATTGTTTTTTTTGCAATGAGAATTTTAAAGACCTACTCTCTTAGCTACTTTCAGATGGCATACAGTATTACTCATTATGGTTACCATGCTATATATCATGTTCCCATGACGTATTTAAAAACTGGAAGTTTGTACCTTTTGAGCACCTTCACCCATTTCACTCACCACCCCATACCTCTTGAAACCACCAATCTGCTCTCTGTATCTATGAATCCCTTCTTTTCCCTTTTTAAAAAATTCCACATATAAATGAGATCATACTGTATTTGTCTGTCTTTGTCAGATTATTTCACTTGGCATAATGCCCTCAAGGTCCATCCATGTTGTTGCAAATGGCAAAATTTCATTCAGTTTTTCATGACTGAATTACATTCCATTGTAAGCGTTCAGTTCAGTCACTCAGTCATGTCTGACTCTTTGCAACCCCATGGACTGCAGCACGCCGGTCTTCACTGTCCATCACCAACTCCTGGAGCTTACTCAAACTCATGTCCATTGAGTCGGTGATGCCATCCAACCACCTCATCCTCTGTTGTCCCCTTCTCCTCCCACCTTCAATCTTTCCCAGCATCAGGGGCTTTTCCAATGAGTCAGCTCCTTGCATCAGGAGGCCAAAGTATTGGAGTTTCAGCTTCAGCATTAGTCCTTCCAATGAATATTCAGGACTGATCTCCTTTAGGATGGACTGGTTGGATCTCCTTGCAGTCCAAGGGACTCTCAAGAGTCTTCTCCAACACCACAGTTCAAGAGCATCAGTTCTTTGGTGCTCAGCTTTCATTATGGTCCAACTCTCACATCCATACATGACTACTGGAAAAACCATAGCTTTGACTAGATGGACTTTTTATTTTATTTATTGTATGTGTTTATGTGTATATATGTATATGTGTGTGTATATGTACCTATATATATAAAGAGAGGGGGGGAGAGAGCAGTTTTAGTTACGATTGAACTAAATAACATGTGTAGAAGACTTAGCCAGGATGGGCAGCTGGGAGCAGCCCTGTGGCCCAGCTCGGGCCGGGGCTCAGGAAGGTGAGCGCCCCTCTGTCTTAGGTGCTGTCCCACAACTTGTACACCGTCCTGCACATCCCTCATGACCCCGTGGCCCTGGAGGAGCACTTCCGAGACGATGACGATGGTCCCGTGTCCAGCCAGGGATACATGCCCTACCTCAACAAGTACATCCTGGACAAGGTGAAGCCCCTTCCACCTCTCTCCACTTCCCAACCTGGCCAGCACCCTAATTCCTTGCCACCCCAACGCCTCCCTCCATGAACTCCATCTCTGTCCCCTCTGCCGCCCATGTCCCCCATCTCCACCCTTCACACCCCCGTCACTTGCCCCCTCTTTGCCCCCCTTAAAACTCACTCCAGCTCCCTCCCCTCTATCCTAGCCTCCACCTTCCCCACGATCTTCACCCCTCCCTGCCTAGCTTTCA
This sequence comes from Muntiacus reevesi, assembly GCF_963930625.1. NCBI lineage: Eukaryota > Metazoa > Chordata > Mammalia > Artiodactyla > Cervidae > Muntiacus > Muntiacus reevesi. The sequence continues at coordinate 11,322,212 of NC_089268.1, forward strand.
GCTGTCATTTCACAAGACTTTCCAGCTCCCCGCTAAGTGTGTCCCCTCCACTCCTCCTTGCTGTCCCTATCTTCTCAAGTTTTTCTTGACTGTTTATTTCCTCCTGGGCTTCCCCTTCTTTCTCCTCGGCCTGAGGGACTGAGCTGCTCTATGGATCGGGAACTTGGGTGGATGTGGATGCGCGGAAGTGATGGGTGTGGCAGTGCTGGGGGTTTGGGGGTCGGGCTGGTTGGCCAGACAGCTCTCTGATCATCAGCTCAGGCATTACTCAGGCGAGAGTCCCAGCATTGGCAGGGTGGGGAGCAGGGAAGCAGAGGACCCTGAGAAGCCAGCTGGAGCCTAGTTGGGTGGTGGAGCTGGGACGAGGCAGCCTTCACAGCTGACTTGTAGGCCTGGTGGCAGGTGGAAGAGGGGGCTTTCGTTAAGGAGCACTTTGATGAGCTGTGCTGGACCCTGACGGCGAAGAAGAACTATCAGGTGGATAGCAACGGGAACAACATGCTCTCCAATCAGGATGCCTTCCGTCTCTGGTGTCTCTTCAACTTCCTGTCCGAGGACAAGTACCCTCTGATCATGGTTCCTGATGAGGTGAGCCCCAGGGACTTTATCACTTAGGGACAGGCCTCAACAAAACCATGAAGGAGGCCAAATTGTCTCTCGACTTCCCCACATCCTCTGTCTTCTTTATCTCTCCACTGGCTACCTGTTCACACCCACCTGTCTCCAGACACTTCGAACTGCCCATGTCAGAGCAATGATGCCTTCTCCCAGGAGACCCAAAACTACACCCCCTTCAAGGCTCTGCTTGCTCTCAAAGTAGGAAAATGATTCTGCAATCTCTGTTTACACAGAGGTGTGAATGCCTGATACACTGCTGAGCGTTTTGAAATGAAAACATTTAAAATCAAATGGCAAGGTTTCAGGCACTGGGGCAAACTGAGAAGGATGCTATTTTAGGGGAACAGAGACCTTCCAGGGACATCTCTCCAGTCACTCCCAAGTGGGCAACCAAGTCTCACCCTGGTTCCAGATTTTCTCTTCCTGTCTCCTACAATATAGGGGGGAGCCAGGACAGACTCAGCCCAGACCCCAGAGAGAGGGCATCCTGGAAACATCAGCCTAGAACCCAGCTTCTACCTTCTCAATTCATGGGTGAAGCTGGGGCAGGTGACCCCTTTGGCAACCAACCTGCCCCCTCCCTCCACTCCCCCACTCGCCTGTCCACTCAGCCTTCTTCTAACCCCTTCTGCCCTCTGGTGGTGGTAAAGATCCCAGGGCGAATTTAGGTCTTTTGAGTAGGGCACAATGGAGCGGGGGGTCCTCTGTATTTACGAGAGGTCTTGGCCTGTCTAACTGCATTCAGGTTTGTGCCCTCACTTCTGTCTGTGGGAAGAGTGGGGCTGCCCCCACCCCACTCCCAACCAAGACCCAGTAGCCCCCAGAGTGAAAGCCCTGCCGAGAGTTTTCCAAGAAGCTGTTGCGGCAGCAGCAGGACATGTGTCTGTCTTCACAGACAGACACCTGCCGGGTACCTTTGTCAGACCCCTGCCAGCAGGGCGAGGTGGCCTCTCCGAGGCCAGAAAGCTGTCGCTTTTGTGATCAACACGCAGTGTGAGCAAACTGCAGCAGGATGTACCCCAACCACCACTTCCTGTTCCTCTGCAAAAGGTTTCCTGTCCCTGCCCTGCTCGCTCCCACCTCCCGTCCCCTTGCCCTCTGACAAAGGAACGATCCCCAGGGCTGGGGCTGGGGGCTTGGAATAAGGACTCATGGGCTGTCGATCTGAATTGAGTTCTGGCTGCTACCAACTTTCTGTGTGATTCAAAACAAGTCACTTCCCCCCCCCCCTTGAACCTCAGTTTTGTCATCTGCAGAGTGAGGAGACTGAACGAGAGGGTCCTTGTCCCCTGCTGACGTTTTCTATGACTCCCTGTCTCTGCCTGGGCCCCAGTCCTCAGCTCCCACCTCACCGTGCCCTTAATTCAAGGCAGCAAGGACTGGAGCTTGGGGAGGGGATGTCTGAATTGAAGTTGGGGCCCCAGGATCCCCTCCCAAATCTCTACTCAGGAGCCCACCAGCGTTTAGGCATTTAGTCCTCTGCCACGCATCCACCCCCCACAACCTGCCAACCCCTGTCCGTGGTCACTTCTGCCCCAGCTCTGGGAGCCTGATGGTAGCGACCCCTGGTGTCGACACCAGCAACATCACCTGCTGTCGCCACCAAGCCTTCCCTCCCGCCCTCCAGGTGGAATACCTGCTGAAGAAGGTGCTCAGCAGCATGAGCTTGGAGGTGGGCTTGGGGGAGCTGGAGGAGCTGCTGGCTCAGGAGGCCCAGGCAGCCCAGAGCAGCGGGGGGCTCAGCGTCTGGCAGTTCCTGGAGCTCTTCAACTCAGGCCGCTGTCTGCGAGGCGTGGGGCGGGACACGCTCAGCATGGCCATCCACGAGGTCTACCAGGAGCTCATCCAAGACGTCCTGAAGCAGGTCAGGCCCGGCTGGGGACCAGGGGTGGGCCCCCAAGGAGGGTGGGGGTGGGGGCCAAGGACGCCTCTGACTTGGCTCTGGCTCTGGCTCTGGCAGGGCTACCTGTGGAAACGAGGGCACCTGCGAAGGAACTGGGCAGAACGCTGGTTCCAGCTGCAGCCCAGCTGTCTCTGCTATTTCGGGAGTGAAGAGTGCAAGGAGAAGAGGGGTATGATCCCGCTGGATGCGCAGTGCTGCGTGGAGGTGAGGCGGCAGCTGAAGGGGTGGAGTGCATAGTGAAGCATGGCCCAGAGGGGCCCTGGTGTAGCCTGAGGGCGAGGGGTCAGGAGGAGGGCAAGGCGGGAAGCCCCAGTGACTTCCCCACCTAAGATTCCTGCTTAGGTGAGTGCAACCCAAACACAACTGACCCCTGAACAATATGGGTTGGAACTTGGTGGGTCTAGTTATACATGGATTTTTTTTCAATAAATACATACAGTATTGCACCATCCACAGTTGGTTGAATCTGCAGATGTGGAACTGAGATACTGAAAGTGAAAGTCACTCAGTCCTGTCCAACTCTTTGCGACCCCATGGACTGTAGCCCACCAGGCTCCTCTGTCCCTGGAATTCTCCAGGCGAGAATACTGTAATGGGTAGCCATTTCCTTCTCCAGGGAATCTTCCCAACCCCGGGATTGAACCCAGGTCTCTTGCATTGCAGGAAGATTCTTTACAGTCTGAGCCACCAGGCTGACTTTAAAGTTATAAGTGGATTTTCGACCAGGCAGAGGTTGGCACTTCTAACCCCTGAGCTGTTCAAGGGTCAACTGTATACCTGAGTGCCTCAAGGCCATTCTCAGCCATGTCAGCACTTTTTTTTTTCTTTTTCTTTTAGGAAAGTAACGCTTTATTTTTTCCTTCCAGTTTCATTGAGATATTATTGACATAGAGCACTGTGTGAGTTTAAGGTGTACAGCATAGTGATTTGACTTATACATATCATAAAGTGATTAGCACAGTAAGTTTAGTAAACATCTGTCACCTCATATAGGTACAAAATTAAATAGAAAAAATTTTTTTTCTGTGATGAGTAATTTTAGGATTTACTCTCTCAACAACTTTTATATATAACATTTGTTGTTGTTTAGGCTTCCCCTGTGACTTATCCATAAAGAATTCACCACCCAATGCAGGAGCCACGAGAAATGCAGGTTCAGTCCCTGGGTTGGGAAGATCCTCTGGAGGAGGCCATGGCAACCCACTCCAGTATTCTTGCCTTGAGAATCCCCATGGACAGAAGAGACTGGCAGGCTACAGTCCATAGCGTCGCAGAGTGGGACACGGCCGAAGCGATTTAGCATACACGCAGTCGCTAAGTTGCATCTGACTCTTTTGTGGCCCTGTGGACTGTAGCCCACCAGGCTCCTCTGTCCATGGGATTTCCCAGGCAAGAATACTGGAGTGGGTTGCCACTTCCTTCTCCAGGGGATCTTCCCAACCCAGGGACAGAACCTGAGTCTCCTGCATTGGCAGGCAGATTCTTCACCACTGAGCCACCTGGGAAGCCTCATATATTAATATAATCTACAGCAGTGTTAATTATATTTTTCATGTTGCATGTTACATCCCTAGTAAACTTTCTTATTCTATATCTGGAAGTTTGTACCTTTTGACCGCCTTCATCCAATTCCTCCTCCCCTATCCCCTCAACAACCCCCCTTCCCACCTCTCGGTAACCACAAATCTGATCTCTCTTTCTACGGATATGTTTGTTTGTTTTTGAAGTATAATTGACCTGCAACACTATGTTAATTCATTACACAATATTTCTGTGTTTTTCAAACTGATCTCCACGGTAGTTCTACTTATGATAGGTCACCATACAAAGATAACTATGTAATCATAATTATTGACTATATTCCCCACACTATTCATTTTATACCCATGACTCACATCTTGCAACTGGAAGTTTGCACCACTTAATCTCCCTCAACTTTTTCTTCCCTCTTCCTACACCTCTTACCCTCTGACAAACAAATCTATGTTTTTCTCTGAAACTGTAACTCTATTTAGGTTTCATTATGTTTGTTCATTTGTTGTTGTTGTTTTAGATTGCTTGTGTCAGCACTTTAAAAAAAAAACAAAACTGCAAATCAAATCCAAAACTAAAGTCATTGGTTAATGATGTGGACTTTGCTAAAGATTTCAGAGGCGATAACTTATGACTCATTCTATCCAGCAAAATTTTCTAAAAGTTCTCTTTAAAGGTCTTTCTCCTTCACCCAAATTCCATTCTCTTTGGCAACAGACCAGATAAGGACTTCCCTGGTGGCTCAGACGGTAAAGAAGCTGCCTGCAATGCAGGAGACCCAAGTTTGATCCCTGGTTGGGAAGATCCCCTGGAGAGGGAAATGGCAACCCACTCCAGTATTCTTTCCCAGAGAATCCCATGGACAGAAGACCCTGTTGGGCGACAACCCGTGGGTTGCAAAGAGGCAGACATGACTGAGTGACTAACGCTTTCACTTTGGCCACTCTATATTTCCCTATTCTTTCTCCTTTCCTATCCCTTTTCCTCCTTTGACTCTGTCCATTATTTTAGAGGCTTAAAGCAACAATTTAAAAAACTGTAGTAAAAAATATATATATAACATGAAATTTGCTATTTTAACCATTTTAAGTGTTACAATTCAGTCGTATTAAGTACATTCACATGTAACCATCCCAATTATCTATTTCCAAAGCTTTTTTTTTTTTTTTTATCATCCTAAATAGCAGCTCTGTACCCATTAAGCAGTAACTCATTCTCCCTTCCCTCCAGTCCCTGGTAACCTCTTCTCTGCTTTCCACCTCTAGGAATTTGCCTATTCTAGGAGCCTCATATAAGTGTAATCATACACTATTTGTCCTTTTGTGCCTGGCTTCTTTCATTTAGTATAACATTTTCAAGCATGTTTTGGCATGGATCAGGACTTCATTCCTTTTAATGGCTGAATAATATTTCACTGTATGGATGGACCATATTTTGTTTACCTATTCATTCATTAGTGGTTATTGGGTGGTTCCCATCATTTTGCTGTTATGCACAATGCTGTTATGAACATCCATGTACAAGTTTCTGGGTGGATATATATTTTCTTTTCTCAAGGCAGATACCTAGGAGTAGAATTGCTGATGATACAGTAATATGTTTAATTTTTGAGGAGCAGCCAAATTCTTTTCCTTGGTGGCTGTACCATCTTACATTCTCACCAGTAGTAAATGAAAGCTCCAGTTTCTCAATAACACTTGTTATTTTACATGAAAAACATTATTATAGCCATTCTAGGCTATGTCCATCTTTGTCATGTAAGGAAACAGCTTTCATTGTGGAAAGAGCACAGATCTAGGCAGAAATTCAACTCCACCACTAACATGCATTGTGAATCGGGCAGGTTCCTGAAACTCTTAGAGCCTCAAGTTTCTTTCTCTGTAAGATAGGGCTAATAATCTTTGCCTGGTACAGACTCTAGAACACATAAGCTCAGTACGTGGTACCTATTATTTTCCACTAGAATGTAAGCTTAGGCAAGGCAGGGATTTGATCTGTTAGGCACATCTTAGTAGTATCCCATATGCCCGGAGCAATGAGTGGCCTGTAGACACTATAGAATATCCGTGGAATGAATCAATGGAGAACTTTCTCAGCAGGCAGGCTTCTGTGGAAATGAATGGTCTCATTAGTGAGGACCCTGTCATGAGAGATGTTGAGCCCTGATGTGGATAAACACTGAGTGGTCACTGTGTGTAGGCCCCATGGAGAGATAGTAAGAGGAGGGCTGTCCCACCTTCAAAGAGCAAAGGCTCTAAGAGTTGTGGGGACACTAACCTCCAAACCAGGCCACACAGGCTCCTGGCAGAGTGGGTGGAAGGGGTACCAGGAGGAGATGATCAGCCAAGGGGGAAGGGGCTGGAGCTGGAGCTCCCCTGGGGCAGGTGTGACCGCAGTGAAGCCAGCCTGTCTGGGCCTTCTCCCAGGTGCTGCCCGACCGAGAGGGGAAGCGCTGCATGTTCTGTGTGAAGACTGCCTCCCGCACCTATGAGATGAGCGCCTCTGACACGCGCCAGCGCCAGGAGTGGACAGCTGGTGAGTGCTCGCCGGGTGTCCTGGACCGCGCTGGGCCCCAGCCGCCTCATCGGTGAAAAGGGAGCGAGAGCACTTTGCCCAGCAGGAGGCCGGAGGCTGGATAGGAGCCACTCCAAAGGCCCCCTCGAGGCGCCCCTGTCTCCGGCTAGCCCCTCCCGCTCCCTCCACAGCCATCCAGACGGCGATCCGGCTGCAGGCAGAGGGGAAGACGTCGCTGCACAAGGACCTTAAGCAGAAGCGGCGCGAGCAGCGGGAGCAGCGAGAGAGGCGCCGGGCCGCCAAGGAGGAGGAGATGCTGCGGCTGCAGCAGCTGCAGGAGGAGAAGGAGAGGAAGCTTCAGGAACTGGAGCTGCTGCAGGAGGCGCAGCGGCAGGCGGAGCGCCTGATGCAGGAGGAGGAGGAGCGGCGCCGCAGCCAGCACCGGGAGCTCCAGCAGGCGCTCGAGGTCCAGCTGCGCGAGGCGGAGCAGGTGAGGCTGCACCCGGGAGGAGGCGGTGGGCCGAGGGGTGAGGGCCGCCAGGTGCTGAGCGCCGCGGGGCGGGGACCGGGTGGAGCCTGGGCTGGGGGCGGGGCCACGCCCGGAGGGATGAGCGTGGAGGCGGGGCTTGTCTTGAGGGATTTTGGGGGAGAACAGAGATAGGTATGGGATGGGGACAGGGCCTATGGGGTAAGGAGCCTGGCAGAAGGGGTGACTTGAGAGGAGAGATGATGTGGGGCGGGGCCCGAGCCTACGAATTGGGAAGGATGGAGCGGAGTGATAGGTGTAGAGTGAAGCCAGGTTGGGAGACGTTGGCTGGCTGGGGGGCGGGACCTTGACAGAGGAGTTGCTGAAGACCTTATGTCTGGGGATGAATTTGGACCGAGGCTGGACTATATGGGACTAGACTTGCTCTGAATTTATAATGAGGCCAGTCTGGAGATGGTAGGATGGGAGGAAGACGGGATGAACCTGGAGATGGACTAGAGGTATAGAAGCAATTAGATTTAAGATTTAAGAGATCTAGATCTGGAGTCGAGACACGGTGGGTTCCATACCAGCTCTGCCTCTTAGGAACCCTGTGATCTCAGGTAAGTTACTTGGCCTTTCTGTGCCTCAGTTATCTGTGACATGTTGATGCCAATAGAACTTGGCTTATAGAGGTGTGGAAAGGAGAATCAACTAAGGAAATACTTTTGAGTTACAATTGCTCTAACAATTATAATTATAGTCGTTCCCTTGCTAGCACTAGCCTAATTATAATTATAAAACATTATATTACAATGTATAATAATAACTATTAAGGCTGGTGCTAAAAGGGGATGACTTGAGCCCCTTTCCCCCATGTAGTTTACTGATCCTTATATCTGACCTAGTCAGGTTTTCAGAAGGGGATCAGATCAGGAAAACCTGACATGAGGGAACTCCCCAGACCCTCATCCAGATATAACTAGCTGGGCTGGCCTAACAAAGCCCTGGGGAAAGGGCAGCATACCCGCAGCCTTCCTCCACAGGGCCCCCGCTGACCTGGCTCTGTGTCCCCGTGCAGGCCCGGGCCTCCATGCAGGCTGAGATGGAGCTGAAGAAGGAGGAGGCTGCCCGGCAGCGGCAGCGCATCAAGGAGCTGGAGGAGATGCAGCAGAGGCTCCAGGAGGCCCTACAGCTGGAGGTGAAAGCTCGGCAGGACGAGGAGGCCGTGCGCCTCGCCCAGACCAGGTAGGACCAGGTGACCCCTTCTGCTTTCCCTCCCTGACGCCCCCACCCTCCCACCTGTCGAGCACCGTGTGAGGTGCCTCGGCCCCAGAGATGACACATTGGACACCCCGCAGGCTGCTGGAGGAGGAGGAGGAGAAGCTGAAGCAGCTGCTGCAGCTGAAGGAGGAACAGGAGCGATACATCGAGCGGGCGCAGCAGGAGAAGCAGGAGCTGCAGCAGGAGATGGCCCTGCAGAGCCGCTCTCTGCAGCAGGCCCAGCAGCAGCTGGAGGAGGTGCGGCAGAATCGGCAGAGGGCCGACGAGGATGTGGAGGTGAGGCCTAGGGTGGAACAGGTCGCAGGCGGCAGGGTGAGTGCACAGGCTCTGGAACCTTCCCTGACGCGCCGTCCCTCAGGCTCTACCATGGCCTGACTGTGTGGCCTCTGACAAATGGCCTAACCTCTCTGAGCTCCAAGTCCCTCATCTGGGGAAGGGGACTGGTAATTGCATTGCTATGAAGATTAAACAAGATAGCATGTGATACTTAATATTCAGTAAGCACTGAAGAAACATTAACTGCTGTTTTTATCATTGTTATTAATATGGGCAAAATTTTTTTCCTCTTACTCTTCCAGCCCCTACTTTGCTCTTCCTGCACTTTGGTTCCACTCTTTGGAGCCCAAATCTCCATAGACGATTTAAGAAAAAATACAAACTTTTGATGTTTTATTTTTATTAGTATTCATTATTTTATTTTGCTTTGTTGGCATATATGGTCATTTAAAAAAAATTCAAACACAGAAATAAGTATTATAAAAAGAGAAAATTCCTCTATGACTCCTTACCCCACAGCCGCTACTAATGGCTAGATGAACACTGGAGCAGAGGTTTTGCATCAGGTCCTGGATAGGTGGTGTGACACAGCTGTTCAGAGCTCCATGTTTGTCCCTGGGCAAGTCACTTAACCTCTTTTGAATGTTTCTTAACTTCTTCTCTGGAAGTTAAGTAAGATATTAGTACATTTTAGCTGCTTGATAAGTGGAAACTATACTTATGATTATTTTTGACTATATGATGGTCTTTGAGTCCCCTGAAATTGGAGGCCAACTCTGTTCATACACATAGCTCTTTATGAACATACATGAGTTTTTCTGGGAAGATGATCAATAGCCTTTGCCGGATCCTAAGGGGCCTGTGAACCTGAAAAGGTCGAGACTTACTGTCTTGAGTGGTGGCTCTGACCACTCTCCACTGGGTCCTGTCTCCACAGGCTGCTCAGCAGAAGTTGCGCCAGGCTAGTACCAACGTGAAACACTGGAATGTCCAGATGAACCGGCTCATGCATCCAATTAAACCTGGAGGTGAGAAGGGTTAGACCCTGGAGCTTTCCTTGGAGTGGGGAGGGACAAGGGAGGGAGGAGGGGAGACCCTCACATCTGCAGAGCCAGCAGGGCATTGCAGATCAGGGGGTGCTCCTCTCCCCTGAGGGCTGAAGTGAAGCCCCTCAACTTCTCCCCTTTGCACACACCTTGCTGCTTCCTCATATCTGCCTTTTCTCTGGCAGACAAACGTCCCACCACCAGCAGCTCCTTCACAGGCTTTCAGGCCCCTCTACTTGCCCGCCGCGACTCCTCCCTAAAGCGCCTGACTCGCTGGGGATCCCGTGAAAACAAGACGCCCTCACCCAGCAGCAGTGAGCATCAGAAGTCCCTCAATGGTGGGGAAGACGCTCCCAGCTCAGCTTCTGCGCCTCAGGAAGATAAACTGGACCCGGCACCAGAAAACTAACCTCTGCCAGCCTCTTGCCCCAATCTCAGTCTACCAGGACCTGGCCACAGCTGGCCTGTGGGTGACACCAGCCTTTGCAGAAGAAGGAGCTGCAGCCCTGGCACCCAGGGCCCAGGCCCTCGGATGATGAAACAGCCCGGATTGGAACCTGGTTCATTTTTTTTTTTGCACCAGCCCCAGGCCTCAGACCACTGAGGCTGTCAGGGATGTTGATCCTTGAGGACTTGACCCTGTGCCTTAACTCCAAGGGCCCTATGTCCTGGGCTGGGAAAGAGAGTCAACGAGCAAGCCAGGGACCACCTATCCCCAGACTGCCACCAAGTTTGGAGGCACATTTCCGAATAAAAACTGCTATTGGAGTAAATTATGCAGCAGGTTTGTTGTCTACCTCTCCTACCACTTTCTCGCTTCTTAAGTCCAGTTATAGATCCCAGGAAGAATATGAAAGTCCACTCTGCCACTTACCAACTGGGTGACTTTGGTCAAGTTTCTTCACTTCCCTGTGCTTCAGTTCCCATGTTAATAAAATAGGGCTTACCTTATAGGGTTGTTCTGAGGATTAAGTGTTTGGCACATGAGAAAGCACCACTATTGGTATCGCCCAAAAGTCTTTATTGAGCATATATTTGGTGTCTGGAAATTTCTCAGGTTATTTGTCATGGCAACCCTGAGAGATGGATATTATTATTCTCTTTTTACATATGGGGAAACTGAGGCTCAGAGAGGTCAGGTAACTTGCCTAAAACCTTCCAGACTTGCTTCCTTCCCATATTGCCTGATTACCTACCTCACTACCTAAGACAGAGATCTGGGAATCTAGGATAACTTGCTCCCTCCCTGACACCCCCTTATGAAAAATCCATCATCAAATCCAGTCAATTCTCTCTCCTTCATGGTTTCATATTTATCCCTCCATCTCTAACCCCATGGTTATTGCCATGGCTAAGGCCTTCATATCCTGCACCTGGGATTGAACCTGGGCCCTTGGTGGTGGGCGTGCAGAGTCCTAACCACTGCACCACTAGGGAATTCCCTAAGGTTAGATTTTTAATGGGGGACTGGAATGGAAATACAAGTATAAGGAGAAAAGGAGACAATGTAAAATTTTTGATTGCTGAAGAAGAGCTTGTTCATGTGTTTTTTTTTTTTTACTGTCTTGACCTTGATACTTTTTTCTACCATTTAAAGAAATTGAAGTACAGTTAATTTACAATGTTGTGTTGATTTCAGATGTACAGCAAAGTGACTCAGCTATATTATATATATATATATATATATTCTCTTCAAATTCTTTTCCAATAAGATATTGAATATAGTTCCCTGTGTTATACCGTAGGTCCTTGTTGTTTATCTGTTTGTTCACTATGGGATTTGAGTCTTATTCAGCACATTTAAAAGGGTAATATAGTAGTTTTATGGCGCACTAGGTGGCACAGTGGTAAAAAACCTGCCTGCCAATGCAGGAGACACAAGAGACACTTGTTTGATCCTTGGGTTGGGAAGATCCCCTGGAGTAGGAAATGGAAACCCACTCCAATATTCTTGAAAGTTCCATGGACAGAAGAACCTGGTAGACTGCAGTCCATGGGGCGTCAAAGAGTCAGACACAACTAAGCACATAAGCCCGCCCATAGTAGTTTTATAATAAAATGTTAATGTTTATAAACTAGTAGAAATTACATCCATTCTCTGCAATTGTTTTAAACCAATATGAAAAACAGTAGATGTCACCTTAAGAATGTGCAAGGAACTGCATTAGTTCTTATGTTCTTTAGGGGTAGAGGGGCAAAAATTTTGAAGACTACTAACTATGAAGGACTGTGACTAGAAAGATAGAATGGGAACTAATGAGATATTCTTGGAAGTCAGGTAGTGTTTAGACTTGAGGTGGCAGGACGATCTCTAAACCTCGGTCTCTCACCTGTAAACGGAGTCCATTCCTGCCTTCTGACCATTCTATGATGGGAACAGGAGGTGTTGCTGGTTGCAGCAAGGCAGGGAAAAGAAGACCACCCTGAATCGGGACTGGCATGAGAAGCTGTCAGTCCTGGGGGACATTTTTAGGAGCAGGAGAAGACATTTTGCTGTCTTTTAATTGCAGGGTTAGAAAAGAACACCTTTGACCTTACCAATATCCTGGAAAAAGGAGAATGTATCCAATCTCTGATGCCTTCAAAGATACCTATAAACTTGGGACCAGGTGCAAAGTGCAGTCATTGCGGCCCCAGGTCACCACTCTGAGGGTTGGGGAGGTCGGATAATGGACTGGAAGGGCTGGAATGTAACAGGCTTTTTGCAAACTGTTGTCAGGATATGTAAAGCACCTATTTCTCAAGCCCAGTGTCACTCCAGGCGGAAGAGACGCCAGTTCAGTGATGCCTCTCTGGTCCCTGCTGTAGCTGAGAAGGACAGAAAAGGGCTGAGGAGGCTGATTTCAGGAGGCCAAGGAGGACTCCACCTGCCGGCTGGATCTTGAAATGGCTGTGGAGGCGACCGGATCCAACAATTCAAAGCAGGTCTAGCCTTATTCCACACTGTAAGTTACCATTCACTTACACTGTAATTGGGCATCACAGCAGGTTTTGGTAGCTCAGCTCTCTGGCTGGTCTGAAAAGCCTTGGCAGGAACCAAATTTTCCCACTGTGAGCTGTGCCTGTAGGCAAATCTAGTCAAAATGAAGATCCGGGGAAGCTATACTGGTCTGTTTTGGACTCAAGCAACAGAAGCTAACTGATTTAGGTGAATATATATATATATATATTTACATATACATATACATATATTTACATATACATATTTTTATATATACATACACATCCTTTTAGTATAAAAATGAAGTGAGGTTTAAAATGTACTATCTCTGGGACTTCCCTGGTAGCCCAGTGGTTGGGACTCCATGCTTTCAATGTCGGGGATATTGGTTCAATCCCTGGTGGAGGAACCAGGATCCCACATGACTTGCGGCAAAGTTAAAAAAAAAAAAAAGGAATAAAAAATGTACTGTCTTAACAGTGTTCCCAGAATTTCTTTTAGAGAAGGAGTTGTCTTTAGGGGAAATGAGTCTTTTAAAGGAAGGAAGTGAGATCTTCAGGGCATGAATGTTGGCAGGAACCCTAGCAATGAAGAGATGCGCCTAGAAAGCCACAGGGATTTGTTTTTTTCTCTGGACACAGTGCAGCAGAAGGGAGAATGGTGGGGCAGGGAGGAGAGGTAGTAATTTGGGAAAAGGCCAGGCCCTAAGGGGAAAAGAGCCAATCAGAAAACTTCAACTTTATGAAAACTGTCCACTGTGTGAGTTTAAACTATTTGCAATGCATCATGTGATCCTGCCCCAGGGCCCAGAGTATCATACCATCTATACCCATGAATGTTTTGTGTGGGAAGAGGTTTGGGCAGTCCTCAGGAAGGGCTGAGTTTCATCTCTACATTTCTGAACTGTGACTGCAACAGCCTTGCAGAAGCTGAAGCCTGGAGGCAGAGAGATTTATGAGAATATAAATCCCCCAGAAATTTGCAGAAATCTTAGGGAAGGCTTTGACTTTCACAACCCATTCTTCCTTCCATCTCAAAGGCAAGGAGGTTGATGTCTGAATTACAAAGTGGGGAAACAGAGAAGCAGAAAGAAAAAAATCACTCAGTTCTATTAACCAGATATCTGAGGGTATAGCCTGGGGAGTATATGAGAGAGCTGAGTGTAATCTTTATGTTAAAGATGATGGAGAGGAGATAATATACCTACAGAGTTTGTTCATCTCCAGATGACAAATCCAATCTCTTTCATAAGATTGCCTTCCATGGAGAAGGCAATGGCAACCCACTCCAGTACTCTTGCCTGGAAAATCCCATGGATGGAGGAACCTGGTAGGCTGCAGTCCATGGGGTCGCACAGAGTCGGACACGACTGAAGTGACTTAGCAGCAGCAGCAGCATATTCCCAACATCACAATTCTCCCCCTTCTTACTGTTCTCAGAAACACAAGGAATAATCTGATCCAGGACCAGGACCACCTCTCCAAATGACTGTATTTATAAAGACTTTTGGAGCTGCACTGAAACATCTGTTATAGTTAAACCAACCTGGTTTTTTTTCTTAATGAATTGAGTTCCCAAGGTACCTTATTAAAGATCTTTCAGAAAAAAAAAAAAAAAAAAAGATTGCCTTCCAGGGACTTCCCAGGTGGTCCAGTGGTCAAGAATCCGTCTGCTGATAAATATTTATTTATTTTTTTTAAAGACTGCATCCCAGCTGCTAGGTACTTAAAAAAAAAAAAAAATTCATTTATGGCTGCACTGGATCTTTAGTTGCTGCACGCAGGATATAGTTCCCCGAGCAGGAATCAAATTCAGCCCATTTGCATTGGGAAAGCAGAGTCTGGACCACTGGACCACCAGGGACCTCCCTGCTAAGTACCTTTTTATGGTATATCTGAAGGTTGGGATGACAGGTTCCCTCCAGGTCCTAAAGACCTGGGTTAAATAGGGACAACAGAATTTTCTACAGCAGGAGGAAGGATGTTCCCCATTTACAAGGCAAGTATTTTAGATAAATGAGGAGGTAAGTAAGAAATCCAGAACTATAAATTTCTAGTTGTGGTGGTTTAGTCGCTCAGTCGTGTCCAACTCTTTGCAACACCACGAACTGTAGTTCGCCAGGCTCTTCTGTCCATGGGATTTCCCAGGCAAGAATACTAGAGTGGGTTGCCATTTCCTACTCTAGGGGAATCTTCCCCACCCAGGAATCAAATCCGGGTCGCCGCATTACACCTGGATTCTTTACCGACTGAATCACCAGGGAAGTCCAAATTTCTAGTTACAGAAGCCTCTTGTAGGCCGAAGAATTGATGCTTTTGAACTGTAGTGTTGGAGAAGACTCTTGAGAGTCCCTTGGACTGCAAGGAGATCCAACCAGTCTATCCTAAAGGAAATCAGTCCTGAATATTCATTGGAAGGAATGATGCTGAAACTGAAACTCCAATACTTTGGCCACCTGATGTGAAGAACTGACTCACTGGAGAAGACCCTGATGCTGGGAAAGATTGAAGGCGGGAGGAGAAGGGAACGACAGAGGATGAGATGGTTGGATGGCATCACCGACTCGATGGACATGAGTTTGGGTACGTTCCGGGAATTGGCAATGGACAGGGAAGCCTGGCGTGCTGCAGTCCATGGGTCGCAAAGAGTCCACACGACTGAGCGACTGAACCGAACTGAACTGAACTCGAAGGACAAAGCCCTTTTGTGAAAATCAGAGGGAGCATAGTCTTCTTCAGCGGAATATCCAGGTTCCGGCCTCCGTAATGCCTCTCACTGCAAGTCACACACCTTCTCTGGGGCTGTTTCTTCCCTGGAAGGATAAGGAGACGGTACTAAGATAATTGCTACGTTCCCTTCCAACTTCCAATCCTCTTCTGTGATACTTGCCAGACGTGTCTTACCGGTCCTGGAGCTTCCGCCTCGGCTCCTCCCTGGGCACCAGAGGGCGCTGCAGGTGGGCCCGGCGCCGCGTGCGGTGGGCGGAGCGGCAGAGTCAGGGGGCGGATTCCAGGCGTGCGGTGATTGGCCGCGACCGAAGCGGAAGGGGGCGTGGAAAATAGGGGGCGGGGACCAGAGGCCTGGTGACGTCGCGCTGGCGGGGGCGGGGCCGGGCAGCGCAGCGTGTGACGCCGCGGCTGCCGCGCGGAGCCGGGGATTAATGGGAAAAGTTTTGGCAGGAGCCGGAGGCGCCTGCGGAGCCTGTGGGACGGCGGCGGCGGCGGCGGCGCGGGGGGCAGCCGGGACAGGTCAGTCCGGGTCCTGGGAAGTGGGTCGGCGGAGCGGCGGAGGCAGGAGAGCCGCGGGCCCGGGCTGAGGCGAGCCGCGAGCCTGGTGCGCGAGGCCCGGCGGGGAGGAGAGTGCGGGGCGAGAGGCGCAGGGGGTCCATCGACCCGGCGGCCGTCGCTTCCCGTCGCTCGGGCCCGGGCGGGCCGCGGCTGTCCGTGGCTCTCCGGGCACCCCGCCCCGCTGCCGCTGCGCCCCCAGCCTTTGGACGCCCGTCGCTTGTCGAGCCCGAACTGTGGGCCTCCTCCCCTCGACCCCCAGACTTCTGCGGCCCCTTCTGGGCCTCGTGTCTTCGCCTCTTCCCACTCCTGTGTTCTAAGAGCCGGCGTCTCAGGCTCTGGGTCCCCTCCCACCCCTGCCTCTCATCTTTTTCTCCATCCCTTCTCTGATGTCCCCAAAGCCTTGACCCTCTTTGCCCAGGGTCTCCTTGGAGAGCTTCTCTGCCCTCCCCCGCCTCATCATCCCGTTCTTCGTCCTCCTATCCTTGCCTTCCCCGTCTTTGCTCTCTTGCCCCATCCCGGTCCTCTCTTTCCCCCAGTTGCCTGCCCTTCCCCCCCCTCCCCGCCCCAGTATTACTCCTCCCCCACAGCTTTCCCACCTTGTTACTTGGCTTTTTCAGCCCATGCCTTCAATCCCTGTCTACCTAAGCCTTTCCTGCCCTGGTTCCCCGCAGAAGCCCGTTGGTTTTTTTTTGCCCCACTCTCAGGATTTCTTTCTAGTCAATCCTGTCCCCTGCATTCCTGTCATCCACCTCCCCTTCCCTCCCAGTTCCTTGCCTCTGCTTCTGGGAGAAGCATTGAGCTCCAAACACTACTTTGTTTCCCATGGCCCACAGATGAGATCCCCGTGGGGTAGGGTGTGCAGCCCCTTGATTGAAGTAAGGCTCTGAATGTCTGAGGTGAATATAACGTGTGTCTGTGTGGGAGAATTTACTCGGGTGTTGCGTCGGGGATAATGTCCGATTTATAGATCATTTTCCCAGTCTCAGCTGAGTACTTCCCCTTTATGGGTTTGTTGACTTCCAGGAACCCTTGAGGAGAGACCAGCCGCTGAATTGGGTGTGTGCCAGGGATAGTTGGAGGCCTCATCCAACTCTTTTCCCCTTCCAGGAAACAGGGCTTTGTGGCTTTACACTCTGGACATATTATACACATTTAAGCCATGATACCCCAGCCTGTCTCTGCCCTTCCTCCTGCCCTCCACCCCATGCCCCATCCCAGGGAGCTAAGAGAAGTCTCCAGAGAATGCCTGTGGACCTCAACCTGTTTTCTCTGTACTGACTCCAGAACATTTTCTTCCTGTTCAAGTTTTGAAATAGATTGCCAGCCTGATAGCCCTGAGGCTGGCAGGTATCTATCCCTCTTGTTATTGGTGGCTCAAACCACCTGCTGATCTTTCCCTCACGCATCTCTTAACCCACTGAGTGAATGTGTTCTGGGCTTCTGATGTCAAATCACTGAGCAGGTTCTCCTGAAGGTTTTTCTCCTTCTGTTTTCCTTGGGAGCTTCATTTCCTGTGGCTCCAAGAGGGAGGCTGACACTGAGGTTCTGTTCCTTTTGCCCAGGCGTAGCCAAGGCTATCAGGTCGTATCTGCCCAAGCAGTTTGTGGGTCTGCTTTAGGAAGACAGTGCCAGGAGCTTGCCTTGCTTCCAGTCACAGGCATCGTCCTCTCTGGGGCTGGAGAACCCACCATGTTCGTGCTGCATCTGGATGTTTAACCTTCTTGCCAAGGTGAAAGTTCGTCACAAATGTGTTGAGTTTGAGCTCCTTTATTTGGTGTTAGTCCTCTTGGGGACTCGGGAGATGTTCAGGAAATAACATATCCTCTGTTTCTGTCCAGTCTGATCTTGAAGGATTCTGAAAGTGTGACCCACTCGCAGGTTCAAAAATGAAAGCCTGTTGTTTCACCTGGCTCTGGGTTTCTGGGTCTCCTCTTTTGAGGATCGTGCTCTCTACCTTTGAGCCAGAATTGAATACAGAATTGGCAGCCTTCAGGAACTGTGATGGAGAGCCAACTGAATCAGCCAGACCAAACTTTAAAGTTTTGGAGCCCTCCTGTGCACAGACCCTTTTCTGTGAGAGGAATAGGGCTGTGGAAGGCTGAGCCAGTCCCCTTTCCCAGACAGCACTAGGGGAAGGATTTGGGCAGACAGGACCAAAAGGGGTCCCTTGTTGCTATAGAAAACACCCCTCTGGTGAGTCCTGATGAAGTTGGGGTCGTGTGTTTGGTGGTCCTTTCGTCCATCCTCTGGCTCCCCAGGACTTCATCCAACTCTTTTGAGCTGTTTGCTGCTGCTCTGCCTGCTTACCCATTGGTAGCACTCTCCACCGAGGCGGCCAGTGAGAAGGGCTCGAGAGGAAGTCAGGCCTGGTTTTTGGGGAGCAGCTTGGGCACCAGCAGCTCCGGCCGGATAGCATCTTGCAGTTTGTGCACCCGGTCGTCTTCTGTGTAGGTAGTCGTGATTATCCAGGACCGAGTGCCCGTGATGTTTGCAGAGCTCGGCAGACAGGCCGCTGACCTTGTCCCACAGATAGGGTCGCCCAGCAGCCCTTAGCTCAGTGACCCGCTCTGTTCGGCTGCCTTTCTCCTCACTTCTCCACTCCTGCTTTCCTCCTCCGTGCACGCAGGAAGAGTTGCCGCCACACAGCCTTCCAGTCCTACCTGTGGTCCCTCAGAGTCCGCTCCCCAGGGCCTGGTGAGAGGACAGCCAGTGTTGGGCGCTGGCCTGGGAAGCTCGTCGACCTCTTTTTTGGACAGAATGCCGCTGTCCTGGCCGTTGTGCAAGCTGTCCCCAGGGCCTGCGGCTCCCGGCGTGTCCTGGGATGGTGCAGCTTCTCTCAGGAGGGGCTGGCCCTTTCGCTGCTAAAGGCTTCAGCTGCCTTCTGTCACTGAGCCCCACCTCCTCGGGTGCTACCTGCAGGCTGGGAAACTAAACTACGCGGTCTTCCTCTGTGCCTTTGGATCCGGAGGGAGGAGCCACTCGCAGCAGCCGAGTTTGGTGATGTCAGGAGAGCTGGGCACATACTTGAGCCTGGCAGGGAGAAAACAGCCCCTTGCATCAGGTTTCAGTTACCCGGGTCTTCTTCCATGGCACATGGTTCTTGGCCTTCATGGCTCAGAGGCTGGTGATGAGGGTGTGACTCCAGTGCTGTCTCCACTGGGCTGTGATCAAGGAATCAAGTATGACTCAGGGCATCTCCGCTGCCACCCGTGGGGAGTGTTGGACTCCGGCTTCTTCCTCACCTTGCCAGCTCCTCCCACCCACCTGGTAGAAGCAGTAAAGCCGGTGTCTGCTGACTTGGAAATGAGCAGATGACTTCCAGGATTGGGAAATATTTGCTGACTCAGGCTCAGAATCACAACATCTCAGGGTGTGTGTCAGTGACAGAGAAGGAGCCAGGTTGCCCTGGGAGCACCCTCTGAGCCCTCATGTTTCATTATAATGTATCAGAGCTGTTTTTCTGACGCCCTGTGTCTCTCAGTTAAAGATGGGGGGTTTCTTTCTCTCCTGAAGCCTTGTGCGGTGTTTTGGGGTATGTACATGGTACTCACGCAGTGGCTTCTGTTCACCAACAGATGAGGACAGATGCACCAAAGAGGTAATCCTGTCTTTCTTGCCTCGGGTCTTCTGACAACTGATGGATGTGATTTCTCTAGTGTGGGGTCCCAGATCCCAGGCCCCTGTCACTGCATCTGGTACTGACAGTAATTAATTAATTATTGAATCTGTGGCTTACATGGTTTTTTTGAGGAGCATTAAGGTTTTCACCTTTACACTCACTGAAACATAAATTCCACAAGGGAGAGGTCTTATTTTATTTCCTGTTGTGTCTAGGACAGTGTCTGGTACAGAGGAGATGCTAAGTTAATATTGAATGAATAAAGATACAGACTTTCTTCTCTGTCCATGTGGGTGCCAGGCCACAATGATGGTGTGCATCTTTCTCTTTCATTTATGCAACAAACATTTTTGAGTGCCTGCTGTGTGCCAAGTGTGTTACTAGGCACTTGGAAAATGATGATGGTAAGAAATCAGATTCTGTCCCTGTTCATGGGTCTGTAGTTTGCTGGCATGTATGCGAGAGCTGGGCGTGATACGTAGAATTGTTTCTAACATCTCTGCTGGGATATCAGGTCCTCAGGAGAGTCAGAACAATGCTCCGCACTTCCCATCGCTGTTTCCCTTTTTGGCTCTCAGGATGCCTGGCAGGTTTTGTAAACTCTCATAAGGGGAACACCATGGAATTCGATGTTAATTGTCCCAACTATCTGGGAAGCCTGGCCATGATGGGGTCTCTGCTCGGGGCCAGGGGAATGTGGGGCTCCTGTTTGATTTGTTTTAATCTCAGAAGCTCAGTAGTTTTAATAGCTGTTTATGGGTTTCACTTCCCTTTCTCTGCCTTTAACACTCCATGGGTTTTCCTGTTGCCAAACAGGGTGCTGAGCTCATGTGTCTGTCAGTCTGTGGGGGTCAGGCTGTTTGTGGATCTTGCAGGAAGGTCTCAGGCGAGGGCCCCTCCTATTAATCCAACACCAAGTCTTTTTCTCTGAAGGAAATGTGAATGTGGAAGGAGGAGGATTGGGGAGGACTTCTGAGGTTCTCTGGGAGAAGGCAGAGAGAAAAGTTCCCAATAATCAGGGAGAATTGCTGCGTTGACTTGATTTGCTTGGTCATTTGTTTGAGCAGCAGCTCGCCACAGTGGCAGCTATTGTCCATGTCCAGGGTCAGTTGTCCTGTTCATCTCTTAACTTTGAGCTCCCAGCCCCAGCCGGAAGTTTTCTTTCTCAGTTTCCACTGGCAAAGATGAGGCTGTAGGTTTATCAGATTTTTCAGTGTTAATCTCAAAAAACTGGTGTTGTCATCTTAGTCTTTCCCACCTCAGGCACTTTTTTGGGGCCAGATGCTGTGACAGATGATTTCAGACATGGTCCTTGGCTGTCCCCATGACCTGGACATATGCATAAAAACGTGTTTTGAACACTGAGAGCCAGTGAGTACTAAAAACATGTGCCGTACAAGGACAGTCATTGATAGGAGTGAGTCATCCGTGAGGGTTGGCTTTGTCCCTAAAGAAACTGGGCATCAGATTGGAAGGAAGCTGGTTTATTCTGAAGTCAGCTTCATGCTATTAAAAATTGTTAAGGACGTCATGAACTTTTGTTTACTGTATTGGAAGTTAAAACCAAGGCAGTTTAAAAAATTACTAATTTATGAATTCATTTAATATAATAATAAAACCATTACATTTATCATAAATAACATTTTTAATGAAAAATAACTATTTTCCAAAACAAAAATGTTGAGAGGAGGGACATTGTTTTACATTTTTGCTAATGTCTGTTTTAATAGAAGAGAGCTGGATTCTCACAGCTATTTCTGTGTTCAGTCTCTTGAAGTACAGTCTCAGTTGAAGAATATGAAGAAAATCTGGCCTCATACAGATAGGTAATTGAGAAAGAGAAGCGTATTTTAATAGCTCTTGCAGATAATTATGAATATTCTTTTATATTGTACCCAAACTGGACAAGTGGTAGTTTCTTAAAGGTTAGTTGAAATGTGGAGACTGAAACCTTATCAACAAACTTCTCATACTTTGTGACATTTATAATCCGTTGGCCCATCTTGCACTTCGAATGGATCTTTTATTTTGGTCTTTGGAAAATATTGGTTCACTGAGTTATATATATTTTCTAAGTGTTGACATATTTCATTTTATAACATCAGTAAATCATGTTCAGACCATTGATTTTATCCTTCAAGTATTGGGAAGCTGTGAAGCTCACAGTGGTGGATACAAGTTTTCTATAATGTAAATTTTTTCTTGAAAGCTAGATTTCTTATTGTTGGTAACACACTGTCAGTTTCTTTTCTTGAAGTGACAGCTCACTTCATTTTCAAGAAAAAGTTTGTTAAATACCCAGTCTAAATAATCATAATTTATTTGGCTGTTATTCTTTTCTTTCAAGTTAAAATGGTACTTTATGAAAGAAAACAAAAGTGGCTAGTTTAGCTTGCAACTCAAACAGTTGCCCAATTGCTTTTCTTTGGAACAGTCTTGGAACTCCTGATTTGTTGTAAAGGATATTTAAAAGACATGTACTTGGGACGTCCCTGGTGGTCCAGTGATTAAGACTCCTCTCTTCCACTGCAGGGGGCACAGGTTCAATTCCTGGTTGGGGAACTAAGGCCATGCATGCCTTGTGGCACAGCCTAAAAAAAGAAGACATGCACTCAAGGGGCATGATTTAATAAAGTTAGTTTTTTTATTGGTTCATCTAGGACATTCTTAAGTGAAATTGGCACATTATTATTTTTCATGATTCTGTGGTTTGACTGGGCTCAGCTGGGTAATTCTAACTTGGGGTCTCTCATGTTGCTGTAGTCAAGTGGAGACCAAGGCAGGAGTCATCTGAATGCCCAGCTGGGCTGGATGTCCACACTGGCTGACTCACATGGCACTTGATGCTCGGTTTTGACTAGGGTCCCTACACGGGGCCTCTGCATGTGCCCTGTGCCTCTCATGATATGGCAGCTGTTCTGAGCAGAAATCTAGAAAGACTGAGTGTATTGAGAGATACAGGCAGGGTTTCTTAGGGCCTCGCCTTGGAAGTCACATAATGTCACTTTGTGTTTTCTTGGTCATCGAACCAGTTCAGATTCAGGAGAGGGCTGCACAGGGGTGTGAACAACAGGACACATGGTTCACTGGGAGGGAGAGAGGGCTCCATGGAGGCAGGTATCTCTTTTTTTAGCATTCCTTCTGAGAGGTAACCTGGCCTGTAGATGAATACTCACAGGAGAAAAGTGTGTTTTCTCAGCATTTCCATTTCTGGAAACCACTGTTAGGAAACTTCTAGTAGCTTGATAGATGTCATTGAATACCAGGTGAGGAAATCTGTACCCCATGTTCTTTAGGCAATGGGTGACTGCCGATGGTTTTAGAGCATGGAGTCATTATGTTAATATTGCACAAAGGTTGATTAGATGGAGAAAGAATGAAGGTAGAGAGGTTAGGTAGGAGATTACTACAGTAGTCTTAAGTATGAGGAAATTCTTCCTCATGTATAATCTGAGTTCCTCTGGTTGCTGTTGAAATTAATTGATTTTGAGCTGCCAGCCACACAGATTAAGTTCACAGAGCCTGGGTGGAGTAACACGCATACACACGCATACACACACATTGTTTAGGAGTGCTGATATACCAGAGAGGCTAAAGGGCTCACAAAAGTTAGAAGGCAACTGAATTTAGGTTTTATTGGCAAGACACATTAAAAAGTTCTTCATAGTTTATCAGATAAGAAGCAGGAAAGATAAAGTTTCATGTGTCACGCTGACAGTTTCAGTATCCCTGACCAAGAGGGAGTGAGGAAGAGAGTGAGAAGAAGGGGACAAGTGAAAGGATGGGAGGGAGAGGGATGAAGAGGGGGAAGGAAGAGGGCTGCGGGGGGGAGGGGGGGTGGAAACAGCAAACAGAGACGGAGGAACTGCTTGAGACCCAGCTAAGACTGCTCTCACGGGTCTCCAGCCTTAGGGGCAGGGGCTGGCTGCTTCCGCAGTTCTCGGGGCCCTGGCTGCCGAGCTCAAGCACCTCATGCCCTTGACCTGTCTCTGTGGCTCTTTCTGTCCGAGAAGACGCCCGGGGAAGGGCTGGAGCGGCATTAGTGTTGGGCAGAGCTGGATGTGACTTCTAGTGCTCAGGGTGTGGGGTTGTGACTTGGAGACTGAGGAGCCTCCCTAAGTGCTGGGTTCTCCGGGGCACTGTGCTCAGGAGGAAGTGGTTTCCTGCACCAGCCCTTCCCCCACTGACAGGCGTCTTCATCTGCTCCTCAGTAGTTCCTGGAGTTTGGGGCAGTATGTGGCCCTTCTTCTCCTTTCATGTCCCATCTGCAAAGCCTGACTTCTCCCAGGCCTTGGTGTCATCTCAGCAGCTCTCCCGAGACCCTTCCCGAATTATCTACAGCTCATAGCAATGCAGCTTTGAAAGAGATCCCCCACGAGACGGATCCTGAAGGGAGTCTCCCAGGTGTTACGGGAAAATGACCCTATGTTTAAGTTCATTTCTTTATTATTGTATTGTTCAGTTCAGTCACTCAGTCGTGTCCGACTCCTTGCGCCCCATGAATCGCAGCATGCCAGGCCTCCCTGTCCATCACCAACTCCCAGAGTTTACTCACATTCATGTCCATCGAGTTGGTGATGCCATCCAGCCATCTCATCGTCTGTCGTCCCCTTCTCCTCCTGCCCCCAATTGTATTGTTAGGGACCTAAAAACAGATTTTTGTTGCTTTCCTTTGTAACCTGCTATGACTCTCTGGTCCTTATCTTATGACTGCTTTTGGCACTTCCTTCATCCAAGAATTGTGACCTCAGTGGCCCAGAGTTTCTTGGCTACTGCGCCGCTGGAAGCACAAGCCAGCTCTGCTCGCCTGCCGGCAGTGAGGGCCAGACAAGCTGCTCTGCGTACACACAAGCAGGCCTGCTTGCCTCCCAGACAGGCCGTCCTTGAACTTGCCAGAACCCAGAGCTCACTGATCATCCCTTTTTCCAAACAGGCAGGCCAGGTGTGCCTTTACCGTTTCCCTTAATCCCATAAAGCATTCCTTGCTTGTGGCTGTCACTCTGCTTCCTTCACCTCCAGTGCTGTTTTCTCTGGCGTCGGGTTTCTCAGCCCCAGCACTGTAGACATTTTGGGCTGGTGCCTCTTTGCTGTATGGGCTGTCTGCATGTTGTAGCGCATCAAGCGTCATCCCTGACTTCTACCCACTAGATGCCAGTTTTACCCCCCCAACCTTGGTGAAAACCTGAAATGTCTCCAGACATTGCTACATGTCCCCTTGGGACAAAGTCAGCCCTGGTTAAGAACCACTCCTCTGTCATTTCCCTACTAAATATTTTTAGCCAGCTGGGTCCACTGGTGACCCAGTGGATCAATAAAACCCATGAGATAAGCATATCGTTCTTACAGTGGAAATTTATCATCCTCAGTCACCTCCCTGAGCCCTTGAAGGCTTTGAGGGGAATGAGCAGCACATTCCAACCAAGAAACCGTGTGGTGCTACACAGCAGAGGGACCGCTTCCCGGGTTTAAAGCCGTATCCTGGGGCAGCTGTGTTTCTCTTGCTTTGTCTCTCCGTGTCTTTTGATGTCTGGGCAGAAGCCACCTTGCTGTGACTCCCAGAGGTGCCATGTGGAGCAGAGTGGGTAATATGCAGTGTTCGGACTGACTTTAACCTGGCCCTTCCTGGCATCAGATATCACCAGCTGATCTGGAACCTCTCTCTAGACTCACATGGGTTCTCACAGCCCTCTTCCCAAGTCAGGTCTCGTGGGAGAAAACTTACCTGCCATCCCAATCACTGCAGACGGTGATTGCAGCCATGAAATTAAAAGACGCTTACTCCTTGGAAGGAAAGTTATGACCAACCTAGATAGCATATTAAAAAGCAGAGACATTACTTTGCCAACAAAGGTCCATCTAGTCAAGTCTGTGGTTTTTCTAGTGGTCATGTATGGATGTGAAAGTAGGCCTGTGAGGAAAGTTGAGTGCCGAAAAATTGATGCTTTTGAACTGTGGTGTTGGAGAGGATTCTTGAGAGTCCCTTGGACTGCAAGGAGATCCAACCAGTCCATCCTAAGGGAGATCAGTCCTGGGTGTTCATTGGAAGGACTGGTGCTGAAGCTGAAACTCCAATACTGTGGCCACCTCATGTGAAGAGTTGACTCATTGGAAAAGACCCTGATGCTGGGAGGGATTGGGGGCAGGAGGAGAAGGGGACAACAGAGGGTGAGATGGCTGGATGGCATCACTGACTCGATGGACATAGGTTTGGGTAGACTCCGGGAGTTGGTGATGGACAGGGAGGCCTGGCATGCTGTGGTTCATGAGGTCGCAAAGAGTCAGACACGACTGAGTGACTGAACTGAACTGAACTGAATCCCAATCTTGAGCTTGTTCATCTGGCCAGATCATTTCCTTGCAGTTACCCCTCCTTTAGAGGCTTTCAGGACAGTCCAGAGACCGTGCTAGGTTCCCTTGATCCTCAGCATGTGCATCCTGAGATGGACTTCTGCGTGGTCCCCCGGGGACTTCAGGTTGGAGAAGAGAAAACTACCCTTCCCTTCTAAGAAGGCCCTCCAAAGGCCGAAGTGTTCAGTTGCATTAAAATAAGTCCCGGCCCCCCTAATAGCATGCAGTCAGAGCAAGAGAAGGACCCTGACCTAGGACCTTGCCAAGACTCCAGATCTGACTCTTCTTTCCTGCAGACCATTGGTCTGCATTTCTTCCAAACGCTCGGCACCTGTCTTCCCTGGTGGTGGGCTGGGTAATGGCCCCCAGAGATACTCAGCCCATAAGCCCTGGGCCCTGTGGGCGCTGCCTTATGTGGCAAAATGGGTTTTTCAGGTAAGGATCTTGAGATGGGGCGATTATCCTGGCTTACCTCCCTTCCAGGTGGTAAAGAACCTGCCTGCCAGTGCAGCAGATGTAGGAGATGCTGGTTCAGTCCCTGGGTCAGGAAGACCCTCTG
The DNA here is from genome assembly GCF_963930625.1 of Muntiacus reevesi. Taxonomy (NCBI): domain Eukaryota; kingdom Metazoa; phylum Chordata; class Mammalia; order Artiodactyla; family Cervidae; genus Muntiacus; species Muntiacus reevesi. The sequence goes on from NC_089268.1 coordinate 11,348,606, forward strand.
GAGAAGGAAATGGCAACCCACTCCAGTATTCCTGCCTGGAGAATCCCATGGACAGAGGAGTCTGGTGGGCTGCCGTCCGTAGGGGCGCATAGAGTCGGACATGACTGAGCGCACAGCACACACATCCTGATGGGCCCTAAGTGCAGCCTCAAGTGTCCTTCGAAGAGGGAGGCAAAGGGAACTCTGGTACAAAAGGCGAGTGACCACGGCAGCAGGATGCTCTGCTGCTGGCTCCAAGGATGGGGGAAGAGGCCAAGGAATGCTCGGAATGCAGCTGTGTAAGCTAGAAAAGGCCAGGAAACAAATGCTCCCCTAGAACCTCTGGAGGAAGTACGGCCCGCCAGTACCTTGATTTTGGTCCAGTGAAACTAATTTTGGTTTTTTGACCTTCAGAATCCTAAGAGAATAAATGTTTTGTTTTAAGCCACAGAGTTTGTGGTGATTTGTTAAAGTGGCAACAGGAAACTACTGCAGGGCTTATCCATCTCCAAGCACAGGTAGTGACTTGGCTGACCCTTGTTCTTATTCTGAGGCAGTTGTAGAGAGTCCCTTTCATGGTACTTGGAGATTCTAGGTCCAGCCTTTTTGCAAACTAATATTTAAAGCAATGTGCTGTCTGTAGCTCAGTCGGTAGAGTCTGCCTGCAGTGCAGGAGACCTGAATTCAATCCCTGGGTTGGGAAGGTCCCCTGGAGAAGGAAATGGCAACCCACTCCAGTATCCTGGCCTGGAAAATCTCATGGACAGAGGAGCCTGGTGGGCTGCAGTCCATGGGGTCGCAAAGAATGGGGCACGACTGAGTGAATAATACTTACTTACTTACTGTCTGGGGGAACCTTTTCGGGAGTTCTTGGGAGCAAAAGAGAAGGTTTCAGATAGATAATATGTGCTCCTTGCTTTTAGAACTCACCCCACACCTTCATTCAGACTGTTGAGGATCCAAGGTTAATTTAAATCTGACCCTGGTTCCCTCTTCCGCTCCACTCTTCTTCCTCCCATCCATCCAGTCGGTATTTACTGGGTCCCTGCTAGGTGCCAGGCTCTGTTCCAGGCACTGGGAATGAAGGAGTGAGCAAAACAGATAAACAGATCTCCTGCTCGCCTGGTGGTTGTGGTGGGGAAGGGGGAGGAGCCAGAATTAAGTAAATAGCATGTCAGATGGTGAGAAATGCTATATCAAAATATAAAGTAGGTAAGAGGTCGGGGCAGTTTCAAATAGAGGGCTTGAGGAAGGCCTCGCCGCGAAGGTAATATTTGAGCCAAAAGAGGAGAGTGAGCCAAGTGGGGGAAGAGTCTTAGAGGCAGAGGGAAAGGAAGTGCAAAGGCCCTGAGGCAGGAACCTGGCTGGTGTGTCAGAGGAGGAGCCAGGAGGTCAGGTGGCTAGAGCAGTGAGGGAGGAAGAGAATAGGAGAGGAGAAGAGAGGCATGCCTGGGGCCAAAGCCACCCACCTGAAATGCTGTAGAAGTTCCTCCAGGCGGGCCCTCCTCTCTTCCTCCCTCCCTCCCTCCCTCCCTCCCTCCCCCCTCCCCACCTCCCTGCCTTTGGGTCTGGTCCTCAGTCCCTTTCTGTAGAACGCTTGTCACTTCATGCCAGTGGAATAGCAGCAGGCAGACAGAGCTTCAAATGCTAGAAGAGGGAGAAAGCACCTTCCTGTTTCTGAATAATAAAAGCAGCTGTGTGCTGAGGAAGGCAGGGCTGGGTGGCCCCTGAGGGTCCTCCCTCCTCTCCTCCAGGCCCCGAGGCTGCTGCCCGCCCGGCTCCGCCACCTTCCTGGTGTGGAGCCGGCCACCTCGAATGCTTTCTAATGTTTTCTTAACAGCCCCTCGCCTCCCAGCCCTTCCCCGCCCAGAGCTGCACCTCAGCCTGCCTCTGTCCCTGCGCTCAGCTGGGTGGGTGCCTGGAGGCTGCCAGGGGGAGGGGGGCATGCGAGCTGGGCCCCTGCCTGTTTACACTGTCCCCAGGCCCCCAGCCTCACAGCCTCCGGGTCACAGCCGAGTCTCCCTCTCCTGGGAGTGGCCGTTCCAGACCTCAGGACTGTCTGCGCTCGGTCCTCACCAGGCAGCTGGGATTTCGAAGAATCAGATTCCAGAACGTCTAGTATGCCCAGCTTGAAGAGTCACTCTCCCTGGATAGTGACCCAGGACAGTTCTGGTGCTCCGGCAGCTTTCCAAAGTGACATTTTGTCAGCTTTGATGTCACTGGGAGGTCGGGTACAGACTGTCTTCACGGATTAAATCCTTCATGCGTACGTCCCTGATTTTAGAGTTAGTCCTAGATGACTCTGTAGAACCTGTTCTAAGTAATGGCACCATGGGACTTCGCTGGCAGTCCAGTGGTTGAGACTCCGTGCTTCCACTGCTGGGAGCATGGGTTTGATCCTTGGTCAGGGAACTAAGATCCTGCATGTCGTGGTACAGCCAAAAAGGATAAATAAATAAATAAATAATGGCACCAAATCAATTGCCATTGAGAGATGAGAAGTCAGATTGACCAATGATGACTTTGATTTCCCAAGAGAAAATCACTAGGTAAATAAATTCCCAAACTGCAGACTGCATCCAGTCAAAATTGTATTAATCCAGTCCTGTTTACATGCTGTTACCTTGTATGATTCCTGTGACTTCTTTTCTGGCTCTTTAACACCCCACTGTATTTACAGCACCTACTTATAGTTTGCCTCTTATAATCCTTGCAGTGGGTCACCTTTTAGAAAAATATTTTCTCTGTTTTTTAGCCCATTCCCTGACCCAGTGGACATATGTGCCCCCAGGCCTGCCTCTGCCCCTGCCAGCCCAGGGTGGCTTTGTCCTCTGCACCGCCAGGACCATGTGTTTTGGACTCACATTTGTGCTCCCGCCTGGGCACCTCGTGGAAAACCAGGGGTACCTCTCACGAGCAGCCTTCAGTACTCCTAGGGCTTTGCCCGTGTGCTGCTTTCTGTCTGCGGACTGCAGCCTGAACCTTGCCTTCCTTTCTGCTTTCTGCTTCCATTGTGAGAGAGAACCAGTCCATCCATCCTCTGCATGGATGAGTCAGACGCCTTGCTGAGTCACAGGGGAGCAGCCTGCCTTGCACGGTCATGTCAGTCCTGATGGGCGTTCACCAGCCACATCAAAGGTCTTCCCAGAAGCTGGCCACTTGCGGGGCCAGTGCCTTGTGCACAAAGGCTCACCAGGCACTTGCTGGATGGAAGGGAGACTGGATGGCCGGCCTGAGTGGCCCTCTGCCCACAGAGCGGCGCCCAGCCAGCCCACCACAGAGCCGTCTGGCGAGGCACCTCACGGGGAGCAGCCAGAAAGCTGCCGTGTTCCCTCTAGGATCCCTTTCCCCGTTGTTGCCTCTCCCTCTGGTTGAGGCTCAGTGGAAACAGCCGAGATTTCTGGCTTTGGTGGTTTCTCTCAATTGCCTCCTGCCTGCTCCCTGCACGGGGTGTCTAGTAAAGCTCCCTTCTCACACCCCTGGCTTAGCACCTGCTGAGGTGTATTATGGTGGGGTGACTGCCTGCAGGGTAGGCTCTGACGCTGACTGTGGCCTTGTCAAGAGCTGGGCTCACCTGTGTCTAAGCCCCTTCCATCCCCAGCAGACATCAGTAGATACCCAGCAGCTGAGTCGAATATGTGTTGAATACACTGTGCGCATCACATCCCGTCACGGTATCTTGTTTCATCGACACCTCCCTGAGAGGTAGAAGTCATTGTACCCTTTTACAGATGAGAGTGCTAAGGCTCAGACTGGTTAGGAAAGCTGCCCGAAGCGGCACAGCTAATAAGTGGCAGAGCTGAGATTTGAGCCCGGGGGACTGAAGCCTGCTTATTTGATCACCACGCAGCAGGGCCTCCGCTCAGAGGGGTGACTGGCCAAATCCAATTCTTCCACTTCGGAAAGTACCTGCCTGACCGGCCAGACTAATGTTGCCTTAGAGAACACTCCCTGCTTTCGAGCACAGCAGAGCCTCTTGTTGGTCACCAAGCAGAAGCAGAGCGTTGGCAGGCTGTGGGGCCCCCTGCAGAGCCTCATTTCAGGTCAGCGGGCAGCGGAGGCCCTGACTCAGTGACTCCCTGGATCTGCCCCAAGGCTGTGAGCAAGCCCCCTAGAATCGTAAGAATAACCAGCCAACTGTTGGGCCAGGCATGGACTTGTAGGAGCCGAAAGCAGTCCCTGCTCCAGTGACAAACCCGCCCGCTTTCAGCCAAGTGAAAGGTAAAAGAAGATGGCCCGCGTGTGCACACATGGAGAGAAGGGAGGGAGATTGCCCCTGTTCAGATGCTCCCTTGGGCCAGGCGTTACCCTACGGAGGAGCTCACTCCTCTCACACTATGGATATGGTGTACTGGATGAGGAGGTGTAGGTATAGGTAAAGGATCAGAGAAGCTGAACAACTCGCTCAAGTCACACGACTGACAAATGATAGAGCTGGGGTTGAGCCTTTTGAAGCCCGTGTTGTTCTCAGCTTAGTGACTCTGCCCTCCCTGCTCACGTCCCCTTAGCCTGGGCCTTCCGGGTGTGTATGGCTGAGTGCCAATTTGCATCAGCTGGCTGGAAGCAGAGGCAGAAGGGGACTCAGGGCTCCTGGCACCTGTCTTGCTCAGCAGCACTGGCCCTGCCTGCACCGGGAGAACGTCCCGGGCTCCAAGCAGCCGTGGCATTCCATTTTCCTCCTTTCTTGTACCTTGCCATCCCTGGTTTATTTTGGGAGAGCTATATTTATTTCTGCTCCCACTTCCTCACTGGAGGCAGGGGTTGGTGTGCAGGGAAGGTGTTGGGAATCAGAGAGGCGGCCTTGAGGGGCATCTCAGTGGGGGCCTTGGCTGGACCCTGGGGGCTGGGCCTTGATGGCCGCTCCTTCACCCAGCTGTAGGTGCAGGGGTTCTGGAGAGGGGACAGCCACACTCCTCATTTCTTTGACTTCTCAGAAGGGAATGGGCTTTCACCTAGAGCAGAGCAGGAAGGAAGTAGCATGTGGCACTCGCTGGCAGTGTCTGAGGATAAGAACTTTGAGGGCATATGAGGTGCTGGTTAAGAGCCAGACTGCTCAGGACTGTATTCTGGCTCTACTAGTGGCCTTGGGAAAGTTACGTTATCCCTGGATGGCTTTGCCATCTGTAGCTTGGGGGAGGTGACTATAGACCTTCCCCTCAGGGAGGACCTGAAGATTAAAATTGCCTTTAAAATTATATGCTGAGGCACAAAAGAGACATTCATTGAGTGTTTTGTTTTACTGGCCATACCACCTGGCTTAGTTTCCAGATCTTAGTTTCCTGATCAGGGATTGAACCCAGGCCCTGGCAGTTAGAGCATGGAGCCCTAACCCCTGGATCACCAGGGAGGTCCCACTCGCTGACTGCTGAGGGTTTTACTGTTAGCATATCTCTGGACTGTCAGCGTCCAACACCCTAGGGGATGCCAGTAAACACTGGTTGGACTCAACAGAACTTCAAGACTCTTGGGCTTCCTCTCTGCATCTGAGTGTTGGCTGGAGTGGGTGTTGACTCCTGTGGGACCTTGCTGGGTGATTCCCATGGCTGCTGCCTGAGGGTCACCCCCACGCTCCCCGGCCTGGGCCCTGGAGGAGGCAGCCAAGTCAGGTGAGGCATCGTCCAGCCTGAGGATGTCAGGGGCCCCCGGCCCTGTTTTTCCTTTTGTAGCTTTCTGAGGCTTTGGGGTATGAGCTCTGGCAGGGTTGGGCCCTATATCCTACAGGTGCAGTCACTGCTGGCCTGTTCTGGGTGGTTGGGCCTGAGGTTTTAGAGGAGGGGCTTGTCCACCAGCAAGCTGTTGAACTCGCTAGTAACAGTGAAAGACACCTTTGGAAACTTGTGTTTGGGGACTTAGGAATTAATCAGATGTAACCAATATTTGTGAGCTTCCCTTGTGGCTCAGCTGGTAAAGAATCTGCCTTCAATGTGACCGACCTGCATTTGATCCCTGGGTTGGGAAGATCCCCTGGAGAAGGGAAAGGCTACCCACTCCAGTATTCTGGCCTGGAGAAGTCCATGGACTGTATAGTCCATGGGGTTGCAAAGAGTCGGACATAACTGAGCAGCTTTCACTTTTCATGCATGTATGTATATGTATGTGCTTAGTCGCTCAGTCGTGTCTGACTCTTTGCCACCCCATGGACTGTAGCCCACTAGGAATCCATGGGGATTCTCCAGGCAAGAATACTGGCGTGGGTTACCATGCCCTCCTCCAGGGGATCTCCCCAACCCAGGGATTGAACCCAGGTCTCCCGCATTGCAGGAGAATTCTTTACCATCTGAGCCACCAGGGAAGCCCGTATACATATATGTATATATATGTATATATGTTAGTCACTCAGTCATGTCTGACTCTTTGTGACCCCATGGACTGTAGCTCACCAGGCTCCTCTGTCCATGGAATTCTTCTGGCTATCCCCACAAACCAAAAGCCAGGATTGTGGGAATTTGGGAAACTTTTTTCGATGCGGAGCTGGCATTCAAGCACAAGAATTCTCTATGTGTGGTTTTTTAATTTATTTTAAAATGTTTTAACTATATAAATAATGGTTGTTCATTGTAGATAATTGGAAGATACAGATTATTACTGAGGGAAAAAACAGTCATACATGCACACACCTGTGGTCAATCTACGACAGAGGAAGCAAGAATGTACCGTACGATGGAGAAAAGACAATTTCTTCAACAAGTGGTGCTGGGAGAACTGGACAGCCACGTGTGAAAGAGTGAGATTAGAACATTCACTCACACGATATACAAAGATAAACTCAAAATGGTTTAAAGACCTAAATGTAAGACCTGAAACCATAAAACCAGAAGAGAACATCGGCAGGATACTCTTTAACATCAATCATACCAGTATTTTTCTGGATCAGTCTCCTAAGACAAAAAGCAAATAATAATAAAAGCAAGAATAAACAAATGGGGCCTAATTAAATAGCAAAGGAAACCATCAACAAAACAAAAGGATAACCCATAGAATGGAAGGAAATATTTGCAGATGTTGTGACCAACAAGGGTTAATTCCCAAAATATATAAAAAGCACGTACAGCTCAATATAAAGAACAAACAGCCCAGTCAAAAAATGGGCAAAAGACCTGAATAGACTTTTCTCTGGAGAAGACGTACAGATGGCAAATGGGCACAAGAAGATGCTCAGCATCACTGATTATTAGAGAAGTGCAAATCAAAATAACAATGAGATAGCGTGTCAGGCCTGTCAGGATGACCATCCTTAAAAACTGTACAAAAAACAGATGTTGGAGAGGATGTGGAGTAAAGGGAACCTTCCTACACTGTAGGTGGGAGTATCAGTTGGCACAGCCACTACTGAAAACAGTATAGAGGTTCCTCAAGAAACTAAAAAAAGAACTATCATATGATCCATCAGTTCCACTTCTGGGTGTATATCCAGAAAAAGCAAAAACGCAAATTCAAAAAGATACCTACACCTCAGTATTCGTAGCAGTACTGTTTATAACAACCAAGATATAGAGGCATCCTGAGTGCCCATCAGCGGACACATGGATTAAGAAGAAGGGTATACACTTAGAATGCAATATTACTCAACCATAGAAGAATGAAACTCTGCCATTTGCTGCAGCATGGATGAGCATAGAGAATATTATGCTTCATGAAATAAGTCAGACAAAGACAAATACTGTGTGACATGATTTATATGTGGAATCTAAAAAGTACTACAAATAAATGTATATACAAAGCAGAAACAGACTTGCAGATACAGAGAACAAATTTTGGTTACCAAAGAGGAGAGGGGAGGGAGGAAAGGACAAATTAGGGGCATGGGATTAAAAGATACAGACTACTATATATAAACTATTTGATCATTGAGGGTATATTGTATAGCACGGGGAATTATAGCCATTATCTTCTAATAAATTATAATGGGGTATAATCTGCAAAAATACTGAATCACTATGCTGTACATGTGAAACTAATATAATATTGTATATCAACTATACTTCAAAGAAAAATTTTAAAAGTCATATCTAGGGAATTCCCTGGCAGTCCAGTGGTTAGGACTTAGCACTTTCACTCTTGGGGCCCCAGATTCAATCCGTGGTCCAGGAACTAAGATCCCATAAGCCAAGAGGTAGGCTTGGCTTAATCAAACATGATTAAGCCATCTGTAAGTGACTGCTATAAATTTTGATCTATGTTCATTCATTCATCTATCAATTAATGAATATTATTTTTTGGTGAAGAATGTGAGTAACAATCTCTCACAAGCCAGGGACTGTTCTTTGAAATTTTAGTATTGTGTATACCTAATTTTTTTTCTCTCAAAAATGGTGCATTGATTCTCAGTTTCATGAGTTGCCTTTCCCGTTTTTCGGGTGGTTTCATTATGTCTCTGCTCTCTGACCGTCCTTGCCTTTTGAGTGTGCAAAGAAGGGCATTTTGCCCAAAGAGAGGCATTTGGGAAGAGCCATCTGTTGGTGTAGTTGCTTGAAGGGTGGATGGCAGGGAGGTGCGTGAGGTGTGTCTCTGCCTCTCCGCATCCATCCCCCATCTGCTCTCCCTCCCCACCCCTCTGCCTTTGTTTTTCCTTCTATGCAAACCCAGGAAAGGATACTGCCTGCAGTCTGAAGGTTTCTTTTCATGGCTTTCAGAGAAAAACCTCTCAAGAGCTCAGAAAAAAAAAATACCCAGAGTGAAGATGGGAAGGGTCCGCCCAGGTTGGGGTGGGGTCTGGAGAAGAGTGACAGACAGGAGGGTCTGGGTCCCTGGCCATCGTTGTGCAGCAGCGGGAAGACACTCAGTGCTGGGCGGGGCCGAGGGGTCAGGGCAGCTGGCAGCTGGCCGTAGGGGCTTCCTGCTGAGGTAGCCCCCAGGTGGCCAGGAAGAGGCCTGAAGTTTAATATAAGGGGGCTGGAAGTAAGGGAGAAAGAATTCTGTCTTGAGGGGACGCACTCCTCCACCCAGGCCCTGCTCTTGCCATGAACCTCTGCCTGTCTGCTTTCCCCAGCTGGCAGTGCCTAGGCTGGGTGGTCGGTCTGACAGCGCTGACACTCCCAGCCACAGTACTCCCCCAACCCTGCTCCGTGGCCCCTCCCTGGACAGTGGGGGGATCTGAGCACGTAGTCCGGCTTGAGGAAGATGTCCCTGGCGTCCTCAGAATCGGGGAAGATGTCCCTGGCATCCTCAGAGTCGGGGAAGATGTCCCCAGCGTCCTCAGAATCAGGGGAGATGTCCCTGGCATCCTCAGGGTCGGGGAAGATGTCCCCGGCATCCTCAGAGTCGGGGAAGATGTCCCCGGCGTCCTGAGTCAGGGAAGATGTCCCCGGCGTCCTCGGAGTCGGGGAAGATGTCCCCGGCATCCTCAGAGTCAAGGAAGATGTCCCCGGCGTCCTGAGTCAGGGAAGATGTCCCCGGCGTCCTCGGAGTCGGGGAAGATGTCCCCGGCATCCTCAGAGTCGGGGAAGATGTCCCAGGCGTCCTGAGTCAGGGAAGATGTCCCGGGCGTCCTCAGAGTCGGGAAAGATGTCTCCAGTGTCCTCAGAATGGGGGAAGATATCCCAGGCATCCTCAGCATTGGCAGCTCAGCTTCCATTCTAAAACGACAGCTCAGAGCCTGGGAGAAATTGAAGCTGGGGTGTTCTAGGAGGAACAACATCCCTCCCCTTCACTTCCTCTTGAATAAAATGGGGTCTCTGGCATTAGGTGAGGAGGAGGCCTCCGAGCCCTGAGGGTAGGTGACACTTGGCATCTCAGCTTTTTCTGGACCACTCTGGTCAGCACACAGACTGGTGTTTCATGGGGGATGGCTAGGACTTCACGCTTGTGGACAGGATGATTTCCGTCATCCGTGCGTCCCTGTGGGCCTCTCTGGGTCATGCGTGTTCTCCGGAGGAGCCCAGTCCTGGTGAGACCTGGCGGCCGGCCCCTGGGCTGCAGAGCAGAGTGGCTTCCTGTGCAGCCCCTCGGAGCCTGAGGTGCTCCTCACCCCTCCTCCACCCCTGAGCTATAATTAAGTCCCTGCTTGAAACCGTATCCCTCAGCTGACACACGCTCCTAACCGCAGTCCCGGCCCCGGGCAGCTCCTCCGGGGTGACCCCGGGGGCTGCGGTCTCAGCCTCCAGACCCGCTTGGGTGGGGCTGAGTGACGGTGGGCGCCTGCCAGGAGAGGCATGGGTTCCGTGGGGCAGGGGCAGGCCTTGCCCACGAGGTGGAAAGTGGGGAGTCAGGGGGAGGTGAAGGTCTGGTGAGCAGCCGGAGCACAGGGCACCCGGGGTGGAGGGGAAGGGCAGGAGGACTGGCCGAGATTCTGAATCACCGGGCCACGAGGCAGGGTGGGAGCAGTTCCTCTTATTTTATTGTCTGTGTGTTTCTGTGGCATTTGAAAATTGAGGTACACCTCACATAACATAAAATTCACCTCTTTAATGTACGCACTCTGGTGGTTTGGGGAGATTTACTGTGTTGTACAGTCATTGCCACTATCTAATTCTGTAACAAGTTAGCCCTGGAGCAAACTCTGTACGCATTAGTGCTGAGTCCTCACACCACCCTCCCCTTGTCAATTCCCTGTCAGCCGCTAACCTGCTGTCCTTCTCTGGGGGGTCTCCCTGTTTGGGACATTTCATATAAATGGAATCATACAGTATGCGGCCTTTTGTGTCTAGCTTCTTCAGTTGGCATAATGTATTCAAGGTTCATTCATGCTCTAACCTGTAATGGTATTTCATTCCCTTTTATGGCTGAATAATATTCCATTGTGTGTATATCACTTTTTAAACAAAAAGTTTATCCACTCTTTGGGTGATGGACACTTGGGTTATTTCCATTTTCTTGACTTCTGTGGACACTCGTTCACTGGCTTTGTGTAAGGATATGTTGTAAGTTCTTTTGGGATTATTTATAGGAGTAGAATTGCTGGATCCTATGGTAATTCTCTGTTTAATATTTTGAGGAGCTACCAACCTGTTTTCCAAAGTGCCTTCGTCATGCCCTCACTCACTTCCTGTTTGTTTATTTATTGGCTTTGCATTTATTTACTTATGGCTCTGCTGCATTGTTGTTGCAGACGGGGCTGCCCTTCCTCACAGTTCTCCTGCTTCTCATTGCGCTGGCTTGTCACTCAGCGTAGGCTCTAGGGCGCACAGGTTTCAGTAGTTGGGGCTCCCGGGCTCGAGAGCACAGGTTTAGCGGTTGTGGTGCACAGGTTTAGATGCTCCACAGCTTGTGGGATCTTCCCAGACCAGGGCTCGAACTCGTGTCTCCTGCATTGGCAGGCAGATTCTTTACCACTGAGCCGCCAGGGGAGCACTGTGTATTTATTTATTTATTTTTTATGTATTTATTTTTAATTGTGAAACATCCATAACAAAAATTTTGTCATTTTAGCCATTTTTTAAAATGTAAGTTCAGTGGCATTAAGTACCTTCACAGTGTTGACAACCATCACCACCATCCATCTCCAGAACTTTTTTCATCTTGCAAACATGGGAATGCCCTGGTGATCCAGTGGTTAGGACTCCAAGCTTTCACTGCTATGGTCCTGGGCTCAGTCCCTGATTGGGGAACTAAGATCCCACAAGCCACACAGCATGGCAAAAGGAAAAGCTGGAAACCATCTTGCAAGAATGAAACTCTGTACCCTAAATAATCTCTCCATTCCCCACTCCCCCAGGCCTCTGGCAACCACCATTCTGCCTTCTATCTCTATGAACTTGACTACTCTAAATACATATGAGTGGAGTCTATACAGTATTTGTCCTTTTGTGACTAACTAATGTCATTTATTAGAGAAGGGAATGGCAACCCACTCCAGTATTCTTGCCTGGAGAATTTCATGGACAGAGGAGCCTGGCGGGCTACAGTCCGTGGGGTCACAAAGACTCAGACACGACTGAGCGACTAATGCTAATGCTAATGTCACTTATAATGTCTTCAGAGTTCACTATGTTGCGGCATGTGTCAAAATTTCATTTGTTTTTAAGGCTGCATAATATTCCATTGTAGGAATGTACCACATTTTGTTTATCCAGTCATCTGTTGATGATCCTTTCATCTGTTACTTTTCGCTTTTGGCTATTGTGAATGTACTGCTCTCAACTTGGATGTGCAAATATCTGTTCACATCCCCTTGTTCAGTTCTTTTGGGTACATACCCAGAAGTAGAATTGTTGGGTTTATGATAAATCTACTTTTAATTTTTGGAGGAACCACCGCACTGTTTATCATAGTGGCTGCACTGTCTTACATGCCCAGCAGCAGTGTCCAAAGCTACCCACGCCCTCCCTCTTGATTGATAGCACTGTTGAATACAGAATCAGAATTCTGGGGTTACTGCTGCACGTTTCAGTATGAATAGTGGATAAGAAGAATCCAATATGAAGTTGGATTCTAAGTCCTCTGTAAGTAATCTGTTTTTTTTCTTCTCTGAAAGATGTAAGAATTTTCTTTTTTCTTGGAGTTCAAGATATGTCACCAGGATGTGTGCTAAGTTGATTTAGTCGTGTCCAACTCTTTGCGACCCTATGGACTATGGCCCACCAGACTCCTCTGTCCATTGGATTCTCCAAACAAGAATACTGGAATGGGTTGAGAATACTCCAGGGGGTCTTCCCAACCCAGGGATGGAACCCGCCTCTCTTATGTCACCTGTGTTGGCAGGCAGGTTCTTTTCCACTAGTGCCACTTGGCAAGCCCCCGTATCACCAGAATACATCTAGGTATTTGTCTTCTTTCCTTAATTTCTGTAGAACCCTTAGTTGCTAAAGACAAATGTTTTGGAGTTTCCAGGAAGTCGTCTATTTATTGTCCTTCATTGCCTCTATCCTCTGCTTCTAGTACACTTTTTAAAAAATATTTATTTTATTCATTATTTGTTTATTTGGCGGTGCCAGGTCTTTGTTGTAGCGTGCAGGACGTTGAGTCACAGCATGTGAACTGTTGGTTGCGGCAGTGGGATCTAGTTCCCCGACCAGGGATCAAACCCTGACCCCTGTGTTGGGAGCGCAGAGTCTTCATGACTGCACCGCCAGGGAAGTCCCTGCCTCTAGTATTTATTAGACACTTTGGACTTTTGGACTTACTGCTTCACTGCTAGTGTATAGAAACACAGTCAATTTTTATATATTCATTTTGTATACTCCAGCCTTACTGAACTTATTTATTAGTTCTATTTTTTTTAAGTGGATTTCTTAGGATTTTCTTTGTATCAGACCATGTCTTCTGCTCATAGAGATAGTTTTACTTTTTAGTTTCCAATCCAGATAACTTTTCTTTTTCTCACTTAAGTGCCCTGCCTAGAATCTCCAGTACAATTTGAATGAAGTGGTGAAAGTGGAGATACTTGTCTTGTTCGTGATCTTAGCAGGAAAGCTTTTCCTTAGAGGAATTGCTTATTTTTGAATTGATAATTCTCTTTTAAAATATTTATTTATTATATTTATTTGACTGCACTAGGTCTTGGTTGTGGCACGCAAACTGTTAGATGCAGAGTGTGGAATCTAGTCCCCCGATCAGGGACCAAACCCGAGCCCCTGCCTTGGGAGCAAGGATTCTTAGCTGCTGGACCACCAGGAAGTCCCTTGAATTGAAAATTCTTGACATGCTACAAGATTCAGAAGGTATCCTCTTTCCCTCCCCCATCTCTCAGCTGCCTCGCACCCCTGGCAGAGGCAGCCGTCTTAGCCACTTTGGTGTATGTGTGCGTACTCACCTCTTTTCTGTTATGACGTTATCACTTTCCAGGCAGGTGACTGACTGCTGTGTGCACTGGTCTGCTCCTCGCTTCACGTATTGTGTCTTGTCCCCCGTTGTGTCTTGTCCACCCTTGCATGTCGGTACGCCGAGAGCTTCCTCCTTCTTTTTCACTGCTCCCTTCTCTCTTGCATGAGTGTGCCATCCTCTCCTTTATTGATGGGCATGCAGGTGGTTTCCAGTCTTTTGCTGCCGTGAATAACCTCGACAGATATTTTTGCACATGAATATAACAAGCAGATTGATTTGGATACAATGAGACAGATGCCGAGGTGAGGTGTGGGAGAGGAAGCTGGTCTGACAGTTGCTGGTTTGACAAAAGCCTTAAGACAGGGAAGCCTGGAGTGTTGCAGTCCATGGGGTAGCAAAGAATCAGACATGATTGAGTGACTGAATTGAACTAAGAAAGGCTCAAGGTGAGAATTTAGCATCTGGGGTGGGCCTTGTAGGCTGGGCAGGACTGTGGTAGGCAGAGATGTTGTAGGAGAGGCAACTATGAGTAAAAGAGCAACGGCTCTGATGTGATTGTGGACATCAGGAGAATTATCTGTTGCTTCATAACAGGTGACCCGCAGCTTTGTAGTTCTTGTTTAGTTGCTCAGTCATGTCTGACTCTTTGCAACCCCGTGGACTGCAGCACGCCAGGCTACCCTGTTACCCTGTCCTTCACCATCTCCCAGAGTTTGCTCAAACTCATGTCCATTGAGTCCGTGATGCCATCGAGTACCATCTTATCCTCTTTTCCTCCTGCCTTCAATCTTTCCCAGCGTCACCTTTAAAGAACATTTAGGATCTGACAGTGTCTGAGTCAGAAGGCTATCACACAAGGGCCTGAATACTAGGAGGCGGGTGTTTTTGCGAGTCATTTTCGAAGGCTGCCTCCCACAGCAAGTTGCCACGAGGATGGGATTGGCTTGGAGGGTGCCGAGGGATGGGTTGGAGCCGTGAAGGGAGACATTCTTACAGGCCTGGCTGGGAAGCTGGGATTGATGCGAGAACATGGAAGCGTGGAAGGCCTTTGGGCAGGAGAGTAAGGTGGTAGCTCTTATCTAGGACGATTAACCTGCTCGGGTCATAGCAGAGGGGTCAAAATGGAGAGTGACACCCAGTCAGAGACTTAGATTAGGAGAAGTCTGTGTTAATGACTGAGGGGGAAGTTTCTGGCCTGTAGTGACAGTTGCTGCGTATGGAGCGCCTTCTCTGTACTATGTACTTTGGTTGTGTTTTCTTGACTCATATCTGGGGAACCACCTCAAAAAGGAGGTGTTACTGATGTATATTGTTTGCAGCTGAGGAGACCAGGCCCCAGAGAGGCTGAGAAACTCAAGCATGGCGCGCAGCTAGCACGCTGAAGGGCAGCTCTCTCAGGCCTGCCTGCCGTGAGGACCATGCCTTTTGGCGGCGGGGGGAGCGGAGAGGTGTGGAGGCCACGTCTTGGCCTTTCCCTGGCTGCTGAAGGGAGACAGCGGAGCCTGCGAGGCTGATGTTTTGCCCCAAGGTGGCCAGAACAAAGATGACACTGTAACGGCAAGAAGGGAGGCCAGGGGGGCCGAGGCTGTGGCGAGGGACGGTGAGTCATCCTGGAACGCTGGGTGCCTGCTGGCAGGGCCCTTCCCTGTTAACGCGGATCGTAAATAGTCCCCAGACCTGGTATATGGAGACGTGCCCCTGGCCGAGAAGGGCGCTAAAAGTGGGAGCTCCTGGTCAGAGGGTTCTGTGAGGAGCTTGTTTGTTAGAACACTGGGTTTTCGTTTCCTCAGCTGTCTGAGTGGGGGCCCCTGCCACATGTCAGAGCAGATCCTGGACCAGCCGGATTCAAGGAGGGAGTCACAGCAAGGGTGCCGTTTTCAACCACTGATGGTGATGGTGCAGAGTAGGGATTTGAACCCACGGCTGTGACTCAGACCCAGGGCTCTCTCTGCCACACCACACTGCATCCCTTTCTGCTTCCTACTCCTTGGCGCCTGCAAAGCTTGCTGGCTCACGTGTGTCGTTGGAAGGAACTAATTTCTATTTTGACCTCCCAGAGCAGAAGTTGCACTGTTGTTGTTGTTGTTTAGTCGCTAAGTCATGTCTGACTCTTGCAACCCCATGGACTGTAGCCATGAGGCTCCTCTGTCCATGGGATTTTCCAGGCAAGGATGCTGGAGTGGGTTGCCATTTCCTTCTCCAGGGGATCTTCCCAACCCAGGGATCGAATCCACGTCTCTCATTACAGGCAGATTCTTTACCGCTGACCCACCAGGGAAGCCCAGAAGTTGCACTTGTTACCTCTTTTTCACAGGTTAGCATCTCAGATCACTGTGCCCAAGAGAACCTTCCAGCATTGGCTTTGTCTTGGGGATCTGCTGGCTGTCCCCCAGGCTCTTCGGCACTGACTGTGGAACACGCCCGGAATTTCCCCGCTGAGCCTCCCCTCCTGCACTTAACGCTGGCCCGTGGGATCCCAGCACGGCCGCCAGATGTGCAGACAGGCCCTGTTGCACGTCTTCCCAGGGGGTGTCTAGTCCAGTGATTCCCAGACAAGACTCAGCTGGCAGATTCACTAGGGAGTTTTGGAAGAAATGTAGTTTCTTGGGCCTTGTCTCAGGCCTCTGACTTCTCCTGGAAATGAGAATTTCCAGGAATGAAGTCCAAGGATCTGCGTTTTAAAGCTCCCCATTGACCAGAGTGGGCAGCCTGGTTGGAGAACCACTGACTTTTCAGGAAGGCGCCTTTGAAGTCACTGATCAGACCAGTTCAAGTGGGACCTGAGAGATTATCCTGAGGGCCTCACACATTGCAACCAGGTGTGTGGCTGTGACTTCTGACAGCCTCCAGGTTTCAGACTGCATCTGCTCAGATCACCCTCTTCTGCATTCTTTGGTAGTATGTGAGCTCTCTGGTGACTGCTGGTTTCATTTTAAAGTGTTTACAGAAGGGAGCTAGCTCTGCCAGTGCCCAGGAGATCCTTAACCAGGGCCCACTTGGTCTCATTTATCTGGAATATAAAATTCCTTTGCTGAGCTGTCTGGTTATCTTTGGTGCAAAGAACAGGACTCCCCTCGATACATCCAAGCTAGCATAACAGTTGGAGCCTTCTGACTCTGTGCCTTCTGTCGTCTTTCCCCTTGAAGATTTGAAAAC
Organism: Muntiacus reevesi; assembly: GCF_963930625.1. Classification (NCBI taxonomy): domain Eukaryota; kingdom Metazoa; phylum Chordata; class Mammalia; order Artiodactyla; family Cervidae; genus Muntiacus; species Muntiacus reevesi. The sequence goes on from NC_089268.1 coordinate 11,365,442, forward strand.
CCAGGCTGATTTCTCGTGTCAGTTAAACTAATGCCTACATTTTGGAATATTTGGAAAATATAGAGGGAAACAGAAATTACCCAGAACCTTCCTCTCAGAGAATCGCTCAGTTAATGGTTTGAGCATTTCCATGCTTTCTCTTTCTCTCTCCCGTACATATACCCCTTCATACACCCTCTTTTTGTTGTTTTTATTTTGTGCCCAGCCCACACAACATGCAAGATCTTGGTTCTCCCACCAGGGATCAAACCCAGGCAGAAGTGTAGAGTCTTAACCTCTGGACGGCCAAGGAATTCCCACAAAACCCTCTTTTTGAAAAACCAAGTTGAAGTCATATTGTGATACTGTTATTCAGCAGCTTTATTGGAGTATAATCCATATACCATGAAGTTTATCCATTTAAAGTGTTCAATTTGATGGTTTGCAGTATATTTGCAAAGTTGTATAACCGTTACCGTAATTAATTTTGGAACCTTTTCTCATCTCAGAAGGAAATCTTGCATCCATTAATGTTCACTGTCTCCATGCACCCCTCCCCTGACCCAGGCAATCTCCAATCTACTTTCTGTTTCCACAAATTTGCCTGCTCTGGACATTTCATATAAATGGGGTCATATGATAATGCGGTCTTGTGTGGTTGGGTTCTTGCACGGAATATAATTGTGATGCTGTTTTGAAACCTGCTTTAAATATTCATATCACTAGAAATTTGAATATAGTTTTCAAGAATGCATTTTTAAGCAGAGCAGTGTCCCTTCTTAGGAGTTTATCTGAGCTTATTTAACCAGTTCTGCTGATGGACATTTAGGTTGGTTCTCATCATTTGCTATTATATGTACTACTTCCCACTCTCGAAATTCATCTTATCTGATTGGTTAATAAGATACCTGGTATCTTTTCTGGTTGACACCTTATCTGGTTGTCTGAATCCCTGACTGGAACAGAAGTTCTTTGAGGGCAGTCAACGCTGTCTGCCTTGGTAAGAACTAACCCACTACCTGGCATAATTCCTGGCATGTGGTAGATACTTGGTTTTAAAGGAGAGAGAGAGGCATTTCCCTGGCAGGCCAGTGGTTAAGACACCACGCTTCCAGTGTAGGGGTCACGGATTCTATCCTTGCCATGGAATTAAGGTCCCAGACTGTGCTGTGCAGTGCAGCCGAAGAGTTAAAAAGAGAGAGAGTGTGTGTGTCACTTTGCATGGATCAGAAGTAAGAATATTGGGACCTCCCTGGTGGCCCAGTGGCTCAGAATCCATCTTGCAGTTCAGGGGATGCAGCTTTGGTCCCTGGTCGGGGAGCTGAGGTCCCACCTGCTGCGGAGCGACCGCTGAGCCACAGAACGCAGCCAAGACCCGCCGCCGCCAAATGTACGAATATTTTTTAAAAGTAAGGAGATTGATAAATTTTGCCAAACTCTAGAGAGTTACACTAATTTACCCTGTCTCAACAGTCTCCGAGAGTTTCTGACTCCCACTTCCCTTGAATCTGAGTTAACTTAAGAGGGGAAGTCCTGTGGTCTGAAATCTGACACTCTCTGACCCGGGAACTTGTTAGTTTAGTCACATGCCCCTTTCCTTGGGCCACCGGAGTCCCGCCTGTTGGGGAGCCGGTGGTGGCCGGGAGCTCGGACCTCCTGGGCCCTCACTGTGGCCCTGGGCGGTGCTTCATCATTTCCTGTCTCCCTCCTGCCCCGGGGCACCCTCCGACCACTTCCCCTGTCGAGCGTGGAGGTGTTGGGGAGTGAGTAAAGTTGGGTCGGTCAGGTGTGTGTGAGAAGACGTGGGTTCCAGCGGCTGCTTGACATGCCCTCTTTAGTCATCAGGAGAGATGTCACTCTGGAAGTTGCAGGTCTCCAAAAGGAGAAATGAAGAAACGTTCCAGGAAGCCAGACGCAAATGGCGCGGGCTGCCCCCTCCGGAGGCGGCGGGCACCCACGCTGCCTGAGTCACCGCTGGCCGCAGTCCCTGCTGCCGTCCACACAGTTCCTGTCCAGGAGGGCCTGCCCAGGATGGGGGCCAGGGACGTGGAGGCAGGTCTCTCCGGGTCACAGCGGCAGCCTCTTGCCTGTGGTCTCACAGCAGTTCTTTTTTCCAAAGATGAGTTGTGGTGTCTGCTTGTTTCTTGGCGAAGTCTGCAGATTGTGCACTGGGATTCGAGGGAAGAGCTGGATGGCCAAAGCAGCGCTTGTCGGGGGCAGAGCTGGGCCCTGCGTGGAGTCAGTTTCAGCTCTCTAGCAATAGTTACCCTTTGTCCATCGCTCACGGGTGTCGCGTCCCATTCCCCGGGAGCTTGCTCCAGTCCTTCTCCCCCTCACCCCCATCCCTGTCACCGTGGAGACCACAGGCCTTGCAGATGGCATAGCGTCTTTTCTTGCAGCCCAGAGACCTCTCTTGTTTGGTCCTCTCCTACATGGGTATTGTTTTCCTACTGCTCACGCAGTTACCAGGGCCTGCTCTGAGTCTCGTATCTTGTTAGGCTCCGGAAAGATGCAGCAGAAAGACATGGGCCCTGCCCTCTGGGGGATGAAGCTTCCGTCTTCCCTCTTCTCTCTGTGCTGCCCTGATTCTTCTTCCTTGCCCCCGCCTGCTTGTGCGCATCGGGGGGCTTCTACCCCTTCTCCACCAGACCTGCTCTGCCCGCAGCCCCCGCCTTACCGGGAGCATCTCCATGTCTTTGGTCACCTGATGGTTGCCCTCCGTGTCCCTTTTAATCAGTCACCGAATCTTGTCTTTCCTGCTTTTTGCCTTAAAGTCTGATGACACTAGTGCTCCCGCAGCTTGTGGTTGTTGTTTTCCTTGTATTTTCAACCTTTTTGTGTCATGGTGTTTTAGGAGTTTCCTTCATAAACAGAATGTGGCTGGATTTAAAATTTTAAGTCAGATCTGAAAATGTCTTAAATGAGTTTAGTTTTTTTACATTTTGGGGTTTAACTTAAATATATTATCATGTCTTTGAATACTTTTAATATGCTTTCCTTTTTGCTTGTTTTTCTCCTTTCCTGCCTTCTGTTTGAGATTTTCTTTCCGCCCCCTGTGGCCTGTGGATCTTCCTGGATCAGGGATCGAACCCATATTTTTTGCATTGGCAGGCGAAATCTTTACCACTGACCCACCAGGGGAGCCCCGATTGGATTTTTTTTATTCTCTTTACTAGTCTGAAAATTATACATCTTATTTCTGTTCTTACTCCTACATTTTCTCTTCTTTCCCCCTATCTTTTTAGTTTAAAAAAAAAATGAAAATAGTATAGTGAATATTTGTATTCTTTTTACTTAAATTTAGTTAATGCATTTCTCTATCTGTATACTTTCATTTAGGACCATTTTGTAACAGTGTTTCTTTATTTGGCTCTACCAGGTCTTAGTTATAGTGTGTGGGGTCTAGTTCCCTGACCAGGGATTAAACCTGGACCTCCTCCACTGGGGGCTTGGGAGTCTTAGCCACTAGATCACCAGGGAAGTCCCTAGAACCATTTGAAAGTAAGCGTGAATTTGTTTTTCTTTTTAAAAAATAATTTGATTCTTCATTTATGGCTGTGCTGGGTCTTCATTGCTGGGCGGGCTTCATTGCTGGCGAGTGGGGGCTACTCTCCACTGCAGTGCACGGGCTTCTCATTGTGGTGGCTGCTCTTATTTCAGGACATGGGCTCTAGGGCACGCAGGCTTCAGTCGTTGTGGCCCGTGGGCTCAATAGTTGTGGCTCCCAGGCTCCAGAGCACAGGCTCAGTAGTTGTAGCACATGGGGTTAGTTGCTCTGAGGCATGTGGGGTCTTCCTGGACCAGGGATCAAACCTGTGACTCCTGCATTGGCAGGTGAATTCTTTACTGCTGAGCTACCAGGGAAACCCTGTTTCTCTTTTTCTTGCTCAGAATTTGGTGTGCTCAGTTCAGTTCAGTCGCTCAGTCGTGTCCCACTCTTTGTGACCCCATGAACCACAGCACGCCAGGCCTCCCTGTCCATCACCAACTCCCAGAGTCCACCCAAAGCCATGTCCATTGAGTCGGTGATGCCATCCAGCCATCTCATCCTCTGTCATCCCCTCTCCTCCTGCCCTAAATCTTTCCCAGCATCAGGGTCTTTTCCAGTGAGTCAGTTCTTCACATCAGGTGGCCGAAGTATTGGAGTTTCAGCTTCAGCATCAGTCCTTCCAATGAACACCCAGGACTGATCTCCTTTAAGATAGACTGGTTGGATCTTTTTGCAGTCCAAGGGACTCTCAAGAGTCTTCTCCAACACCACAGTTCAAAAGCATCAGTTCTTCAGCGCTCAGCTTTCTTTATAGTCCAACTCTCACATCCATACATGACCACTGGAAAAGCCATGGCCTTGACTAGACAGACCTTTGTTTACAAAGTAACGTCTCTGCTTTTTAATATGCTGTCTAGATTGGTCATAACTACTTCTATCCAAAGACTCACTTAAAAAGATTTTTTTTTTCTATTTTGGAATAATTTTAGATAAATTTAGACTTGGAGAGTCCCATTTTTTTTATTCTAGTCTCTTGGAATTCCTTAGATATCTGTTGACCATTCTACCATCCAAGTCTCTTATCTGTTTTTTTCTGTGTTGCTTTATCTCTTTCATCATCTGAATCTTCTCATTTTGTCATCTCTTTCAGATTATTTTATTATTCCTGATTCTTGAGATGCTTTCTCCCTTGTTGTGTCCGATGCTGCCCCTCTTAGTGGTTTATTTCCCTGTGTGGTTTGTAACTTTGGGTTGTGAGCTCATCTTCAGGAAGGACTCTTATGGGCAACTTTTGTGTCCTGAGACGTGAAAGTTTCCCTTAAAACGGTTGGCATTTGGTGGGGCCATAGGGTTAAAGCTCCTGGCTCACTTGTTGCGTTCTTTTCTCAGCTTGACACCCCTTTCACCCTCCCACAGAGCCTTGGAGCAATGGCCAGCTCCTTGTCGCTGTTCTGCACTGGGCAGCCCTTTGAGACTCTCATCTTGATATCCGGACTCAAAGTCACAGCCAGACATTAAAACCACTTCATATGTGGGTTCAAAAGTCCACAGGTCATTCTGGTGTCAGTCCCACTTACTGTTCATGTTTCACTTTTTCTTGTCATTTCTGGCACATGGGGTATTTTTCTTTAAAATTTGGCTGTATGTTTAGGGATATCATTTATCTTGTCTAGTATTTCTATTAATATGACTGTGACAATAGCAGGAAGGCGAAGCTCTTTCACTATGTTGCTGCAAGTTCAGGTCCCAAGTCCTTAGTATAGTGTATGCAGCCCTTTGTGATCTAGCCCCCATTTACCTCTCCTGCATAAACTTAGCTTTTAAATTTTACACTTAAGCAAATTGAATTATTGCATACCACAGACTAATGTTTAAAAGCTCAAGTTTTAGAGTTCAGCTGTTTGGTTTGGAACCTGTCTTCATCTTTTCAACTTGTGATCTTGGACAAGATACTTATTCTCTCTGGGCCTCAGTTTTCTCATCTGTAGAATGGCAGCTTCATGGCATATAGTAAATGGCTACTGGCTCCAGGAGGCCATACCCTAGGCTTCTGCACCTTTGCACATTTTTGTTCCTGCCAGGAAGTGCCCGTCTCCCCGACTGCCTTCCTTGGTCCCTCTGGACAGAGTGGCTTATCCTCTTTCTGTGCTTGAGGTCTCTTTCTACAGTGATTATCGCTCTGTAGGTCATTGCTGGTTTACCTATTTCCTGTCCTTTCCAGATGCCAAGACCCTTGAGAACAGGGCCCTGTTTTTCTTGGTGCTTAAAGCTCCTGGCATTCTCCCCATCACTTGGTGACTGCTCAGTGTGGCCTGTTGAGTTGAATTTCTCTGGTTGAATAGAAGCAAGAGCTTGAGAGTTTTTTGAGACCCAGATGCAGGGAAAGATGATTTTTTGGCAAGTTTGGTGCCAAGTTGATGGAAGTGTGGCTGGGACCCAAGGTAGCAATTCTCAGTCTTGCAGAGGGTGCCAGATTTAAAGCAAGCCAGTGGCCAGAAAAAGCCACTAAATTCTGCAGAGTAGTTTGCAGCCTTAAGAATGCATGCCCCACTTTCCATCCCCAAACTTGGCTTCTCTGAGTACCAGGCAAAGGAATACAAACTAATTACCATCCCTAGTGAACCCTGAGAACCTGTAATTTTAGAATAAGGTCACACTTCTGAAAGGGACAGTTGCTCTAGGGGTGGGTGATTCTGCACCCACTCGGGTACCTCGAAGGAGACAGGGTGTGAAGTTGCAGTAGCCAGCTGCTCAGAGCTGAGTGTCGCCCATGCCTGCCCATTGCATCCAGCCCAGTTAAGAGCTCTGCCTCTCTGAGATTTCAGCAGCTAAAAGGGGCAGATTGGATAGGCCTGGGCAGAGCTAAACAGGGCATGTGCCATCCCTCCTCCGTTCTGCCTGACTTCTCTGAACTCTTGGGATTCTATCACAAGAGTAATCTCAGAAGAGAAGGGAGTTGATCTTTGATGATCCCCAGAGGATGTCCATCAGACTGTAGTCTGGTGGGAGTGGTGAACAATGACAGCTCTGACTCTCAGTCCCCTTGGCTGAGATTTCAGGATTCACTTCAACTCGGACGTAGGCACAGGGCTGGGGGTGGAAGATAGCCTGGGCCAATACACACGGTTCCTGAGAGATAGCTCCTTCCTGGACAAGAAGAGCTTGCTCTCTGGTTGGAGAGAATTCCTAGTGCACAGGAAGCTGCAGCCTATCGTGTAAGATAGTAATTCTGTGTGATGCTGTTGTGTGCACATCTGCCCCTTGAACAGCCTGGTGCTTTTGCTCAAAAGGAGCTCTTCTCTTTCTGAAGCTTAACCATCAGTTTATTTTTTTCTTGGGTGGTTGTGAGCACCATTACAGACTGGCCTGAGATTGTACAGCCACCATTTTGTTTCTGAAAATGGCCCCAAGTATGTCTTTAAGAACTCCTCCCCTCTTCCCTGTCTTTAAATAATGACAAGTTTACAGTGTCACATGCTTATCTTCAGGGTCTCCTAGCGGCAGATCACCAGCAGTTGCTGGTTTTGAGGGATCAAGATTTTTTCTGTGGACTCTTAGATCATTTCTTTCCCTTTTCTCATCTGATGCCATTTTTCTAGGAGAGTGACTACTGAATCAGGCTCTCTAGGAGTGAGTCTTGGAATCTGTTATTGAAGATTGGGAGAAAATTGAGCAAAGTGAGATCTGAAACATTTATGGTTAGATTTATGGATGGACTCCAGGTAGCATAGGTGGAGTCCCAGGCAGTTATAGAAGCTCCACTAGGTTGTAAAGAACGCAAGTTCCTTCCAGTTCCCTGCTTTGTCATTCTTAGGGTGTGGCTATTGTTTGCATTGTCCAAAGTGGCTGCCTTGGACCAGCTATCACACCCACATTCCAGGCAGCAGAACAGAGAAAGAGAGAGGGAAGGATGATGCACACCCCCCCCCCAACCCCGCTTTCTTTTAAGGCTACTTTAAGAGTGTCTTCTGCCTCTACTTTTTTCTGTGACTCAGGGGAAGTTATTTAGTATGTTAGAGCCACAATTATAATGGGCATGATAATACTTACCTCAGAAGGGTGAGGATTGAAGAGAATGGTACAGAGTCTCTGGCACTGTGCCCAGCCCACAGCGAGTACTCTTTAAGTGGTGACTGTTGCCACAGGACACATTGACTCTTCTTTTTCTTTCTTTCCTCATCATCTCTCCATGGTCTCCACCTGCCCTTCATCTTCCCCTTTCCTTTGCTCTGTCATCCTTTACACTTTCTTCTTACCCTGCCACCTCCCACTTCCCCTCTATGGTCTGCCCTTCATTTTCCTGCTTCTCCTTCTGCCATCATCCCTTATCATCTTCATCCTCTCAACCTGTACTGTCTCATCTTTGTATTGCTTTTGTCCTTCCATCTTCCTGATGTCCATAATTAATGGAAAATTATCATTGTATTACACAGACCAGAGGTTAAAGATGGTGACTGGCCTTTGAACTGAAAGTCAGCAATGAGTAATTTAAGAAAACCAGGTTTAATTGGTTTATTTCTGAATTTGTTGAATTACATTTGGCAGCTAGTAAGCAGAGACCAGAAATAGCAATGGCTTAAACCGCTAGAAGTTTATTCTCTGTTAGGTATTTAAAAGAAATCTAGAGGCGACGTCTCAGTCTAGGTATGACCGCTCTGCTTTGCCATTCTTAGTGCACAGCTTCCAACCCCAGGGCTGCATGTGGTCTATGACGGCTGCTGGAGCGCCAGCCATCGTGTCGTTTCCAAGATGATATGGGGGGAGATAAAAAGGACATATGCCAACTGTGTTCCCCTTACAGAGCTTTGCTGACTCCCACGTCATTGGCCTCCCATAGCTGTAAGCTAGACTGAGAAGTCTTTTAGATGGACCCATTGCCAAGTGAAATAAAATTTGGCTTCTGTCACTAAGGGAGAAGAAGAGAGTTGATATTTGCAACGTCTGCCACCATTCATTCAGCATCAATGTAGAGCCTTCTGTCCGATAACTACTAGGACCAGTCAGGGAGTCCCCATTCCAGAGGGGAGAATAGATAAGTCAACAAGTGCATTTCAAAGTGAGGGTAAGAAGGCCAAAGTTGAGGAAGGTGTGAGGAAATACACCTCACCCACCAGCTTAGTCGGCGCCCGGACAGGCTCCGGAGTTTATACCAGCGTTCTCGTTGTTCAGTTCTGTGCCCGCTCCTCTGCTCTTTCCCTTTTATCTTCATCGTTGTTATTACTGTTGGGGTGGGTTTTGCCCCTTCATTCTAACCCCAGCAGTAGTCCCCCAGAACCTGAGGAAGTGGGAACCGCTGGCAGCTTTGTGGGAATTCTGGGCTGGGAGCCATGTATTCGAAGAGCCAGGTTCCAGGCCCACAGACAGTTGGAGGCTGGCGGCAGGAGCGCGGCGTGTTCCTGGACACACCACGGCCCTGCCAGGAGCCACTGCTCCAGGAACGGGGTCGTCACTGGGAGCGGTGTTTCTGGCCAGGTGCCTGGCAGGGCTGCGCTGTGCTGTCCCTGGCAGCTTGTCACAGCATAAACCTTTTAAAGTAGTAAATCCTTCTCCTGGAAAATAGGTCCCGTATAATAGGTATAAACATTTCATGCACACTGCTTAATCAGGAATTGTATGTAAAGAAAATACAGCTTTTATTTATTATAAAATTTCTAAACCATTAAACATGGATCTTCCTTCCTGAAACTAAAATGGAATTGTAGGAATAATTTAAAGAACCCGCAGTGTCTTTGATTTCCATCTCAGAAACACCTATCGCGTGCTTTCCTCTTCCACCCCTCTCTCAGTTCCCTTTGGGAAGTCAGGGAGGCAGCGAGAAGCTTGCCACAAAGGTTTTCTTAAAGGCACATCCCAGCCCTTAAAGATTTAACCTTTCAGGGAAGACTGAAGGATTAAAAAGTTAGTTCTGACCTAGGACACTCCTCATGAGCCTAGACTGTGACCCTGGGCAAGTGACTTAGCCCTCCTGTCCTTGATTTCCTCTGTAAAACTGTGGTCCTGATTATTACAGGGATTAAGAGACACGTGGGAAGCACTTGGTACATGTTAGTTGTTTTGCTGCTTTACCCACTGTGGTTGGGCTGACAGCTTGGGGCCAGCATGTGGGAGGCCTTGGATGCTGCATTTGAGGAGTCGAATTGTATTCTTTGGGCACAAGAGAGCTGCAGAGATTTGTTGACAGGCGTGTGACAGATCACGTCTGGGTTTAGGAAGGTCATGAGCGGGAGAAGGGAGGCTGGACTGGATCAAGGGAGGGTCTAGAGGAAGGTCCAGGTGAAGGGTGGGCAGGGCCTGAGCCGGAACAGCAGGAGAGTCTGGGGAAGGGGACAGTGGATGGTTGAAAAGTCAGTGGTGAGGAGGGACCCATCGGTGCTGTGTTTCAGCCTGTGTGACCTGGGGTGGTGTCCCATTGATGGCACAAGGAGCCTTGGAGGAGTCACAGGTGGAAGGTGGCAGGAGAGGAAGGAAGCATGTGGCAGTCAGTTCTGCAGGCACAGGCTGGGCACTTGCCACCTGCTGGGCACTCTGCCGGGCGCAAGGGTCAGGGCTGCCTGGGTCCCAGCACAAGGCTCACTGGTTACATTCTGGATGCATGAGGAGGCCCTGCCAGGCCTCCGCGGGGTGCTGAGACCATCCGCAGGAGAGCAGCCCAGCAAGAGACGGAAGATGCAGTCACAGTGCAGAAAACCCCAGCAGGTGGTTTGCGTGGTAAGCAGGGAGGCCAAGCAAAGACAGGCACGGGGAGAGGCGTGTGTCAGGGAGCTTCAGGCCCGGGGAAAGTAAAGCAAGCAGCAGAAGGCGGGGCCCCGGGAAGAGAGGGCTTCAGGGTGGTGGTCGGCGTGCCTTGGCACCATGTCACGGAGGCAGAGGGCGAGGAGAGGTCGTGGGGAGCCTGGGAGCCGTGGCGGTTCTGATACTCCGTCTTCTGTAGTACGGAGCAGTCGGTTCTGAGCGTTCACTGTTCACATGCCCTCTACCCAGCCTGTCAGGGAGGGGTGTGGCCCCCCGCTGTGGCCAGGAGGCTGAAGCGAAGCCCAGCGGGCTCACCTGACCCTCAGTGGGCTGGGGTGGAGGGGCTTCCTCCCAGACAACCAGCACCTCGGCGAGGTGAGGTGAGGCGAGGCAGGGGCCGGCAGGAAGGGCGCGGCTAAGGCCTGGGGCCGTGTGTGGGGAGCACGGCGCACTCAGACCCCCGTGCACTCAGACCCCTGGGCAGAGTGGAGAGAAGGCAGAGCCTGAATCAGGAAGGGCTTTGGGGGGCTTCCCTGGTGGTCCAGTGGTTAAGACTCAGCACTTCCACTGCAGATAGTGTGGGTTGGATTTCTGGTCTGGGAATGCCCCACATGCCTCGAGGTGTGACCAGTTTTTCAAAAAAAGTTAAGAGAAGAAAGGCCTTGGACAGCACGACCAAGAGTCTGGGGTGGTTCTTTTTTTTGGGGGGGAGGGGTTTTGGAAGAGTCTTAGGCAGGGAGGTAGATGTGACCAGCTTTGTGATTTAGAAAGACAGTCTGGCTGCAGACTTGGGAGAGGGCAAAAGAGTGGGAGCCGGGAGCCCCTGAGAGACTTTGGAGGAATTCAGATGACAGAGGAAGGGGGTGGATTGGGGAGATATTTAGCACGTGGATGACAGTACTTTGTTCATTTGGTGCTTGGGTTATTTGGATCTTGAGATTTGTTGGGGGGTGAAGGGATAGCTTCAAGGAGTATGACTTGAAGATTGAGACCCCAGCCCAGAATCCACCTGAACATAAAGCAAAAAGGCAATGGCAGAATCCACCTCCCGGTCGATCTTTCTGCTGGAGTGTGTTGGTTGACCCTGAACGTCCTGTGACTCCTCAAGATCAAGGGTGAGGCTTCGGAATGGGTGGCCCTGGAGATGAGACGGGTAGACAGGTTGCCGCAGTCTGTCTCCCCACGCCTAGCTCATGGTTGTTTCTGGCCCCAGGAAGCCCTCCCTGTGCTGCATGGAGTCTTAGAGCTGGGAAAACGAGCAGCCTCCCAGAGGCCCTGGGCCTGTTTTCTCTCTCCAGTTGCTTCTCCCAACCTTTGTCTGGAGGTAGGGAAGCCAGGCCCAGACTCGTTTGGGCCACGTGACCAGGTGGGCGACATTGATCCCCAGATCCCCTGCTCCCCCTGGCCCTAGGCTCTCAGGTCCCAGCTTTTGGCCAAATAAAAGCTGGAATTGTATCAGCTGTTGCTCCTTACGAGGGCTCCAGGGGTTACTCTGGGTGTGCTCACTTGTTATTTCCATCTCTCCAGATTTGATGGGGTCTGAAATTCTGCCTCCATGTCTGTTGCAGCGTCTGTCTGGCTTCTGGGGCCTGAGCCCAGGTGTCAGTAGGCTGCTCTTCATTTACCCTCAGGATGAGCTTTAGTCAGGTTAGCTTATTTTTATGGTAAAATATTAATTAATATAAAAGTAACACATAGACAAGAAAGTTACATGACAAAAAGAGACTGACGGACAAGACGTAGGACCCCCAGCCCCATGCCCAAGGAATAAAGGTAAGGATGACCAGTTTCCTGTGTATTCTTCCAATATTTTTCCATGCACATACTCCTGTGTACAGTATATTTCCTGTTCCTACCTCTGTCCCAGTGGCAGTGGGAAACATGCTGAATTGTTTGTTTGTTTTTGATACCTAGTTTCTTTTTCACTTCACTGTATATTGGGAATGTTTCTTTTGAACCATTTTTTTGGTAGACATAATGTATATATAGTTTGACCAATAATTTTCCAACAAGCATTCATGTAACTAGACCAGTAAAATGCTTTAGATTTGTTGAGTGAACTGTGGGTTATAAAACACCTTCACAGGTGCTTTCTGGTATGATCCTCAGAGCCCTGTGGGGAAGACAGAAAAGAACGTTTAGCAGGTTAGAGCAGTGAGGAGGTGAGAGTGGTGGTGCACCGTTTAATGAAGAGCAAAACAGGGTCTCTTCTTTGAAAGGAGAAAAACAAAGATCATGGCATCCAGTCCATCACTTCATGGCAAGTAGATGGGGAAACAATGGAAACAGTGACAGATTTTATTTTCTTGGACTCAAAATCACTGCAGATGGTGATTGCAGCCATGAAATTAACAGATGCTTGCTTCTTGGAAGAAAAGCTGTGACAAACCTAGACAGCATATTAAAAAGCAGAGACATTACTTGGCTGACAAAGGTCTGTCTAGTCAAAGCTGTGGTTTTTCCAGTAGTCATGTATGGATGTGAGAGTTGGACCATAAAGAAATCTGAGCACTGAAGAATTGATGTTTTTGAGCTGTGGTGTTGGCGATGACTCTCGAGAGTCCCTTGGACTGCAAGGAGATCCAACTACTCAATCCTAAAGGAAATCAGTCCTAAATATTCATTGAATGACTGATGCTGGAGCTGAAGCTCCAATACTTTGGCCACCTGATGTGAAGAGTTGACTCTTTGGAAAAGACCCTGGTGCTGGGAAAGATTGAAGGCAGGAGGAGAAGGGGATGACAGAGGGATGAGATAGATGGTTGGATGGCATCACCAATTCAATGGACATGAGTTTGGGCAAGCTCCAGGAGATGGTGAAGGACAGGGAGGCCTGGCGTGTTGCAGTCCATGGCATCACAAAGAGTCAGACAGGACTGAGTGACTGAACAACAACCTTTGAAAGACTTAGATTGTTTGAGGAATAGAATCTAAACCTACATACCAACCCAGAAAGCATGGGAAGCAGCATGTGTGGGGTGAATGTGGTGGGTGGCAGATAATTGGGGGCAAGCTTCCTGAAAGGGGATCAAACGTGAACCAAATCTTTGAGAGAGAGGGACTGTCAGAGTGAGACCAGTGACAACAGGAGGACATTTCTGGTAGGATAGCTTGGGCAGAGGAGCAGAGATGCAAACCCTAGCCTGGTCTGCTCATTCAGTAAGCAGATAGTTAAATCCCTGCTCTGTGCCCAGCACCTTCTGGGTCCAGAAAGCAGCAGGAACGACTCAGTGCCTGTCCTCTGTGGGTTCTCACACTCTAGCCAGGAGATGCTGGATGTGCAACAGGTGAACCTAACATGTTGATAGAGATCAGAATAGTAGTTACCTCTCCGTGGGGGCATTGACTGGGAAGAGGCATGAAGAATCTTCTGGAGTGCTGTCTTGAACTGAGTGATGATTTTGTGGAGGATAAAATTGTAAGACATCGTGGATCTTGCATACTTACAACTAACGCAGACAGCACACTCTAACGGTGATATGTTATACCCCTGTTATAAAGCAAGCAAGAAAATAAATAAATAACACATCCCTAGATTAAATAACTAAGTAAAATGCAATAGCTAGAAAGTGTGGAGAGGGACATGCTTGGAGATAGAGATCTCAGGAGCACCCTGCAGGAGGCTTATCTGAGGAAGTGATATAAGCTGAAATTGAAGGACAAAGAGAGTGAAGGGGATGAGATGCCCCCGGTGGGAGGAACAGTCTGTGCCAAGGCCCAGAGGCAGGGAGTGCCTGGTGTGCTAGAACGTTCCGGGTGGACAGAGTGTAGAGTTTTGAAGGGATGAGAGAGAGTTCAGACCCTCACTGTGTTGTAAAACCCCCCAGCGAGTCTCTGCCTCCCTCTGCTCAGGTTCTGCCCAGCCCCTGCCTCAAGAGTTAAGTCCACCCTTAGTAATGAGGACGTCAAGGCTGGTCTTGTCTGGACCCCTTATCTGCCCTTCAGAGAACTGCGCGCCCCACTGAAAGGACAGCTCCCCTTTCCCAGATGTGCTCTGTGTTCTCAGCCGCCAGGCCTGGCTCACCTGGGCCTTCACCGGGAGGGCCTTTCCCACCTTTGTGGTTGGGCTGAAAGGACCATAAAACCTACTCCTCAGTCATCCCTGCCTCTCCCGAGTTGGAAAGCTTTCTTCCTCCCAGGTGTCTGCCTCTTGTGCAGCCTCCATCACACAGCTGTACCCTCACCCTCTTCAAGGGCACTCTCTGTCTTCCTACTTTTGACATCTCCCATGTAGGACTGTTGTATACAGTCAGTTCCCAAGCCAGTCGCATAAACGATTTTTTAACTGAATGGGGCTCTGGCTGGAAGTAGGTAGAAGGGTGCCAGAGGGGAATCATAGTAAAGGCTGCCTGGGAAAGTGTCAAGACTGGTGCTTCCAAATTCCTGGCAGTTATTAACTTTCAGGATTTGAGAACAAGGAATAGAATTCCCTAGGAGTTCCCCAGATCATAAATTACTTGGTTTCCTTAACACTTAATTTATGAGTTTTAAGAAAGAATGAGACTCTAGTAGACTGAAATATTTTTCTGTGATAAAAGTTTCAGAGGTTTTACTGTAAAAGAAAATAACGATGTATAATGGTAAATGCATGGTTTGTTAGTACTAGGAACAATATATTGTAAGAAGATTATATACTAACATGTAGAAATGATCCCTACCCAATATAGATACTTGATAATAGAAAATGTTAAAGGAAGAAAACATTAACAATACACCAAATAAAAATCATTTAATAATTTAAGGATAGTATGACAATTACTGAATATTTAAAAGTTATTTTTATTTATTTATTTTTTTGCTTTATTTTTATTAATTAATTTTTTTTTAATTTTTCAGTGGGTTTTGTCATACATTGATATGAATCAGCCATAGAGTTACACGCATTCCCCATCCCGATCCCCCCTCCCACCTCCCTCCCCACCCGATTCCCCTGGGTCCTCCCAGCCCACGAGGCCCGAGCACTCCTCTCATGCATCCCACCTGGGCTGGTGATCTGTTTCACCATAGATAATATACATGCTGTTCTTTCGAAACATCCCACCCTCACCTTCTCCCACAGAGTTCAAAAGTCTGTTCTGTACTTCTGTGTTTCTTTTTCTGTTTTACATATAGGGTTATCGTTACCATCTTTCTAGATTCCATATAAAGTTATTCCATATAAAAGTTATTTTTAAAGTGAAATTAAAATTTTTTTTATTTTTAAATTTCCAGACACTAAAATTTGCCCTTTCTGGTAAGTAGTTCTGTGAGTTTTGGCAAATTTATACTAACCACTGCCATAATCCAGATAAAGAACTGTGCCATCACCCCCTAAAGATAATGACATTCCCTGGTGCCATTCCTTTGTAAGTTAGAACTGCCCGTATCATTAACTTCTGGTCTGTTCTCTCTTCCTATAGTTTTCCCTTTTCCAGAATGTCATACACATGGAATCACGAAGTATGTAGCCTTTTGCGTCTTTCACTTAGCACTTTGCATTGAAATTTATCCATGGTTGGTGCAGGTGTCAGTGGTTTGTTCCTTTCACTGTTGAGTAGTATTCCCCTGTGAGGATGTGCCTCAGTTTCTCCACTCTTCAGGTCAGGGACAGAGAGGTTGTTTCTAGTATTTGATGATTTTGAATGAACATGCATATGCTAACTTGAACGTAGGTTTTCATCTCACTTAGGTAAGTACCTAGGAGTGAGACTCCTGGATCTATGCTAAGAATATGTTTAACAGCCAAACTGCTTTCCAAAACAGTTGACCATTTCACATTCCTGCCAGCAACGTAGGAGAGTTCCAGTTTCTCCACAGCCTTGCCAGCATTTAGCCTTGTCAGCTTTTGTTTCAACCGTTCTAATAGGTATGTAGTGATACTTCATTGTGGTTTAATTTGTTTTTCCCTAGTAACTAAGGATGCTGAGCATCTATTTCATGTGCTTATTTGTCATTTATGTAGCTTCTTTGGTGAAGTAACTGCTCAAATCTTTAGTTTATTTCCTAATTGGGATATATATTTTCTTATTGCTGAGTTTGGGGAATTCTGTATTTGTTTTGGATACATATTCTTTGTCAGATATGTGATTTGCAGAAATTTCCCTCACTGAATGGCTTGATTTTTTATTCTCTTAACGGTGTCTTTTAAGGCACAGAAGTCTTTAATTTTGATGAAGTCCAGTTTATCAAAAAATGTTCTGATATGAGTTGTTTTTGATGTCATATCTCAGAACTTAACCGAAGGACTTTCCTGGTGGCACAGTGGATAAGAATCCACCTGCCAGTGCAGGGGACATGGGTTTGATCCCTGGCGCGGGAAGACTCCACGTGCCATGGTGCAGCTAGGGTCATGTGCCCCCACCACTGACCCCCACTTCCTGGGGCCTGTGTGCCGCAGCTGCTGAAGCCCACTTGTCCTGGAGCTGCAACCAGAGAGGCCAGCACAGTGAGAAGCCCTCACACCGCCACAAAGAGGAGCCCCCACTGGCCAAAACTGGAGATAGCCCACACACAGCAGCGAAGACCCACCACAACCAAAAATAAATAAATGCATAAACACAAAAATGAGGAAAGACATTAAAGGAAAAAAAACTTAACCCAAGGTCACAAAGTTTATAGTCTCTTCTAAAAGTTTGTGGTCTTTTAACTTTGATTTAGATTTATGATCCACTTTTAGTTAGTTTTTATAAAAGATAAAAAACACAAGTCAAGGTTTTTCTATTTTTAATATTTGTATTTGAGTTGTTTTAGTTGTTTCATCACCATTTACTTAGTTCTCACTATTGAATTGCTGTTTCCTTTTGTCAAAATCAGTTGGTCATATTTGTGTGAGTCTAAAATGAAATTTTAAAATACACAAAGCATTTATTACTCTTTCTGATAATCTTGATCTTTGTTTCATGACAAATGTTCAGTTCAGTTCAGTTCAGTCGCTCAGTCATATCTGACTCTTTGCGACCCCATGAACTGCAACACGCCAGGCCTCCCTGTCCATCACCAACTCCTGGAGTCTACCCAAACCCATGTCCGTCGAGTCAGTGATGCCATCCAAACATCTCATCCTCTGTCGTACCCTTCTCCTCCTGCCCTCAATCTTTCCCAGCATCAGGGTCTTTTCAACTGAGTCAGCACTTCGCATCAGGTGGCCGAAGTATTAATTTCAGCTTCAACGTCAGTCCTTCCAATGAACACCCAGGACTTATCTCCTTTAGGATGGACTGGTTGGATCTCCTTGCAGTCCAAGGGATTCTCAAGAGTCCTCTCAAACACCACAGTTCAAAAGCATAAATTCTTTGGTGCTCAGCTTTCTTTATAGTCCAACTCTCACATCCATACATGACCACTGGAAAAACCATAGACTTGACTAGATGGACCTTTGTTGGCAAAGTAATGTCTCTGCTTTTTAGTATGCTGTCTAGGTCATAACTTTCCTTCCAAGGAGTAAGTGTCTTTTAATTTCATGACAGCAATCACCATCTGCAGTGAGTTTGGAGCCCCCCAGAATAAAGTCAGCCACTGTTTCCCCATCTATTTGCCATAAAGTGATGGGACCGGATGCCATGATCTTAGTTTTCTGAATGTTGAGCTTTAAGTCAACTTTTTCACTCTCTTCTTTCACTTTCATCAAGAGGCTCTTTAGTTCTTCGCTTTCTGCCATGAGTGTGGTGTCATCTGCATATCTGAGACTGTTGATAATTCTCCCGGCAATCTTGATTCTAGCTTGTGCTTAATCCAGCCCAGCATTTCTCATGATGTACTCTGCATGTAAGTTAAATAAGCAAGGTGACAGTATATAGCCTTGACATACTCCTTTCCCACTTTGGAACCAGTTTGTTGTTCCATGTCTACTTCTAACTGTTGCTTCTTGATCTGCATACAGATTTCTCAGGAGGCAGGTCAGGTGGTCTGGTATTCCCACCTCTTTTAAGAATTTTCTACAGTTTATTGTGATCCACACAGTCAAAGACTTTGGCTTAGTCAATAAAGCAGGAGTAGATGTTCTTCTAGAACTCTCTTGCTTTTTCTATGATCTAACAAATGTTGGCAACTTGATCTCTGGCTCCTCTGCCTTTTCTAAATCCAGCTTAAACATCTGGAAGTTCATGTTTCATGTACTGTTGAAGCCTGGCTTGGAGAATTTTGAGCATCACTTTGCTAGCATGTGAGATGAGTGCAATTGTTTGGTAGTTTGAATTGCACTATTCACATATTTTCTTTGTATTTCTCATGTAGCCAATAGTCAAATACTAGAAAATGCCAGTGCACATTATTTTAATAATCTAATATGTGGATCTCCTAACAACTTTAACAGCAGTACCAGAATCACATGTCACAATCGCCAGCTTATAATTTTCCCTCCAAGCTTATTTCTTAGGCATTCACTGGGTGGATTTGTATATACTGTGTAGGCGTGCTCAGTCACTTCAGTTGTGTCTGACTCTCTGAGACCCCATGGACTGTAGGCCGCCAGGCTCCTCTGCCCATGGGGTTTCCCAGGCAAGAATACTGGAGTGGGTTGCCATGCCCTCTTCCAGGAGATCTTCCCCACCGAGGGATCGAATCCAAGTCTCCTGTCTCTCCTGCATTGCAGGCAGCTTCTTTACTTGCTGAGCCACCTGGGAAGCTGTATATAAATATATCAATACCTGTTTGCAAGAATGACTGTTAGCAACAGATGGGACCATGAATACACACTTACAACTTGGCGGTGGCTTCAAGGAAGACATGGTTAGATTGTTGCCACCTCTTTCCTGTGCTTTCCTGTCCTGGTTCCCAAAGACATTGGCCTTAACTTGGAACTCTGCATGTTACTTTCTCGCTCTTGGTTTGACTTAAAGCAGTGGATTCCTTGGAATCAGTAACCTCCCTAGATTGGTTGTTAAGCTTTAATTCTCATGAGGATTATAATACCCTTTCCCCAGTTCCTCAATTAATTCTCTCTCAGACTTTGGGATTCAGTAAAAACAAATCTCCCAAGAAATGTTGGGAAGAGAGTCTTGCACAGAAATACTAACTGAAGGCTTCCCTGGTGGTCCAGTGGTTGAGAATCCACCTGCCTGTGCAGGGGATATAAGTTCCATCCCCAGTCTGGGAAGATCCCGCATATTACCAGGCAGCCAAGCCCTCAAGCCTTCACTACTGAAGCCCGCGCTCTGGAGCCTGTGATACGAAACAAGAGAAGCCGCTGCAGTGAGAAGCCCACCTACCACAACCCGCGAAAAGCCCTCGAGGAGCAATGAAGACCCAGCACAGTAAAAAAAATAACTTACAAAATAAATAATTCTTGGAAAGTACTAATCAAGAGATGTCACAAGGCAGGACTTGATGAAAGCCAGGCTTCGTAGGTTCCTGGCTGGTAAGCCCCCCAGGGCAGCTGCTGTGTCTCGTATAGCGCAGAGCCTCTGGGACCCCGCCTGGTGCCGGATCCAAGGTGGGTGCCTGATCTGTAGAGGATGCTTCTTGAAAGTTGCTGGCTGAACATACGCGTTTCCAACCAGTGGCAGGAAGCAGCGTGTAAACAGTTTTGGCTGACGAAGATGATTCACACTGTAGAGCTTCGTGGAAGATGAACTTAGAAAACTCTGAGATCTCTATTGTGCTAATAAGCCTTCAGCAACTTTCGAAGAAGCTTGGATTTTTATATTCTGGACTCTCTCTGGGGAGAGACTCAAACATGACACAACTGAGTCTTCACTGGCTTAGAGCCATGTGATAAGCTGAAAGCAGAACTGCCTTTTTTCTGTTTTTTATTTAAAAAAAAAAAAAAAGACCAAAGCTACAGAAAAGTTGAAAGGATAGGGCAGTAAACTTCTTATTTCTTTCACTGAGGTTCACCAGTTGTAACAGTGTTGCATTTGCTTAACATTGTGCCATGGGTGGTGGTTCACATTCCATGTTTGTTGGATTGTTTCCTTGTGATCAGGTCAGGGTAATCCCCAGAGAGGTGAGGAGTGCTTCCTGGTACTTCACATGAGGAGGCAAGACACAGAGATGATGACAGGTGCCCCTGTAAAGGTGATGCTGACTTCAGTCACCTGAAAAGTTGGTATCTGTGAAGGTTACTTTTTTATTTATTGATTTATTTTTTAAGGCAGGTAACTTTGAAAGGAACGTTTCACCGACTTTTGGGAATAACTGACAACCATTTTGGAAATGAGGTACTTCTCTGTCAGTTACTCCTGCTATTGAAAAACATCCCAGGCACTCCCCAGGTGGTCCAGTGGCTGAGACTTCACATTCCCAATTCAAGGGACTCGGGTTTGATCCCTGGTCAGGGAACTAGATCCCACATGTTGCAACTAAGAGTTCAGTGCCACAACTAAAGATCCTGCATGCTGCAACTAAGGCATGGGGCAGCAGCCAAATAAATAAATATTTTTTTAAAAAATCCTGGTGTATTCAGAAAAGCCCTGAGAGTCAGGAAATCGGGCTTTGGGACCCAGCTCTCTAACCATGTCTCCCCATGACTGTAGACCTGTAGACAAGCCATGTCATCTCTCTGGGCTGAGTGACTGAATCATGCATATAAGGAACTTGTTGCTCAGAGAAATGAAGCAATTTGCCCAAGGCCACCCAAGCAGTACGTGGCAGGTTGTGGTCAGGCCGAAGCCCTGCCCTCGCCTTCATGCCAGTCCGCCTCCTCTGAGGTGGCTGGTCATTGCTGAGGTGGCGCCAGGTGCCAGGGCCCAGAAGCTAGAGCCCCAGTGCCTGGAGAATATGGGGAGAGCGGGCGGAGGGGGCACCTGTCCTGCCCAGGTGCCCTTCGCACCTGGCAGGTAGCTCCGGGCACCTCGGGCAGGCCGGTCAGGGGGCTGCCGGCCGCTTCTTGAGCACCCTTGGAATAAAGACTCTTGCGGGTTTGACAGATGAGCTGCCAACGCCGCACCAGCCCCTCCTGCCCAGACAGGGGTGCGGGCCTCACATCGCTGGCTGGGCCCAGGTTCAGTCTGTGCCCACGGTCCCCCAGATTGGCCTGTGACCCCTCAGGGTGGTCCCCAGGGACGGGGGAAGGCCCTGCCTGGAGACCCAGGGCAGGGAGGAGGCCAACAGGAAGTGTTGATGAGGGAAAGGCAAGCAGAGCCTTGCCAGGCAAGTCGCCCTGGATGGGGAGACACTGCCTACCTGCTCTGGTCACCCCACAGTTGGGGCGGAGGTTCTGGAGCCTGCAGCGGGGAGGAGGGCCGGGCGGGTTCTGGGGTCCCCGGGGCAGCCCCTGGCCACCGCAGCCTGTGCCCTTCCCGGTTAGCAGCTCTCCCCAGGCAAGCGGCACCGTGCTCAGGGAGTAGCGTCTCTTCTTAGGCTCCTGTGATGTCCTTCCCTGGAGCAGTTGTTCAGAAGCAAACAGTGGCTCCAGATCAATCCGGATATGGTTTGTCAAGGCCATGTTTTCCTGTTGCTGCCGAGCTGCGAATCCAGGAGAACTAGCCTTCCCGAGCTGTAGCTGCCTCTCCTTCATTATCCATTCCCCGGGCCTCCGGGAGGGGGCCGAGTTCGGGACCGGGACCCGGGCAGCCCCGCGGAGGGCACACTGGGCGGGTCCTGCGGGGAGTTCTGGGACGGTCTTCTGCCCCTGGTTCGTGGCCTCCTAGGACCCTGCCCCTGGAGGGACACAGGGCTCGGGCAGCCAGGCAGGCAGAGGCCAGGGAGCCTTGGAGAGAGAAGCCTGGAGGGAAACGGTGTGAGCAGACCCCCCATCCCCTCTGCTGGCACCTGGGCAGTGCTCTGCCTGACTCTTCTGAGGAGCACCTTCTGTCCTCCTGCCAGACAAGGCTGGGAGCCTTACCGGGAGCCTGACATGACTGAACAGGAGGCCTTCCACTCCCTGAGCAAATCCCCAAGAGTCAT
This sequence comes from Muntiacus reevesi, assembly GCF_963930625.1. NCBI lineage: Eukaryota > Metazoa > Chordata > Mammalia > Artiodactyla > Cervidae > Muntiacus > Muntiacus reevesi. The sequence continues at coordinate 11,387,466 of NC_089268.1, forward strand.
CTCTAAGTCACTCAGTCTTGGCATTTCTGGGTCTCCCTGGAGTTTCTGCACACCCTTCCTCCTGGCTCCGAAGTCCTGAGGCGTGAGATGGCAGGGTTTTGACCAGTTTTCTCCCTGAGAACTCTTTAGGCTGTCAATGCAGGTGTAAAATGCAGAAGCTGCCGTCAGAATGTTCTGAGAATTGGAAGGAGAGGGCACAGGCCAATCTTCTGACTCTCTGAGGTGCTTCGAGGTTTAAACAAGTCTGTTCTGGGCTCCCTGAGACTTGAATGCTCTTGTTTGTTGTCCTTTCCCTTCCTCACCTCTGGTTCTACCTTTGGGAGACTGCATGCTTGCCAAATATTTGTGAACTAAGTGCTTATCTGGGACCTTAGAAAGCAAGCAGACAGGTGTGCACCTGAAAAGGAAAGAGAGAACAGAAAGCAAGAACTGAAAACGCCTTTAAGAGCTCCCACCAGGCCAGCTTCACTTCACTTCCTCCTGTCAGTGCTCGTCCTTAGTCCCCTGAGCTGATTTCTCCCGACTGAGACCCACAGCTTGTGTGAGGGAGAAAGCAAGACATTTCTCAAGGAGAGTCCTGGCTCTTCTGCTCAGACTCCTTACAAAAGTTACAGCTACAACCATGTGAAAGCAGTTCATCTCCCCAGCGTCACACTTGGCTCCCTCTCCTTCCAGACTGTGTTCCCTTCACAGTCGTTCATGGTGTGGGGCGATCGTGTGTCAACTCCGCGATGCAGGCAGATAAAATGGGCGTGGGGCAGATGAGCAGGTCGACCACTCGCTGTCTCCTCCCAGCCATGTGTGTCCGCCGTCCTGCTGAGGTGCCACGTCTCTGCCGCCTGCAGGGTTGGCAGAGAAGTCCATGAGCTGCCTGTGCCACAGTGTTGCATCTTGAGGTGGACTTCCTCAGCTTTCCTGTGAAGTCTCACATTTATATCATGCTTTTAAAAGTTGTTTTTTTTTTAAATTTTGCTTACTAAACACAGCACATATTCATCATAGAAAATTTAGCATCTTGGTGGTCCAGTGGTTAAGACTCTGAGCTTCTAATGCAGGGGGCTCAGAGTTCAATTCCTGGTTGGGGAACTAAGATTCCACCTGCCACGAGGCATGGCCAAAAAATTTTAACAAAGAAAATTTAGGAAAATCAGATAAGCAGTAAGAGAGTAAATAAAAATTACCCCAGGACTTGCGTGGTGGTCCAGTGGCTGAGACTCCACGCTCTCAATGCAGGGGGCCTGGGTTCGATCCCTGGTCAGGCAACTAGATCCCACATGCCACAGCTAAGACCCAGTTGTTGTCAATTCAGTCACTCAGTCTGACTCTCTGTGACCCTGTGGACCTCAGCATGCCAGGCTTCCCTGTCCTTCACCATCTGCCGGAGCTTGCTCAAACCCGCGTCCATTGAAATGGTGATGCCGTCCAACCATCTCATCCTCTGTCATCCCGTTCTCCTCCTGTCCTCAATCTTTCCCAGGATCAGTGTCTTTTCCAATGAGTAGGCTCTTCGCATCAGGTGGCCAGAGTATGGGAGCTTCAGCTTCAGTATCAGTCCTTCAAATGAATATTCAGGGTTGATTTCCTTTAGGATGGACTGGTTTGATCTCCTTGCAGTCCAGGGACTCTCAAGAGTCTTCTCGAACACCACAGTTCAAAAGCATCACTTCTTTTGTGCTCAGCCTTCTTTGTGGTCCAACTCTCACATCCATACATGACCACTGGAAAAGTCATAGCTTGGACTAGATGGACCCTTGTTGGCAAAGTGTTGTCTTTACTTTTTAATACACTGTCTAGGTTTGTCATAGATTTTCTTCCAAAGAGCAAGCATCTTTTAATTTCATGACTGCAGTCACCGTCTGCAGTGATTTTGGAGCCCAAGAAAATAAAATCTGTCAGTTTCCATTGTTTCCCCATCTACTTGCCATAACGTGCTGGGACCGGATGCCATGATCTTAGTTCTTTAAATGTTTAGTTTTAAGCCAGGCTTTTCACTCTCCTCTTTTACCTTCATCAAGAGGCTCTTTAGTTCTTCTTCACTTTCTGCCATTAGGATGATGTCATCTGCATATCTAAGGTTATTGATACTTCTCTTGATTCCAGTTTAAGCTTTATCCAGCCCAGCATTTCACATGATATACTCTCAGGTACTCCTTTCCCAATTTTGAACCAATCCATTGTTCTATGTCAGGTTCTAACTGTTGCTTCCTGACCTGCATACAGGTTTCTCAGGAGACAGGTAAGATGGTCTGGTAGTCCCATCTCTTTAAGAATTTTCCACAGTTTGCTGTGATTCACACAGTCAGAGACTTTAGAGTAGTCAATGAAGCAGAAGTAGATGTTTTTCTCAATTTCCTTGCTTTTTCTATGGTCCAACAGATGTTGGCAATTTGATCTCTGGTTCTTCCACCTTTTCTAAACCCAGCTTGAACATCTGGAAGTTCTCAGTTCATGTACTGTTGAAGCCTCGCTTGAAGGATTTTGCTAGCATGTGAAATAAGTGCAGTTGTGTGTAGTTTGAACATTCTTTGCTATTGCCCTTCTTTGGGATTGGAATGAAAACTGACCTTTTCCAGTCTTGTGGCCACTGCTGAGTTTTCCAAATATGCTGACGTATTAAGTGCGGCACTTTAACAGCATCGTGTTTTTTTAGAATTTGAAATTCCATCACCTGCACTAGCTTTGTTCGTAGTAATGCTTCCTAAGGCACACTTGTCTTCATACTCCAGGATATTCTTCTGTGTATTCTTGCCACCTCTTCTTAATATCTTCTGCTTCTGTTAGGTCCATATGTTTCTGTCCTTTAGTGTGCCCATCTATGCATGAAATGTTCCCTGCTAAGACCCAGAGCTACCAAATAAATAAATAAAAGTAGATATTTAAAATAAAAAATTATCCCAAAGGAATAACGATCATTAAAATTTTGGCATATAAATTGTATAATATAAATGCTTTTCATATTTAATATCTCAGTTAACTTGAAAGCATTTATCTCAGAATGAACCCATGTGCTGGGACTCAAATCCAGCCAAAACCCCGTTTGGGACTCTAACCCATGTGACCGGGACTCAAACACAGCCAAAATGCTGCTTTGGACTTGAAGCCATGTGGCCGGGATTCGAACCTGGCCAGAAGCCCGTCTTCCAACTGAGATCACACACCTGGTCTCAAGACTTAATGAAGCTCAGGTTCTTGATGTCTCATCGCAGAAAGAATTCAGTGAGAGACAAAGTGAAATGTAAGAAGTGGATTTATTTAGAGAGAAACACACTCCACAGAATGTGGGCCATCTCAGAAGGCAAGAATGGGCCTAAGAGAAACACATTCCACAGACAAGAGTGTGGGCTGTCACGGAGGGTGAGTGTGGCCTCAAAATGTGGCGTGGTTAGCTTTTATGGGCTGAGTGATTTCGTAAGCTAATAAGTGGGAGGTTTATTGCACTCTTTAGGGGAAGGGGTGGAGATTTCCAGGATTTGGGCCACCGCCCACTTTTTGGTCTTTGATGGAACTGCCATGGTGCCTCTCAGTGTGTGATTTATATTGAGGATCAGCTCTTGTTGAAGTTGACTTGTCTGCCACCTTGGACCCACTTAGTTGTAGTCAGGTTATGTTGGTACGTCATTCTTTCAAAGGTTGTTCCCTGCTCCCTTCCCTCTTTTTTCAGTTCCGTCTTACAGATGGGATAACTGAGCCAGGGGGCTTCCCTGGTAGCTCAGTGGTAAAGAATCCGTCTGCCAGTGCAGGAGACACAGGTTCGATCCCTGGATCAAGAAGATCCCCTGGAGTATGGAATGACAACCCACTCCATTCCAGTGTTCTTGCCCAGAAAATTCCATGGACAGAGGAGCCTGGGAGGCTACAGTCTATAGAGTATCAAAAGAGCTGGACACAACTGAGCGACTAAGCCACACACACACAGCTGAGCCACAGAGATTCGAAGGTTGCCCAGAGGCACACAGCATAGTACAGAGCTGGGAGTGTATCTGTCACATGTCCAGCGCCTCTCCCTCCACCGTATTCCTCTACCATCTAACCTCCAGATAGAAGTCGTGCTGGGGTCTGGATCTCAGTAGCACCTGGGCAGTTGCTGTCATTTATTGAATTGCCTCATCTAAAGGTTAATAGACGCCTAGAGGAAAGAGCGTCTCACTTGGCCCCTCATTGACTTAGGCGCAAAGAGAGAAGGAGAATGTACTCCTGAGACCTAAGGTGTTGCCCTTCCACACTTGGCTTCATCCCCTTGATTATTGGGGGTTTCAGGAGCTGGAGCGTGATAACCCAGAGAGGAGGAGGGGCCGGGAAGCCATCTAAGGACTAAGTGGTGAGAGGCTTTGTCTGGAAAAGATGGCTCTGGGGATGAGGACAGTGCAGGCAGAGACTTGGTGACCAGATGTCAGACAGAACAGCACCAGGAATGGAAGGCAGTTGAACATTGGCTCTACTCACCAGGGTGGCGGAGACTGTAGCGTTAGGGGCTTCCAGGAATGGAAGTGAGAAGCAGGACCCTGGCGTGGCTGAGCGCGCCCAGCCTGCAGGCAGACCAGCTGCTGGTCTCCCCCGCCTCTTCTGTCCCCTGCGCTGCTGTGTCTCTCTCCTCCCCACCCCGTGACCTGCATTCCCCAACCCCCCGAACATCCTGTCCCTCAGTCCCTGTAAATGGGTCATCTGCCCACTCCTGGACTTTATTTTCCTCTCTGAACCCTTCCTCTAATGAGCATAGTTTACGTTTAAGATCATTTCTGGATGACCCAGCTCTCCTTGGCCTTGACCCTTCCCCGAGACCTCCGACCAGAGGCCATTTCCTCCCGCTGAGGACTCAGCCCCCTCCTCCCCTTCCCTATTTGTGTGCAGCCTTCCCCAGGGTGGGTGCAGGTACGGGTCTGGCCTTACTGTCTTATCTTCCTCCTGGGCTGGAGTGGAAACACTTAAAAGGCTACTGAGGGTTTGTCACTACCTCCCTGCCCCCACCCTGCGAAGACCTGAGGTCTGTGAATGAGGCCCAGGCCATTCCATTGGGTTCTGTTCTCAGGGCCTGCTCTGTGCAAGGATTTTAGAATTAAAGGGGTTGACAGGCCCATCACTCCTTCTCCGTGGGCACAATGGAGCCGAGGAGAAGGAGCCACCTCCCCCAAGGTCCCCTGGCAGCTTAGTAAAAAGAGCTGGGGAGCCTACAGCGAGGCCCTCACCAGCTGCTTCTAGACTCCGTGTTTTCCCCTCCGTCCATTTCTACCAATTGATCGTGACCCTGATAAGCTGTTCTTTTGGAATGACCTGGAGAGCAGGTTCCAGTGCCCTTGGGAAACTGAAACCAAAAGAATGATATCCATCGGGCTGCTTCAGGCCAAGTTGGCCTTTCTTCTGTTGTAAAAGTGTTGCAGGAAGGGGGACCCCAGGGTCCAAGAGTGGGCCCTTGTCTAACACTCGGAAGTGAATTGTCCGAGGAGACACAGGAGCTGACAGAGCCAGAGACTTCATTGGGGAGGGGAGCAGTGGGGTGAGGGGGCCCAGGAGGACTGCCGAGCCGCCGGCTGGCAGTCTCGGGTTTTATGGGGATGGGGTCAGCTTCCGGTTGTCTCTGGCCCATCATTAAGACTCAGGGTCCTTCCTGCCGGTGCCCGCATCGCTCAGCCAAGATGGGCACTAGCGAGGATTCTGGGAGGTGGTCAGACGTGTGGTGTCTCCTTTTGACCTTTCCCGAGCTCTTCTGGTTGGTGGTATCTTGTTAGTTCTGTGTTCCTTACCAGGACCTCCTGTCGTAAAGTAGTTCACGCAGAAGCTTGCTATGGTGCCTGGCCAGGGTGGGCAGTGTGCTTCCCCCAGTAGAAAGTTAGCTGTTACTGTGTGCCAGTCACGCCTCTCCAAGACTTGAGGATCCGCCTGATTTTAACAGACAAAAGTCTCTGGCTTGTGGAGCTTATATTCTTCTGGGGAGAGAGAGACAGCCAGTAAACAGATGAGTAAGAAGCACACACACTTGCGTAGAGGTACATTGTGCGTGCTCAGCTGACAAGTCCTGTCCGAGTCCCTGCGACCCCATGGACTGCAGCCCACCAGGCTTCTCTGTCCATGAGATTCTCCAGGCAAGAATCCTGGAGTGTGTTGCCATTTCCTTCTCCAGGGGATCTTCCTGACCCCGGACAAAACCTGTATCTCCTGCATCTCCTGCGTTGGCAGGCAGATTCTTTACCAGTGAACCACCTGGGAAGCCCTGTAGGTACATTCATGTATATATGTATGTGTGGGTATATGCATAAATATTTGTGTATACGCATGTGTGCATACACATACATCCCAGATGGTAGTAAGAACTACCAAGAAAATTGAAGCAGGGAAGAGAAATGGAGGTACCCAAGGCTGGACTGGAGTGGTTTTAAATAGGGTGATCAGGTTGACTGTCACATTTGAGCAAAGCCCTGAGGAGGTGAGGCAGCAAGCCTTGGGACAAGGGCATATTCAGCTGGAGGGGACAACTGCAAGCTCCGTGAGGCGAGCTATGCCTGTTGCGTTCAGCACCAGCAAGGAAGCCGTGGTGCCTAGTATACTGCGGAGGAGGTCGCAGGCAGGGGCCCCAGTTCCAGAAGGCCTTCTCCAGGCCAGTGTGAAGGTGGGAGGATGTGATCACAGGAGGGGCAGAATCCGATTTAAGGGGATTGCTGTGACTGCCATGATTCACTGTGGGGAATCATGGGTTGAAGCCAGAAGCAGAGAAGCCAGTTAGGAGGCCGTCACAATAATCCAGGCAAGAGATGGTATTGCCTTGGACTGGGATCCTAGCAGTGGAGGTGGTGAGACGTGATTAGATTCGAGGTGTTGATCACAGGCAGAGACAACATTTGCTGACTCTGACATTTTGGCCTGACCATCTAGAAAGCTGGAGTTGCCACTTACTGAGCTGAGATGAGAAAGACTTTGGGGGAAGTACCAAGAGCTTAGTTTTGGGTGCGTTAGGGTCGTGATACCCTTGGGCATCCAGTATGGAGATCTCAGAGAAGCTGGGAGTGGAGGAGTAATAGGGGAGGCCGGAGTGCATGGAAGGTCATGAGCTCACAGGAGACCATGCAGGCGGGGACTGAGGGGAGAGGAAAGGAGCCCTTTTGAGACTGGGCCTGACTGGGAGCAGCAGAGAGGTCAACATGGAGCAGCCACTGAGGTCGGAGGAGAGCCTGGGAGCCAGGTTGAGAACAGACATAAAGGGGGAAGGGTCCAGCAGTGTCCCCCGAGCTCTGCTGAGTCAAGATGAAGGTAATACGTGTTCAGTATGGGAAGTTTTAAAAGTAGAGCACCATAAAACTAATAAATCACCTGCCACCCTGTTTATGTAAGGAAACTTCCTTCCATTCTTTCACTCGTCATTTTTATGGGAATCATGCTGTCTCTGTAGTTTTGTATTCTGCTACTTTCCACTTAGCAAACTTGTAAAGAGTCTATGGAAGTGTGAATATAATGGTTGGATAATACTCCATTTTCTGGGAGTGCCCTAATTTAATTATCCATTCCTTTATTATTGGGCACTGAGTCATTTCTGTTACTTCTCATTATTATAAAAGTTGATTTTGTTATTATGAATAACATTGCCTTGAACAGTTAGTACAGTTGGTACAGTTTCCTTTGAGAGGAATTACCAGGTCAAAGGACATGATTACTCTTAGGTGAAGCTGACAGGCGGAGTCACGGTTTCTCCTGGACAGAACTTAGCTGTAGGGCTCTTCTGCGTCTCCTCTCCCCTCGGGGAGGTTCAGAAGCCACTCCGTCCTGCCAACCCCCATTTCTGCCTTGCTCCGCTCCAGCCGGAGTCTCGCGTCTCCTGGGCCGATCCGACTTCCCTTCCCTCTCCCGCGGCCTGGCTGTGCCCCCCGCGCACTGCCCCTCTCCTTGCCCCCGTCCCCTGTCCCCCACCTGGTTGGTTTGCGGCAGCAGGAGTTAGAGCTCCCCTGAGGCTCACTGAGCATTAGGATGAGCCAGCCCAGTGTAGGCGCTCAGCGCTGTGCCCTCCGCTGCGATGAGATCGTGTACGTGGAGGTGCCTTGTGAGCTTTAAAGGGCTGGCCGATGTCCAGATCTTAGTTATTGTTTAAAAAGAAAAGGTTATGAGCAGCAGTGTCCCGTCCACGCCCTGTGACCACGTACACCCGCAGCAGGGCCGCGGATGCACAGGCTGGTTGGTCTTGCTGGTGGAGACGAGGTGTCAGGAGTCCGGGGGTGCTGCGGTGGAGCTGTCAGGCCCCGGACGCAGTGGCTGTTTGTGGTCATTGGCCCCCCGCCCAGCAGTGCCAAGTGCCACATGTGCTCCCAGGCGGGTGGGTGTGGCAGCCAGGGAGCAGTGAGACCAGAACAGCGCTGGGAGGCTGGAGCCTGGGCCCGGCAGAGCAGCAGTGGGGCTTGGAGTGTCCCGTCCAGCCCTGACCTTCAGCCCCGGGCGGGGCATGGATGAGGACGCAGGTGAGGCGCTAAAGACGTTCTCAGCTTTCCGTAAGGGCTCCATCCCTCGGCTCCTCAGCCCGGACCCTCCAAGGAGTGGGTCAGGGGGCGGCTCCTCACAGCCAGCCAGCCTGGGCTCTGGGAGGTGGCCCCTGTCTCACGCTGACGCCCCTCCTGGGCACGCCGGCACCCTGCAGCCTGCCCTCCATGGCAGCAGAGGAATCCATGTCTGAACGCTGTTCTGGTTCTGCCCATCGCCCTCGGAGCCCTCCCAGGTGCTGCTGCTCCTCAGATAGACAGCCGAGCCCTCTACCTGCTCCTTGAGGCCCCAGGTAGTCTCCAGCCTCAGCCAGATCAGCTGCCCCGAGCTCCCAGCACGCCGGGCTCAGAGGGTCTCTGCCACCCTCCTCCCTCTGAGGGGTCTCTGTCACCCCCTGGCCCTGTCACCTCACCTGCCTGCCTCTCAATCAGAGGCCATGTCCTCCTCGGGACCCCCTCCCCAAGTACCCACGCCAGGCCTTTGTGGCAGTGTTGGTCCTTCAGAGCCCTAGTCATCCTTCAGAGTCAGGCGTTTGCATTGGGCACATGGTGGTGGGTGCTTAACCGAGTGAATGAAAGCGGCAGGCAGCAGAGGAGAGAGGTGCTGGCAGCATCATAGCTCCCGCGGTCCTTGAATGAGAACGTTCTGGAAGCCCTCACTGCAGCCCTCTGCCTGCTGGCACCCCCGCCCTCGCCTCTGCAGCTCCTCTGAGCAAGGAGGGTCCTCAGCTCTCAGGCTCCCAAGGAGTGGTCTCCGTCGCTTCTCAGCACACCCTTCTTTTACCTTCTAAGAACCTTAAAGCATATTATTCAGTTTTCTTTGTTCAAAGCATATCTCCTCTTTGTCCCCCCCATGTTGAAAGTGTCCCATGCTCACTGTAAAAACTTTGAGAAACACAAAAAATATATAGTTAGGGAAATAAAGACCACCCATAACTGCACCCCTCAGAGGAAAGCACCGTTAACAATTTGGCTGTGTCTTTCCGGTTTTGTTTCTGTGCATTATGCAACCTGTTTGTTTGTTTCTCCCCCCTCCCTCACCGCGCCCTGGTGTGAGATTATTTTTCATATTTTTTTAAATTTATTAATTGTAATTGAAGGATGACTGCTTTATAGAGTTGTATTGGTTTCTGCAAACATCAGCCTGGATCAGCTGTCAGTACACGTGTCCCCTCCCTCCTGAACCTCCTTCCCACTGTGCGCGTGTCTTGACATCCTTGTGGTTCTGTTGTCTGTGAAGCCAGGACTGGCAGCATCACCTCGGTCCTCCGTGGTGATGGACAGGGCTTCCCAGCGCCCTGACCCGTGCGCCGGGCTCGGGGGCCCAGAACTGGCTGCCCCCAGACCTCTCCTTGGTCCTGCTTGGGGAGCTGTCCTGCCCATTCTGACCTCTTATCTAAGCACCTCCTCTGGGTCCCTGAGGTCTCATTTATTATGACTTAGCTCCCTTCCACAGGACTGATGGGCTAACTCTTGATGGAATTGGAAAAATTCTAGAATGGTTGGGGAGGGGTGGCTGGCTGGCCTCCTCTGGTTCCCACAGGCTCTCTGAACAGGATCAACCCCTCATTGCTTGGGCTTGGCCTCCGGGGATTCCAAGGCCGCAGTGCCCCGAGGGGAGTGGGGTGACCTGGGCTGACGAATGGGAGCAGAGAGCACGGTGGAGCTGCTGGCCCGGAAAACCAGGGCACTGGGTCAGCACCAGTTAATGATTGAGAGGGAAGCTCAGGAGCAGAGCAGCCAGGCCCCATTCCCGTGGGCTGTCTCACCGCTGATCCAGAGGTCCGCTCCTCATCCCTGCAGTGAGGGATGGACAAAATGCAGTACCTGGGTCTTCCCAACGGCCGGGCAGGGGACAAAGGCTCCGAAAGAAGCCCAGACCCAGAGCAGGGCAGGCCCTGTCAGCGCTCCCTCCTCACGGTTGATTGCAAGGCAGGGAATTGGGAAATTCGGGGTGTAGGTCCCTGGAACTCCAGAGGCCAACACTTGTCCACACTGGAATACCACTCACTCCGTGCCAGCCCCTGAGGCGGCAGCAGTCACAGCCCGTTTGTTGACTGTTAAGCATTTGCTGTGTGGTTGTCTTCTCCGCATGATGGCCACTCAGGTTCAGTGGTCATACCCCAGCTTTAGGGCTGAGAAACTGAGGGGCTGGTGTCTCCCCCAAGTCACAGAGAGAGGGGAGCAGACCCAGGGTGTGACCCCAGGCCTGACACACGAGGCTGCGGGGCACTGCCTCTCAACGGCAGCGATGGGTGAGAACAGATACAGTGGCGGCTCTCCCAGCTGGACACAGTGTGGCTGAGGTCAGTGCTTTTGCCTGTTTATTCATTCAGTGAGTGTATGCTGAGCACCCATTAAGTGCCAGGCACTGTGCCAAGTGCCAGGGACCTAACTCTGCAAGATAGATGGAAGGCATTATCTGGGAAACTGATTGATTACGTGGTGAGCACAAACCAGCTGACAGATGTTGCAGTTCAGTGCGGTGACTGCAGATCTGGAGGGCCTGGCTCAGGGTTGCAGTAGAAAGGACCAGCATGGGGCTAGTGAAGGCGAGCTCCCCAAAGAAGGAGGGGGCTCTGGAAGGAAAGTAGCCCTTAGCTAGGGGCAGGAATGGTATTCCAGGCTGAGGCCAGTGCCAGCCCCTGTGTTCAGGGTGTGATGCCGCACCTGTGGTGAGTGGCTTCAGGCTAGAGAGGGCGTGACCAGAGTCTGTGGTGGTCATTTTCTGGCAGGAGTATCCAGAAGAGCTCTCACCAGGTGTTCTTGAAAAAGCAGTTCTTGGCAACTAGACAGAAGATTCAGGGGTGATGCCTCCAAACTGAGGCTCACAGATCTAGCAGGGCAGGAATATACCAGCTTCTGGTCCAGTGTTAACCCAGTACCACATGCACGGCACACAGTATAGTGATTAAGACTTGCGCCAACCTGCCTGGTCTCAAATCCTGCTTTTCCAATTACTGTGTGACTTTGACTCGATTACTTTCCCTCTCTGTGCCACAGTTTCCTTATCAGTTAAATGGAGATAGTAACAGCACCTGCTGGTATGATCTAAATCAAATCCGTTATGATTTTACAGTGGAAGTGACAAAAGATTCAAGGCATTAGATCTGATAGACAGAGTGCCTGAAGTACTATGGACGGAGGTTCATGACATTGTACAGGAGGCAGGGATCAAGACCATCCTCAAGAAAAAGAAATGCAAAAAGGCAAAACGGTTGTCTGAGGAGGCCTTACAAATAGCTGTGAATAGAAGAGAAGTAAAAGGCAAAGGAGAAAAGGAAAGATGTTCCCATTTGAATGCAGAGTTCCAAAGAACAGCTCAGAGAGATAAGAAAGCCTTCCTCAATGATCAATGCAAAGAAATAGAGGAAAACAATAGCATAGGAAAGACTAGAGATCTCTTCAAGAAAATTAGAGATATCAAGGGAACATTTCATGCAAAGATGGACACAATAAAGGAGAGAGATGGTATGCACCTAACAGAAGCAGAAGATATTAAGAAGAGGTGGTAAGAATACACAGAAGAACTATATATACAAAAAAAATCTTCATGACGCAGATAACCACCATGGTGTGATCACTCACCTAGAGCCAGACATCCTGGAATGCGAAGTCAAGTGAGCTTTACGAAGCATCACTATGAACAAAGCTAGTGGAGGTGATGGAATTCCAGTTGAGCTATTTCATATCCTGATGCTGTGAAAGTGCTGCATTCAATATGCCAGCAAATTTGGAAAATTCAGCAGTGGCCACAGGACTGGAAAAGGTCAGTTTTCAATCCGGTCCCAAAGAAGGGCAATGCCAAAGAATGTTCAAACTACCACAAAATTGCACTCATCTCACACGCTAGCAGAGTAATGCTTAAAATTCTGCAAGCCAGTCTTCAACAGTATGTGAACCGTGAACTTCCAGATCTTCATGCTGGATTTAGAAAAGGCACAGGAAGCAGAGATCAAGTTGCTAACATCCATTGGATCATGAAAAAAGCAAGAGAGTTTCAGAAAAACATCTACTTCTGCTTTATTGACTACACCAAAGCCTTTGACAGTGTGGATCACAAAAAAAACTGGAAAATTCTTCAAGAGATGGGAATACCAGACCATTTTACCTGCCTTCTGAGAAATCTGTATGCAGGTCAAGAAACAATAGTTAGAACCAGACATGGAACAACAGACTGGTTCCAAATTGGGAAAGGAGTACATCAAGGCTGTATATTGTCACCCTGCTTATTTAACTTATATGCAGAATACATCATGAGAAATGCTGGGCTGGATGAAGCACAAGCTGGAATCAAGATTGCCAGGAGAAATATCAATAACCTCATATACGCAGATGACACCACCGTTATGGCAGAAAGTGAAGAAGAACTAATGAGCTTCTTGATGAAAGTGAAAGAGGAGAGTGAAAAAGTTGGCTTAAAGCTCAACATTCAGAAAACTAAGATCATGGCATCTAGTCCCATCACTTCATGGCAAATAGATGGGGAAACAATAGAAACAGTGAGAGACTTTATTTTGGGGGCTCCAAAATCACTGCAGATGGTGACTGCAGCCATGAAATTAAAAGACACTTGCTCCTTGGAAGAAAAGCTATGACCAACCTGTACAGCATATTAAAAAACAGAAACATTACTCTGCCAACAAAGGTCTGTCAAGTCAAAGCTATGGTTTTTCCAGTAGTCATGTATGGATGAGAGAGTTAGACTAGAAAGAAAGCTGAGTGCTGAAGAATTGATGCTTTTGAACTGTGGTGTTGGAAAGACTCTTGAGAGTCCCTTGGACTGCAGGGAGATCCAGCCACTCAATCCTAAAGGAAATCAGTCCTGAATATTCATTGGAAGGACCGATGCTGAAGCTCCAATACTCTGGCCACCTGATGCAAAGAACTGACACACTGGAAAAGACTGTGACTCTGGGAAAGATTGAAGGCAGGAGAAGGGGACGACAGAGGATGAGATGGTTGAATGGCATCACCAATTCAATGGACATGAGTTTGAGTAAACTCCGGGAGTTGGTGATGGACAGGGAGGCCTGGCGTGCTGCAGTCCATGGGGTCGCAAAGAGTCGGACATGACTGAGCGACTGAACTGAACTGAAGCGGACAGCGCCTTAGTCTTGAGGGTGAGATGTGTCAGCATACACACAGCCTGGTGTGTCGTGAGCCCTTGGAGAATTGGAAGCTGGCACTGTTATGATGGACGTGGTGAGCCCGAGGCCGGGAGCTGTGACTCAGCTTGGGCTCCGGCACAGAGAGAGGCGCCCAGGGTGCACCACAGTTGCGTGGGTAGAGCACACGGATGACCCGCCTCAGAGCATTCAGTCTGCTGCTGGCATCAGGGAGTGCCGCCTCCCGGGGTGACGTGGTAGGAGGGTTAGGGCCCCGGGTGGCTTGGTTGCTCAGACTCCAGACCAGGCCTCTCTGGAGCTCTGGGCCATTTGGGGTAAATTGCTCACTCCCTCTGCCTAGGAAGTCTGCCTGCCCAGTGTGAAATGGATGGAGTGGTGCTACCTGCCCAACTTTAGCTCCCAGAGGGGCAAGAGGGTGGGATGCTTGCTTAGCAGGCTTGCCTGAGTGTGTGTGCAGGCCAGGATGAGTAGCCCAGGCGTTTGTTTCGTGAGAGTTTCTTTTGCTGGAAACTTCATTTTCTGTCCAAGCACCACAGAGCAGCACCCCTCTCGTTCTGGCTGCAGGACCCGTGTCCTGTTGGAGGGCAGCACCAGCTTCTCACGTGGGGCCAAGCTGTTCCCCAGGGAGAGGGTGTCTGGCCCTGGCACCGTGCTGGGGTTGGCAACAGCAAAGACCAAGGTTTCTCAGCCACGTAAATGTTAAACCTAGTGCCTGGTGCTACTTTTAGTGCCAGGGCCGAAGAAGAGAAGAAGGGACAGGGTGTATTGCAGGGAGAGTGGTGGGTGGGGTGGCGGCTCCCTTTGAAAACACAGCTTGTGGGCCTGGGCCCCGGAGGAAGGGCGGCCTTGGCTGCTCGGTAGAGGGCAGACCGCAGCTGCAGACGGAACAACTGAGGCTGTGTGACAGTGGACGGCCTCTGGCAGATTGCAGGGATGGGCCGCAGCTTAGGGTTACATCTGAGTGAGCAACAGCCCCAAGGGCTGTGTTTGTGGGTTTTAGAAAGCCATAGCGCAGCTCCCCCTCAGCTGGTGTCCCTCGTCGGTCACAGGCCGAGGGGCAGCTCCAGGCTGGGAACGAACATCCACCTGGAATCCAGAGACCCTGGCCCCAAGTTCCAAACTCTAGCCAGAGCCCAGAATCACATCTGGTTTCAGGAGGCCACCACTTGCCCCCCCAGAACCTGAGAAGAGCTCCTCTGGTCATGGTGAAAGAACGTTCTCCCAGCGGGTCTGCAGACAGGACACCGGGGCTCAGGCTTGCAACTCCTGGGAGGCCGGCTGGACTCGGGCCCCGTGGGGTCTGCAGCCTGCGGTCCTCTGCTGCATCCTCCGGCGTGTTCTCTGAGAGACACTAGTTAGGCCGGGCGCGCCTGAGCTTTTAGTCTCTTGGCTTATCTGCCCGGGGGAGCCCCTGGTGCTGGCCTTGGCCGGGGTGGGGGCCGGGGGATGTGCTTGTGAGGACTGGGCCAAGCCTGCCCCGCAGAGAGACCTCGGTCATCTCCTGCCCCCCTCCAGGGTCGGTCCTGACAGTGAACTCTGTCCTGTGTCCCGGGTCACTCAGAGGGCGCGAGGGCATGTGTGAGAAAATACTGTGTCAAGTATCTACACGGGGAGCTGTGGTTTTTCCTCCTGTTCTCCTTCTCCAAGGCGGCCCCAGTCCTCGTGGCCCTGTCCTTGGCTCTCATCACCACAGCCCTGTGGGATTTCCCTGTCTCCACCGACACCCCGTCTACACAGATCCCAAAGCAGTTTGTTCTGATCGGCCTCATGCGCTCGTTTCTGTGGTCAGGGCCACCACGCCTGGGGCTCGCGGAGGTCCCGTGGCCCACCTCCTGTCACCACGCGGCACATCCCCCGACACTGCTCGTCAGAAGCCTCCTGGGTGCTTCAGCCACGAGCCCGGCCGAAGGTCTGGCGCCCCTGCCCGCTGCACCTCCAGACCTTTTCGTTCTGTGACGCGTGAGGAGTCCGTGTCTCCGGCCCTCGTGGTTTGGGTACTCGCTAGTTGCTGTCGCGGGTCTCCTGCGCGCCAGGAGAGGCGCGCACTGCTCTCAGGGGTCATGAGGTCCTCGCCAGCGCCGCCGCCGCCCTCCCCAGGCGCCACTCTGCTCCTCTGTCCTACCGCTGTGTCAGCTCGGGTGGCGCTCAGCTGCACGAAACTGCAACCTGGCACACATTTAATTTTTCCACCTCATGAGCGGTCTGGGGACCGATGTTCCCGGGCTTGTTCCGCAGCTCCGCGATGCTGTGGCGACCCAGCTCCTTCCTACTTTGAGCCTCACCCTCTGGAGCTGTCTTCTCAGGCTCGTGTTTCCAGGAGACCCTTCTAGCAGACTTCTGTCTGCATATGGTTGGTCAGAATCGTCACCTGGGCGCTGTCACTGCTGGGCGTGTGGGAGGTTGAGTGTGTAGCCAGGCACGTAGCTGACCAACGGAAGGTGAGAGGGCTCAGTGAGAGAGGGCTTTGGGATCGGTAGTACCTGGGGGTGACTGCCCCAGGTGGCCGCTCGCTCATCAGTCAGGGTCACTGGCAGCAGCTGCGCCTCTGAGCACTTCCCCCGCTTCAGGTCTGCTGATTCCCAAGTTGAGTGCCCAGGGAGGATCAGAGAGTGATCCTTGAGGAACCAGTTTACACTAAGTCAGACGCCCATCCCTGCAAGTGGGGGCAGCAGTTCATGCGTTGTGAATGAGGGAAGCATCCCAGGAGTGCATGCATTGGCCAGGTCTGCTTAATTTTTCAGAGAAACAAGAAAGCTAGATTTTTTTTTAAGTTGTTTTTGTTTTTTTTTAATCCGTATTTTGAAAAAGTCTAGGCTTATAGAAATACTGGAAAGATTGTACAGAGTTCCCATATACCAGACACACCAAAACTGAGAAATGAAGGCTGGTACAGTACTATTCATACTAGCTGAATCAGGCAGACTGCAGACTTTACTTGAAACTTCCCAGTTTTCCCATCACCATGCCCTTTTGTCACAGGACCAGTCCACCGTCCTCCATTGCATGCGGTTGTTAAGGCTTCCATCCATGAGACTGTCCTCAGTCAGAAAGCCAGAGTTTTACATGACTTCTCCCAAGTTCTTCCATTCTGCTGTAATAATTTGGAAATCATACATTCTGTTTACAGTGTCTTAGTGGTAACCGTTGAAACGTTTCCGTGGACCGTAATATTCATCGGCATCTCTAGCTGTCTCCTGAGAAAGAACTTGAGCAGTTTAATGCTCATCACGTCCTCTCATCTTCCACATTATTGTTTGTAAGTTTTGCCTTTTCATTTTATTCTAATTTGAATTATTTTTAGGATAGGTAACATGCTTAAAGTTCAGAATTTGAAAGGTATCATAGTAACACAGCATTGTAAATCAACTATACCCCAACAGAATTTTTAAAAAAAAATAAATGGTACAATGAAAAATCTCTGACCCAGACACTCAGTCCCCTCCTGAGGCAGCTGCTGTTCCTAGTTCTTATGTAGATTTCCAGCACTATCTTATCAGATCAAATCCAGCTTCGGTATATTTTTTTTTGCATAAAGTGTAGCTCTTCACTTCATTTTGCAAATTGCTTTCTTCTCTTATTAATATATCTTAGAGATACTCCCATATCAGTGCATAAATATCATCATCCTTGTTTATGGCTGTCCCCTGTTAATGGATACCTAGCTTGTTCCCCACCCATGCTAGTCAAATAATTCTGTAATGAGTAACCTTGTGCTAACACTGTGTGCCACTATCCTTCAATGGAAGGACAGCTATAAGATACAACCTAGAAATGGTATCTCTGGGCCAAAGGGAATGTGTCCAGTAATTTAAGAGATGTAGCCAAATTACCCTCTTTAGATGTCGTGCTAATTTACCTTCCCACACGGGACCTGTGAGATGATATTTCCCCAGGTGCATAGCCACAGAGTGTTAGCGTTTGTTTTAATCTGATTGTAAAAAGTATATTTCAGGGAGTTCCCTGACAGTCCAGTGGTTAGGACTCTGCACTTTACTGCCCAGGGCCCAGGTTCATTCCCTCGTCAGGGAACTAAAATCTCACAAGCTGCCACAGTGAGGCCAGAAAAAAAACAGTGTATTTCAGTGATGTTTTAACTTGTATTTCTCTTTTCATAAATGATGTTGAGCATGTTTTCATATGTTTAAGAAGTAAGTGTATACCTTTTTTCTATAATTTTGTATCTTGGGCCCGTTTTTTTGCTGGATTGCTGGTCTCTTACTTAATTTTAGAAACTATTTTAGAGCAGTTAGCCCTTTGTCTGATGAAGTGCGAATATACTTCCCAGTCTGTTACCTGTCTTGTTTTGCTTTTTCTCTTCTGGGTTTTGTGTGTGTCTTTGTCTGTTTGGCCGTGCTGGGTTTTAGTTGCAGCACGTGACCTGTTTATTGTTCACAGCATGTGGGAACTGGTTCCCTGACCAGGGATCAAACCCGAGCCCCCTGCGTTGGGAGTGCAGACCTTAGCCCTTGGACCACTAGGGAAGTCCGTGAGGGTTTTTTTTGTTTTTCGGTTGTTTTTTGTTTTTTTACTCTGTAGTAATTTGTATTTTTATGAAATAGCATTTGTTAATTTTTTTACCCATAAGCTTTTACCCATTAGGTTTTACGGATTTTAGTTATCAATCTTCACTTTTCCTCCACTTAGCTTTTCAGCACTTTTTATAATTCATGTATTTTTGTTTTAACTTTGAAACCTTTGATTTATTTGGACCTTGACTTGGTAGAAGATATAAGGTAGGGATGCAGATGGCTACTCACTTGTCCCCATATCATTTCCTAAAGAATCTGTCTTTTCTTTTTGGTTTGGAGTGTCATCTTTTTTAAAAAAATAAATGTATTTATTTTTAATTAGAGGATAATGGCTTTACAGTATTGTGTTGTTGCTGCCGCTGCTAAGTCGCTTCAGTCGTGTCCGACTCTGTGCGACCCCATAGACGGCAGCCCACCAGGCTCCCCCGTCCCTGGGATACTCCAGGCAAGAACACTGGAGTGGGTACAATATCGTGTTAGTTTCTGCCAAACAGCAGCATGAATCGCATACACATGGACATGTGTATACATGTCCCCTCCGTCTTGCACCTCCCTCCCGCCCCCAGGCCATCACAGAGCACCGGTCTGAGCTCCCTGCGGCACACAGCAGACTCCCACTGGCCGTCTGTCCGGCACAGGGTACTGTGTTTGATTCAGCGCTGCTCTCTCAGTTTGCCTCTCCCTGGAGCGCCGTCTTTGTCACATTGAAGTCCTGCCCCGCATGCACTTGTGTCTGTTTATGGACTTTGCATGTTCTCTTCCTGTGCCAGTGCCTCACTGGCTTATTTACCATAGCCTTTCTATATAATTCTTTTTATTTCTCTCCAGTTAATTCCCTACCTCCATCCAGCCTCTTTGCTCTTTCAAGTCCTATCCTTCACTCTCAGTAGACAGCTATCCCTTGTACTCAGGTTAACGAAAAAGTGAGGTCGTTCCCTGTGAGCCTTAGCACCCCTCCTCATAGACAGTGCTGCGGCTTTTCGTGTGTTCCTCATCCTGTGCGCTTGAGTTATTCCCCGCCCATCAGTCGTTCTGCCCCGGCTTCCCCCTTGAATCTTCAGACTGTCTTTCTCAGAAGACCTCCCCTTTAGCCACAGCTTACTTGAGTCTCCTCTATTCCAAAAAACCTCCTCCTGGCTTTGCTAGTTTTTCAAGCTACATCCTCTTATGCATATTTATTCCTTGATATAATCATTTAACAGTAAGTCTCCTTCACTGTCCCGGCTTACTTGCCACCACTTACTCTTCAGAACCCTGCTTTCTATCCCACCCACTTGGCTGAAATTTGTATAACAAGGTCAAAGGTAACCTCACAGTCACCAGATTCAATAGCAATGTATCTGTCTATCAGTCTTAAAATCTGCAGCATTTGACATGGTTGACTACCCCCCCAGCCCCTCCCTTGTCCCTGACACGCTTGGCCATTCCGAGTCTCTCCCATCTCTGGCCGCTGCCGCGTCATCCGCTCTGGTACCCGGTCCTCCTGTGACATGTCAGTGTCCTTCAGTGAGCTGAATTCCTTCCTGTGGCTGTCATATCAGTGAATGTGCACCCCCACACACATCTCCGGATTCCTAACTCCCCAGCTCTTAGAGTCTGGAGCTGAATTTCCAAACTGGCTTTAGGAGACCAGTTTAAGAGGTCATTGTGTCAGTCCACACAGGGAAGATGAAGGCCTGGTGGGAAGGAGTGATTCAGAGGGAGCGACTTAGCACCCACTGGAAGGTGCTCTGCTGTCCAAGGGGTTCTCAGTCTGGGCTGGGCATTACAGACCCCAGGGGAATTAAAAATAAAAGTCCCAATGCCCAGGCTGCCCCCAAACCAGTCAGAGGAGAATCTATGAGGATAGCTCCCCAGTGATTCCAGTATAGCCGTTTGCAAGTCTAGAGTGGGGTGACAGAGGTGAGTCTCAAGTGACTCCCACTTTTTGGTTTTGATAGGCAGGCGTTGGGCGTCTGGGTCACAGAGGCAGGGGTCACCAGAGGAGGGAAGGGCCAGCTCCGGGCCAGAACGTGGCTTCTGTTTGGATCGGTTGAGTTTGAGCTGCCTGTGGGACATCCAGGGTGAGGTCCCAAAGGTGCGTGAATCTCCCTGAGACAGGTCTCTCCTGCTCTTAGTTTCCCGGGTCTGCACCGCCACAGGATGGTCTGGTCACACGCCCTGTGACTTGAAGTGTGCCTGCCTGGATCCAGCCCGCCCTCCCAGCCGTCTCTTCAAGGCCTCTCTCCTGTGGCACCCCTCGCCCTGCCAGCAGGGTCCCCCACCACTCCTCACGTTGCTGCCTCCGCGTCTCCTCTCAGGCTGTATCCCCGAGAGGTGTTCCCTGCCGGACTGTCCCCACATCTTGTGGCCTTACCCCCTCTCACTCACGTGTGATTTGTGGACAAGACTTGTAGAGCGTTGGAACTGCCTCCTCCAGGGTGGCGTGTGCATCGCCCCTTGCCCGGTGGCTCTGTGCTGACGGTCTGGTTGCAGACCTGTCAGCTGCTGGCCTAGTGGGCAGGGCGCGTGTCTTTTTCCTTCTACCAGAGGCAGGAAGGGTGGGATCCACTGCCTTCAAGCCGGGTGCTTAGGAGAGCGATGATTCTTAGGCCTGGTGGGGACAGGATGGGGGTTGGAGGGCCTGGTGCATATGAGGATCTCCGGCAGGGGCTGGAGAATTTGACAAAGGCCCTCAGGCTATTCCCATGTGGCTCCTGCAGGCTCAGGAGGCAGGGAAGGATTCACAGGGCGTGTTGCCCACCACATCTGGCTCACAGAGACTGCTGTGAAGCCCAGAAACCTGTGCTGCAAGAGCCAGGTGGGCAAAGGATGGAGGGGCAGTGACCTGTGATGCCAGGAGTGGAGATTGGCTCACTGCAGACCTGAGGCGCTCCTGGCCCAGCAGGACGCGCCCCTCCCGTCCTCCCGGGTGGGGGCTCCCCTCCCCATCTGTCCCCACTCATCCTCCCCAACCTCCTTCTGTCTTCCCCTCCGCCCAGGCTGACGGGAACTGCCCTGTAGAGATCCGTCTGCGTCCAGACCCAGATGATGCCAGAGCTATGACCGGGCCTGCAGGCGTGGCGCCCAGGGGAAGTCAGCCATGGAGCAGCCCCCGGAGGAAGCCCCTGAGGCCCGGCCAGAGGAGGAGAAAGAGGAAGCGGCAAAGGCAGAAGGAGCCCCAGAGCTCAACGGGGGACCAGAGCACTCACTTCCTTCCAGCAGCTACACAGGTGAGGGGGTGGACCGGGGACGCAGACGGAGTCGGGTCGGGAGGCTGGCCTGCTGCGAACAGCATCATCATGGGGTGCAGGGGAGCAGGGTGGGTAAGGGCTGGAGCCGGGCAGCCCGGGGTCTCAGCCCTGCTCTGCTGCTCACCAGCTGCAGCACCTTGGGCGAGTTGTACCCCTTCTTCCTGGGGAACACAGGGGTTATAGCGGGTGTACACGCAGGCTTTTGTGGGAATTGAATGGGTTGGCGTTTGTAATGCGTGTTGCTGTTGCCATCCCACCTCTCACACTACAAGGGACCCAGGGCAAACGCGCATCAGCAACATCCAGAAAGATCACATGTGTGTGTGATGATTAGGATTAGACAGAATACACAGCTCAGTTCATCTGGTGCTAGTTACACGTCATCCGGGTGCTTTGTAATTAGGCAGATACTGAGCAGTTAGTGAGAATGACTGGAATTAATTAATAGTACTTTGGTGCAGCCAGGCAGATTTTTAGCTTCTCTTGCCTCACGTGTTGGTTCCCCGGTGTCTGCTGCCAGCATCAGTGCAGACGCCTTCCTCTGGTACCTTGTGCCACTCCATCGTCCTCCTCCTCTTCTCATCGTCATGATGTTGGGTCCACCGCCAAGGGCACCTGGACGCCCCCTCTCAGCCCCTGGTCTCCCTGCTGCTGACGCCGCCCCTTCCCTCACCGCCTCACCCCAGCTCTCTCCCGCCCTCTCCACCATTCCTTGCTCCCTTCCCACAGAGCGAGCTCTGGGTCAGTAGAGGATGTGCTGCCTGGAGGGGCATCCCGACTTCGCTGCTGGTTTCAGCTGAAGTGGATCCCGACTGCAAGTAGTGACACAGGCAGAGGAGCGGGCTGGCCCCACAGGGATGGCTCTGGCCTCTGAGTCTGCATGGGGAGAAGGAGGTGGATGGGGTCCGGAGTTGAGGCATGGCGGACGTGGGCTGTTGAGGTCGGACTGGCCCCCGACTGAGCCTGCAGCTCCAAGAGGCCTGGATCCCTGGGTCACACTGCTCTGAACCTGCACAGCAGGAGTCCGGCTTTTGCGGAGGTTCCTCCTCCTTAGGGCACAGGGTGGTCAGGCGACTGGAGAGCCATCGTCCAGTCCCTCCGGTCCCACCAGACACCCAGGCATCAGGGGAGCACGCTGCTGTGACTTCAGGCCCCGAGAGAGGGCGTCCCCGCGCCCCCAGGCTCACCTGCTCCCTGTTGGGTGGCTGGTAGCTGGGAAGGCTTTGCAGACCGGCCTTCCTCAGCAGAGAGGACTGGCTAACCTGCAACCGTCCGTCAGGCAGTGCTGACAGCACACACTGGCTGAACTGGCGACAGGCACGGGGGGTTAGGAGGCAGAGGGGAGACCCCGGGGGCTAAGAAGGAGCCAGAGGGGTCACCAGGGACCCCGGGGGGAGGGAAGGCTAGTGAGGGCCTTGGGGTCGGTGGCCTCACTGCCTGCCCTGGCCCACACCATCCCCGGGCACGGAGAAGTTACCAGTGTGGTTTCCTGCACACCTTGGGGGACCATATCCCCTAGTGATAGCTTGTTCACATGCAGATGTGCGGTAGCTGGTGCAGTAGCAGGCGAGGCAAGTGAGGTGGTGGAGTCTTGGGGAGCTGCTGGGTTTTTGGGCACACAGCGAGGTGTCTGGGGCAGAATTTGCCCAGCCGGTCTCACAGTGCTGTGTACGATATGGCGTTTAGTAGATTCCTTGTATCAATAAATGGATGACTTGGTAGTAGATAGACCTACTTGTTCGATAATTGAAACAGGAGGGTTTGTTTAACCTAATCACTTAAGTGAAAGCCATAGTGTATAAAATTCTACAAGGCAAGCCTCCCACCAGAAAAGCAGGAGCAGGCAGTTCACGGTAGGACAGACAGACAAATGGCCAGAAAACAGGAAACATTTCTCAGTCTACTAGACAGCCAAAGAAGGGCTCTTCAGACGAGATGTCATTTAGCGTGTGAGTTTGGTGGTGAGGACCGGGCTGGCCTTGCAGCCCCGGAGGTGGGGGGAGGCGGCTTGGCGGTGCAGGCCAGCACTTCTTAGCGTGTGCTACTTCAGTCCTACAGCTCCTCTTTGAGGAATGTATCCAGTGTAAACACTCGCTCAGAGATCTCCACACTCATCCACAGCCATGCCGTTCATGATAGCAGAAAATTGGAAAGCGCCCATGTGTGGGGAGCTGGTTATATAAACTGTGGGAGAGCCATGCGTTGGGGTGCCGTGCAGTCGGTAGGAAGAATGAGGTGGTTCTGTCTACACTGACAGGGAAGTAAGCTCCCGACTGCTTGAGGATCCCACTGTTTAAAAACCCTCACGTACCTCGGAAGGCACTGGAAGAGAAGAGCCAGAGGCCTGGGGGCTGCTCGGAGGAGTAGGATCATGGGAGGGGGGTCTGTCACGCTCTGCATGCAAGCCTGCAACATTCTCATAACTTAAAAAGCAAATGAATCACTTTCTTTAAAAGGATGAAATAAACTAGTTGCTGTTTTCTTAAAAAAACAAAACAAAGCAGCCAGCAGGTGAGGGGCCCCAGGAACAAAGCTTCTTGTGTTGGGGATCCCACCATCCAGGGCAGGAGCCCCAGGTCTACCACTGTGGACCGCGGGCCTCTGGCGAGGGCCCCACCTCTCCAGTCCCAGGCTCTTCACCCTTTAGGGCTGCGTCCTGGAACTTCCCTGGTGGCCTCGTGGTCAGGATTTCCGGCTTTCAGCCTGGTGGCCCGGGTTCGATCCCTGGTCGGGGACGCTGCGTGGTGCAGCCGGAAGTCCTCCCCGTCTCAAGGGCCGGCGGGTGAGGAGTCACCGGGACATGTGATGGCCACAGGTGTGCCAGCACCTGCCAGTTCCCTGTTCCTCCCTGTGAGTCTGTGACTTTGGCCTCTGGAGTCCCCTTAGGGAGCCAAGAGGATGAGGCGCCGTCTCAAGCCCTGAGACAGCAGGGAGGCCGCATAGTTTGGCTCCCTCTGACCCCCCAGAGGTTCTGCGCTGACGCTGTGCACCTCTGACCAAGCTCAGCACCCGCCAAGCACCCCCGCTTCCAGGAGGCAGGCAGGACGGGCCTCAGGTGAGCACTCAGCAACGAGGCCGCTCGCGTGCCCGAGTCCTCGGCCGGTGGGGGTGCTGAGCCAGCCTTCACCCGCCTCTCCTGCCCCCTCCCCTCCGGCGGCAGTGATGAATCTCCCAGTCACACCCAAGGAGGTCAGGGGTCTCTGCACAGGACTGAGGGAGACAGCGCCCTTCCTCCCGGCCTCGGCACATCCTCTCACTCAGCAGTGCTTGACGGGGGTCCGCAGGGGCTGGCCGTCCAGGGGAGGGCACGACTGAGGACCTGCCCTGAGGAGCCCGCAGGCCAGGCGAACAGGAGACTGCCGGGTCACCCAGCCCCAGAGTTCCACAGAACTGGCCCTGTCTTCAGAAGCTGTTTGCTTTGGGGGCTCTGCCAGCAAAGTAAATAGACAGGGCTGTTCCCTCTGGGCCACCCTCTCAGCTCTGACAACAGCACACCTCCAGCGATGGAGGCTAGATAGACAGGCAGGTGGCGCGATGACGTGAGTAAGGTCAGTAGTGTCTGTTTGCTAAACTTGTAATCAGAGATGGTGCAACTGCTTCTTCATTCTCTGCGTGATGGGGTTCCTGCTTATGCTGAGTCCAAACACTCCAGTAATATACTCGGCGGTGACTCGTCTCCTCACTGATCCTAGCCACACACTATTGATTAGTAGTTATAAACACAAGTACACACACGCACACGTAGGTATGGGTGGTCGTCCAGTGCAGTGGGTCAGAGCTGAGCCCTGGGGGTTCTGAGTTATAATTCTCAGTCTGCCACAGTGTCAGGGTTCTGTGGAGAAAGAACCGAGAACAAGTGTGTGTGTGTGTAGAGATTTATTTTAAGGAATTGGATCTAATTAGAACGTTTGGCAACTTGAAATTCAGCAGGCAGGCCAGCAGGCTGGAGACCTGGGGGCGATGATGGTGGCGCTGGAGTTGGAAGCAGCCTGCAGGCAGCATTCCATCTGCCTTGCGGAGGCCTTGATCTCATTTTTCTAAGGCCCTCAGCTGACCGGCAGGGGCCTCTCACATTGTGGGGAGTCCTGATTTAAATATCAGTCTTATCAAAAAATACCTTCATAGTAACCTGTTAGACTGGATTTGACCAAAACCTGGATCTCATGGGTACCTGGCCTGGCCAAGCTGACACAGAATTAGCCACTGTCAGCCCGTCACGTAGCCTCCTGAGGCTGTTTCCTCATCTCTGAAAGAGGCTTAAGAAGACCTGCTTGAAGGGTTGTTGCGTGGGTTGCGTGAGGCTGATGTGTGAAGCGTCCAGTGGAAGTCCTGACACGCTGGGCGTGTACTAACACAGAGGGCATTGTTGCTTCACACACGTAGCCCTTGCAGGGGTTCTCGGATTGAGGGTGCAATCCCACTCCTATCGTGTACTGCCCAGGTGACCGTGGACAAAACCCATGACTCCCTGGGCCTCGGCCCCCTCATCTTTACGTGGCGGGAGTTACTGGCTCCCAGAGTGGTTTGAAATGATGTACATGCTCTGTTGCTCAGTCCTGTCCGACTCTTTTGTGACCCTGTGGACTGTGGTGCACGAGGCTCCTCTCTCCCTGGGATTCTCCTGCTGGGAGATCATGGACGGGCCAGGAGCCTTCAGAAGCGGGTCCCTTAAGTGGGTAGCATTCTGCCATTATCACTTTTGGGTAGGATATGGGGACAGTTGGAGAATAAACTTTTAAGCCAGGTGATGAACAGGGAAGACACGGAAACTTTATCTCTGGAAAGCTCCCCGTGAAGTGACAGGAATACCACAACACACAGGTTCCCCACAAGACCCACCCTGTGGGATGCGGGCACTCTGCACATCCCCGCCCCTCAGCCCCACCGCCCCTTTCTGCCTGTGTGGCGGTTATTCATGTGCTCTTAGCCCCTCAGACAGGTGCGGGGCTGGCGCTCACCCACCACCTGCTGCCCCAGGCCTCCCTCTCTCCCCGTGGTCGTCTGCCTGGCAGGGGAGCAGACACACCCGGGGCGCCAGCGCTGCCCTGGGCCTGCCTCCCCGCAGTCCAGTTGGCAGCTCTTACTGACTGTGCCCCACCACCCCCAGGTCGCTCCCTGCCGTCCAGAGCTCTGCCTGCGTCGCTGGTGCGTGGGGTTGGCACCTTGGCTTCTTCCAGGCTGAGCAGGGCGGGCGGAGCAGGGGCGCCCAGTCTCGTTCGGCGCTCTCCCGGCCTCACAGGCAGAGGCCCCTCCGCCCCCGTCTTGGTTTCTGTGAAGCCGTGGAGAAGAGGAGCCAGCAGCCAGAAGAAGGCTGGGCCCCTGCCCTGTGGGCACAGGCTTGCGAACTGCAGAACCTTAAGTCCCATTCTCACCGAAGCGGATTTACACAGCACTGCCAAGATCCAGGAGCTTCTCTGTTAACGCCTATGCTCCTCACCGTGACTAGACAGGCACTGCTGTCAACTCCGTTTGCAGAGGAGACAGGCCCAGGACACAGAGCTTAGGTCTGAGCCTTGGATCCCGACTTGAACTGTCCACAGGGCTCTTGAGCCCATTCTCCCCTCCCACACCAGGCCTGCCGCTTCTGAGAACCTGGAACCAACTTGGGGGTCATCCGAAGCCCTGACCTTTGAGCCCAGAGAGGGGAGCGGTCACGTTCCCTGAACCCCTCGCCCAGCAGCCGCTCCTGCGCAGGCCTGCGTCTCGCTGCCTGCCCGCCTCCAGCCAGCCTTGCCACTCGCTACCTTGGGTCCTGGTTTCCTTACCTCCGCTGGTTGAGGGCAGGGTCCGACTCCCGCTCTGCACTCGGCAGGTGCTCAGCAAATGCCTGTTGAGTGAAAAGAGGGGGTGGCATTGCCACAGCAGTGCCAGCAGCAACCAGGTGACCAGATGCCTGCCAGCCCTCCAGGGCCGCGGCGGGGACAATGGGAACAGCCTGGGGTGATAGGTCACTGTGAACCCAGGTGCAGTGGAGAAGGTGGCCTTCGAGATCCAAAGAGAACGTGAGTAGAGACATGCCGAGGCTAGCAGGGGAGGCAGATGTGCAAACCACAAAAGCAACACCACTTACAAGAAGTGGCAGAAAGCGAACATGCACACAGACCACACAGATGGGGAGGAAGTGCCGGAAACCCTCCCTCCCCTCATCTGCGCAGGTCTCCACAGGGCGTCGTCACGTGTTATCTCGTTTTCTCCCAGCAGCTGGTGACGTGAATCCCATGCCCTCCAGGAGCGGGGGGTCCTGCCCAGCCCCTCCAGCCAGAGGGCACTGAGCCCCGGGCACCCAGGCGGCTGGAGGACCCTCAGTCCAGAGCCGCCGGGCACCTGTCCTACATCCCGCAGCAGTGCCCCAGCTGCCCCAGGGCAGCAATGCCCCGGCCCTGCCCTGTGACCCTTACGTCCTGGCGGGGGCGCCCAACTCCGAGTGCACTCAAGGGTCCCTGAGACCGGAAGGGCTCCCTCCGCCAGGCCACCCACTCCCCGCAGTGAGCGCCCCTGTCCTCAGGCTGAATGGCACAGCTGCAGCCCATGGAGCGCCTGGCCTCTGTGACCGACCCGGCTTTTCAGGAAGCAGGGTCCTAGTTCCTCCTACCCTCACAGCCGGGAGGCGAGCAGCTGCTGCAGGCTGCCGTTTCCTTCTCCCGGGGACCTTCCCGACCCAGGAATTGAACCTGTGTCTCCTGCGTCTGCCGCACTGGCAGGCGGATTCCTTTACCACTGACCCAGCTGGGAAGCCCTCTGTTTGTTTATTTGGAGCATCAGGTCTGGGGGCGGCGTGCAGGGTCTTCGTTGCTGCCCTCGAGCTTTCTCTCTAATTGTGGCTCTCGGGCTCAGTAGTTGCAGCACCCAGGTTTAGTTGCCCCGCAGCATGTGGGATCTTAGTTCCCCGACCAGGGATTGAACTCATATCCTCTGCACTGGAAGGCAGATTCTTAACCGCTGGACCACCAGGGAAGTCCCAGCAGTCAAGATCTTGTGCAGAGTGACCATACTATAGAGAGGGCAGAAGGCAGCCCGGAACACGTTAACATCTGGGCTGACCACCACGGCTGGGGTCTCCCCACGGCACCGTCTGCTCCAAGCTCCTCTGCTCTGGGGATTTGGCCCCTGCCCCTGCCCCTTAGGAGGCTGCTCATTCATCAGGGAAGAAGACCGAGGGCGGCAGGTTGTCGGGCTAGCCTGGCAGAGGAGACGGGCGATCTGTGGCGTCACGAAGCAGCATTGTGCTGGGGCTCAGTCAGGCCCCCTTGCCAGGGAAGGGCTCATTTCTGAGCGTCCGAGGAGGCATTCAGGAGAGACCCCCGGCCCTTCTTGGTGAGTCAGCTGACAGCACCGATACCTTGAAGTCCCCCGTGGCCGACTGCTTTCCTCACTGACACTCTCAGTCCGGGGCTCGGATGGCTGTGCCTTTATTAGTAATAGGAAAGCGCTCAAGGAAGTTCAGCCTGCTGCCCGGTCAGCGTGACTGAGACTTCTGCTTTTTCTGCTCAGTCAAGCAAGAAATTTCGTGGGAATGAACTTGAGCTTCTTGAGAGACTCTTCACAGCATCCCTAGAGTCCATGCAGGAATCAGACCTCTGGGGTGGAGGCGCTTCTGAAGCCCCCATAAACCATGCCGCACAGTCTCCCATGGGCCCACCCAGTGGAGCCTTGTAAACCAGGGAGCCACTTCCTAAGGACAGTCTAAGAGAATCTATCTGCCTTTTCCCTCTTGCTGCCGTCCTCCCAAAACACAGCCATCCCCCATGCCCTCTCTCCACCAGTGGTGAGTCCACCCAGGCAGGCTCTGACTCAGCCAGATAATGAGCAGAATTTCTGGAACACCTGTAGGGTGTCAGGTCTGGGGGAAAGGCTTTGGACACATTCACCCTCCTCCCAGAGAAGGTCAAGAGGCTGAACCTCAGAAAGGTTGACTCCCAGAGGTCACGTAGCCCTTAAGTGGCTGAGCCAAGACTGTGAATCATAGGTGTCTTACCACCTGTGCTCCCCTGAGGGCTCTGGTCACCTCCCCAGGCCCCTAGGCCACCCTGTGTGTGTGTCTGCAGACCTCACCCCGTGTTGTGTGTCTGCAGACCTCGCCCGTGTTGTGTCTGCAGCCCTCACCCCGTGTTGTGTATTTGCAGACCTCGCCCCGTGTTGTGTGTCTGCAGACCTCGCCCCGTGTTGTGTGTCTGCAGACCTCCTTGCATTATATCTGCAGACCTCACCCCGTGTTGTGTATCTGCAGACCTCACCCCGTGTTGTGTGTCTGCAGATCTTGCCCCGTGTTGTGTCTGCAGACCTCTCCTTGTGTTGTATCTGCAGACCTCACCCCGTGTTGTGTGTCTGCAGACCTCACCCCATATTGTGTCCACAGACCTCTCCTTGTGTTGTGTCTGCAGACCTTGCCCTGTGGTGTGTCTACAGCCCTCACCCCGTTTTGTGTGTCTGCAGACCTTGCCCCATGTTGTGTATCTGCAGACCTCGCCCCGTGTTGTGTGTCTGCAGACCTCGCCCCGTGTTGTTTGTCTGCAGACCTCGCCCCGTGTTGTGTGTCTGCAGACCTCACCCCGTGTTGTGTCTGCAGACCTCGCCTGTGTTGTGTGTCTGTAAACCTCGCCCTATGTTGTGTGTCCGCAGACCTCTCCCAGAGCTGCTCTCCACTCTCACTGCTGGACCAACTGCAGATGGGCTGTGACGGGGACTCGTGTGGCAGCCTCAACATGGAGTGTCGGGTGTGCGGGGACAAGGCATCGGGCTTCCACTACGGTGTTCACGCATGTGAGGGATGCAAGGTACGGGCTGAGGGCGGGCTGTGCTCACATGGTGAGTTGACCTGACAGAGCTTTCCCGCTGCCAGGCGAGGCCCTGACCAGACCCACTGCGAAATTCCTGCCTGGGAGGTAGCCAGGCCTTTGGGCTGGTTCCAGTCTGAGTTCTGGGTCCCGCAGCGGAGGGGGGGTTCCCTCACCCGGCCTGGCCCGCTGGGCACCAGCAGTGCTGACCCAACCTCTCACCTGGGCCGCTGGCGCCCCCTGGGGACCGGACAGGAGAGGACGTGCAGGACAGAGTGCTTGCGTCACCTCCCTGAGGTCAGGGCTTCCTGCGCCTCAAGGCCCCAGGACGGGCTCCTTTATAAAAAAGGAAACATTTTAATTCTTTTTCCAGGAGTGCTTTTGGGTTCTTTCTCCTAACTGCACACCCATCAAAATTTCACAGATGATTTTACTAAACAACTGCCTAGAAAAATGCAGAACAGATGCATTTACAAGTAAATTAAGTTAGCCATAGTACATTTGGTGTCATCAAACTAACAAAGAAGCACTTAAACATGGTGTTTTATTTGAATTATTTCAGAAGTTTTAGAATTGTTTTACTTTCCTTCTGCCTCTCCTCTCCAATGATATTCCCCCTGTTACTTCCAAGATTCAGGAATTGTTTCATCTTAATGTATAATCAAGCCCTCAAGTGCAACCCAGCGGGCAGGGCACGAGCCTCACCCTTTCTCCCTTCCTCGTGGTTTTTCTCTTCCTCACGTGTCCACACTCCCCCAGGGCTTCTTCCGTCGGACGATCCGCATGAAGCTGGAATACGAGAAATGTGAGCGAATCTGCAAAATCCAGAAGAAGAACCGCAACAAGTGCCAGTACTGCCGCTTTCAGAAGTGCCTGGCCCTGGGCATGTCGCACAATGGTGAGCTGACCCGATACCAGGTTTCTGGGAGCCCAGAGACAGTGGGTGCCTGCAGAGCAGGGCCCAGCAGGCAGGTCAGCTGCTGACCTTGCCCGTCTGCACCCTGAGTCTCAAAGTCAGCACAGGCTGGCCTGAGGGCTGCCTTCCCAGACTGCCTGGGACCTGCCACGCTCCCAGTCCAGGGCGTTGCCTGTCTGCACCCAGACAGTTGCCGCCTTTCTGCACCCAGGCCTCACCCTGTCTGGCCCAAAAGGGACCTGGGAATTGACCCCAATTCCAGTCGTGTTGGAACCACCACTCTCCTGGAACCTGTCCTGGATGACCCGACAGGGCGTGAAAAGCCACTGCCAAGGCCCAGGACCCCCTCCAGCCTTGGTTGTTGAGGGCAGGCGGAGCCAGTAGGTGACCGCGTGTATCGCTGCCGGGAGCCAGGCTGCAGCCTCCTGGAGGCCGGTGCTCCAGGAGACAGCCTGCCCTGCCCCATGCGCTAGGTGCCCAGCAGTCTTGTCTTCAGACTCACTAGGATGTTGCGTAGCCCACCTGCCCCCTCTTTGCCCCTCTGGGTCAGACCTCCAGAGGACAGGGAGGCCCTCTATACGTGTCTCCACCCACAGATACCTGCCTGTCTTGCGTCTTAGAAGGTGGCAGGTCTGGAGTTTGATCCCTCCCCTTCAGC
Source organism: Muntiacus reevesi (assembly GCF_963930625.1). Classification (NCBI taxonomy): domain Eukaryota; kingdom Metazoa; phylum Chordata; class Mammalia; order Artiodactyla; family Cervidae; genus Muntiacus; species Muntiacus reevesi. The sequence goes on from NC_089268.1 coordinate 11,419,158, forward strand.
CGGGACCCCATCCCTTGGGTGGGGAGAGGGGAATTTTCTAGGAGGTCTCAGGGGTAACTGAACGCTTCTCAGTTTTTCTCTTGAGAGAAACCAGATTCACATCCTGGTCTATTATTAGTGACTACAGTTTTTGAGTGCTTACTACGTGAATACTCTTACTTAATTCTGATCATCTAGTGAGATTTATTAGCTGCACTTTTCCCATGAGAGAAGGTGAGGGGGCCTGCCTGAAGCCAGCCACACTGTGGGCCACCTGCCGAGCTGGCCCTCAAGCGCAGGCCTCTGATGACAGCGACTGTCCTCCCGCCCGCCAGGCGGCACGGCCTCCCAGCCTCCCAGCCACAGAGGCTCAGTCGCCCTGTGAGTTAGGGCCCTTGTGTGCTAGACTCTGAACAAGATAGCCAGTAGACCTGCCCCCCTCCCCGAGCTTGTATTCTGGAGGGGTACCCCAGCATTCCAGCTTGCTGGCTCTCAAGCTTCTGAGGGCCCTGTGCTCAGAAAGGGTGTCTCCATCTCTGGCCCGCGTGCCTTAGAGGTGCCTGGCCCCGCCTGGGCCCCTCCATGACGGTCCCCCTCCCTGCACAGCCATCCGCTTCGGCCGGATGCCAGAGGCTGAGAAGAGGAAGCTGGTGGCAGGGCTGAGAGCCAACGAGGGGAGTCAGCACAACCCCCAGGTGGCCGACCTGAGGGCCTTCTCCAAGCACATCTACAGCGCCTACCTGAAGAACTTCAACATGACCAAAAAGAAGGCCCGCGGCATCCTCACCGGCAAGGCCAGCCACACGGCGGTGAGTGTCATAGCTCAGCCGGCGGCACCCCAGGCTCTGGGCCCTGCTGCCTGACCACAGGGAGCAGCGGGCCTCCTCCCTGCTCACTCCATGGTAGAGGCAGAGGGTGTGGGAGCACACACGGGCGGGGCCCCGGGGCCGGGCCTCTAACGGGGCCTGGTTTGCAGCCCTTTGTGATCCACGACATCGAGACGCTGTGGCAGGCGGAGAAGGGCCTGGTCTGGAAGCAGCTGGTGAACAGTCTGCCCCCCTACAAGGAGATCAGCGTGCACGTCTTCTACCGCTGCCAGTGCACCACGGTGGAGACCGTGCGTGAGCTCACGGAGTTCGCCAAGAGCATCCCCAGCTTCGGCGACCTCTTCCTCAACGACCAGGTGACCCTGCTGAAGTACGGTGTGCATGAGGCCATCTTCGCCATGCTGGCCTCCATCATCAACAAGGACGGGCTGCTGGTGGCCAACGGCACCGGCTTCGTCACCCGGGAGTTCCTGCGCAGCCTCCGAAAGCCCTTCGGTGACATCATTGAGCCCAAGTTCGAGTTTGCCGTCAAGTTCAACGCCTTGGAACTTGACGACAGTGACCTGGCCCTCTTCATCGCGGCCATCATTCTGTGCGGAGGTAAGTGGGGCGGGGAGGGGGCGGAAGGCTGGCCCCGCAGAGCCAGCCTCCTGACAGATGGGCCCTCAGCTCAGGGCCGAGCCTAAGCTCTGTCAGCGTGAGGAAGGGGCCTTGTGACGATGGCAGTGGGACACGCCCAGCACTAACGTGTGTGCGGGATCAGCTCTCTCTAGTATATGCAGGTGACACAGAAGAGAAAGGAGACACAGCAACATGCTGATGGGGGTTATTTCTGGTGGCAGAGAAAGTTTCTGTTTTACCTGCTTTTTTCAAATTCCAGCACACCAAATATAATCAGACTCATGCTGACAGTGGCATAGAGCTTGCTTCATGCCAGGCGCTATTTCGGTTTCTTTTTGTTTATTTATTTTTGGCCACACTGGGTCTTTGTTGCTTTGCACGGGCTTTCTCTGGTTACATCAGCCAGGGCTATTTCTCGCTCTCGTCACGGTGGCTGCTCTTGTTCCAGAGCACAGGCTCTGGGTGTGTGGGCTCAGCAGGTGCAGCTCTAAAGAGCGAGGGCTCAGTGGTGTGGCACATAGGCTGAGCTGCTCCACGGCGTGTGGTATCTTCCTGGACCAGGGATCAGACCTGTGTCCCCTGCATTGACAGGCAGATCCTGTCCCCTGTGCCATCAGGGAAGTCACCCTAGATTATAACTCTTTAATCCTCATAACAACTGTATGCCAGAGGCACTTCTGTTATTCCCATTTTACAGATGAGGAAACAGGTCCAGAGAGGCTGAGTGATCTGCCCGTGGCCATGTTAGTAGTCTTTGGTAGAGAAGGGGTTTGGATCCACGCGGGAAGCCCACTGTCCCCAAGGCCAAGTTGTCCACACCAGTGTGGGGGTAGGGGGCTGCCCTGCCCTCCGAACCTCCAGCTGTGCCTCCTCCCTCCCACGCCCCTGCCCTGTGTCCCCACAGACCGGCCAGGCCTCATGAACGTGTCTCAGGTGGAGGCCATCCAGGACACCATCCTGCGTGCCCTCGAGTTCCACCTGCAGGCCAACCACCCCGACTCCCAGTACCTCTTCCCCAAACTGCTGCAGAAGATGGCTGACCTGCGGCAGCTGGTCACCGAGCACGCCCAGCTGATGCAGCGCATCAAGAAGACGGAGACCGAGACCTCGCTGCACCCCCTGCTCCAGGAGATCTACAAGGACATGTACTGAAGGCGGCGGTCAGGGCCGGCACCCGCGGGGCCTCTCCCATGACCAGCCCTGAGCACGGGCGCCCGAGCAGCGGGATCACTCACGCGGCAGGACTCACGGCTTCTGGCTCCTCACCCAGCCTCCCTCCCCTCCCCCTCAGCGCCTCCAACTTCCCTCCTTTCTCAGCTCCTCTTCCTTCCTCACTGTAGGTCTCATGCTTCCTCCTCTCTCCCCTCCTTTTCTCTCTCCCCCTCCCTGTGTCTGTCCCTCTTTGTCTTCCTCTGAGACAGTTTATCACTTCACCAGCAGCTACAGCTGGGCCCGAGCAGGAGGGGTGCGGCCTGCCCTCTGTTCTATGGTCACCTTCTCCCGTCTTCACGGCCAAGGACCCCAAAGAAACACTAAATGCTCTGGGCCTGGCTTCCTGGGGAAGCCAAGGAGCCCTGAGTTGACTACAGAGCAACCCCTCGTCCCTGGGTCCCTGGTGGGGGCCGCCTCCCCCAGATGGTCACTGCCCTGCTGAGGCCGCGCCTGCCCCCCTCCCCCGATACCCGCCGTCCTCCTGGTCTTCTTTTCACTGATCTTCCAGGCCAGCGTCACTGATGGCCCCCTGTGCTGGCCACTGGGGTACACCCCTCCAGCCTGGATAGAGGTGGGGTTCGCTCCGGGTGGGGGTCCCCACACCTCCACTGAAGAGAAGCGAGCTTCCTGGGAGGCAGAGGTTGCTGGGGTGGGTCCCCCAGCAGCATCCCAGCTCCCCCCCTGCAACTGGCGAGTCCTGCCACTATCAGCTCCCCAGCTCCCACCCCCGCCGGGGCCTGGCCACATACCCGCCTGTGCCCGCAGGAGGCTGCCCTGCTCCAGCCCAGCTGCAGCTCCGGCCCGCACACTCCCCCCAGCACACACCCCAAGAGCACTGAACTCACTTTACCTGGGGGCTCCTCGCCCCTCTCCCTCTCCTCCTGGAGGCGAGTGAGGGCCCAGAGGGGCCAGGGGTGGCCCCACAACTTCACCCCGTTCCCTGGGCTGGGCTGGATCTCTGGGTGGGCGAGTGGGGTGGGTCCTGCGAACCCGGCCCAGCACCTGCTGACAGATCCTGCACATCTGTGACCCCCATTTGTCGCAATAGCTCTGCTGTGCTCCCCTTTCCTTGTATTTGGCCCAGCTGGCCGCCTGGAACTCCCCCTACACCACCTGCACCGCCTTGGGTGACCAGGACCTCGCCTGGCCCAGCCCCACTCCTTGCCCAGTTCCTCCCCCCAGTGACGAGCACTTACCACCTCCACCTCGGGAGGGAACGCAGCTTGGAGGCTGGCCGAATGGAGAGCAGAGCCCGCCCAGGCTGCCTTTCCAGAGGGAAGTGGACCTGGAGGGGTGAGGGGCTGGCTGGGGTCTCTGAGAAAGGTGGCAGGAGACACGGGGTGAGAGCCCAGGCTTCCTGGGTCCTGTCTCGTCTTCCCCAGGGGCCCTTCCACACCCCCCAATCACTCTCTATGGCAAAATTCTCCCCTCTGGTCCCTGTTCTCCCCTCCCCGCCCTCTCTCCCCGCCACACACGCCATCCTCATCCCCCACCCGGTCTGATGCTGAGGATCGCAGCTCTTCTCAGTGTCTGAACAGTCTCCAAAATGGAAATGTATATTTTTGCTAGGAGCTCCAGCTTCCTGTGTTTTTAATATAAATAGTGTATACAGACTGATGGAACTTTAAATAAATGGGAATTAAATATTTAAGAATTGATTTAGACTATCTCAGTTCTTGATAGTCTTTCTCCTGGGGGCCTTGGGGGACTACCCCCTTCCACAGCCCGTGCACGGAGCGGGAGACACTGGGCAAATAGCCTGGTGTTCTGGTGGGGGTGCCCATCATTCCCCCCGCCTCTGGGCTCTGCCCACCGCTCATCGGCCAGCAGGGTTTGTGGACGACTGAGGAGGTGCCATCCCACTCAGAGGAAGCACTTGGGGTGGGAGCGGAAGAGGGGGTGTGGAAGCGCAGCACAAACCAGGCTTGGGGCGGCGGGGGTCTGGGAGGGGCTCAGGAGGGCCCGGGAGAAGCCAGTCCCTCTGGGCCTCGAGTGGGATGGGACTCAGAGCCAAAGCCTGGCGTTCACTGCCGGACGCTGCTCTCCTTCACAGACACCCCGGTTTTCTCCTTCACTTCCAGTGGGGCCATCTTCACAGAGGTTCAGGACAAACAAGTCCAAAGGTTAGACTAAAAAAGAAGAAAGGAACCATGAGAGAATTAGAAGATACCGTCTTTGCAATAACTCTATAAAACTTCTGAAACTTGTAAAGGTTTATTTTTAAATAAAGGCAGAAGTCTCCAGGCTGGTAATATCCCTGGGGAGCCTGAAGAAGCAGACACAAAACCTTTCTGAAGGACAAACACAGGCAGTACAGAACTTCCACAAAATGATAAACGGGAAGCAACCTGCATGGAAATGAGCAGAACAACCAGTGAAATTAGAGCCCCAGGACATCAAGAAATACAGCTGTTGGTTACAATATAGGAAACGAAACGGGTTTTTTTTTTGTTTTTGTTTGTTCTATTTTGCCTGCGGTGGGTCTTAGTTGTGGCTTGTGGGATCTTGTTCCCTGACCAGGGATTGAACCTGTGTGTTCCCTGCATTGGGAGGGCCGAGTCTTACCCACTGGACCACCAGGGAAGCCCCCAAATAAGTTTTATATTATTTAAAAATATATAAAGATATGAAAATTGTACACAAGATAGTTTGCTTTTCAAGGGGGAAAAAAATGATAAACATTTTTAAAGAAATGCTTGGAATTTCCGGAGAAAGAAATTTAGTTTTAAAACATCAGAGACAGCCAAAGAGATCATTTTTTGCACCTCAAAAAAAGATCTATAGAAATCATTAAAAAAAAAAAAAAAACCACAGGAAAACCAAAAATGTGGAAAGGAAGAATAACAATACAAATTCTCATATACTGCAGAAGGGAGTAGAAATTGATACAATCAACTTGAAAAACAATTTGGCGAAACGTCATAGCGTTCACATACACCCGTGGAAGCTTGAGGCATCACCCAGGCTCCATCCCTGAGCATCCCTGAGGCCCGTGATTGCCTGGCTCGTAGCTGAGGTCCTGTTAGGAAATGGCCTGTAGTGAAGGGAGCCTCCTTGCTCAGAATAAGAACATCTCAGGAGCAGCCTGTAGCCCATGTGTGGGGACAGTGCAAGCCCCACCACCCGAATTTGAGACGACGCGAAGAATCGTCCCAGCTCCCGAGTGGAAGCTTCTGTTGTAACTGCATCACGGTTTAACTTCTCTCTCTACCCAGTCCTGCCTCGTTCAGTTTCTTACAGGGGCTGTTCTCAAACACACTCCCCAATGAGTGTCCTGTAGGTAAAACTCCAAATCTATCCTGGGGAAGCCAGTCCGACAACACCACGGCCAAATTATACCAAGACTCGCATACATGTTCATTACACCAAGAGCAAAAACTTAGAAACAGCAAAAATGTTCATCAACGGGAAAATGGATACATTTGATAAATTTGATGAATAGATGTTTCAGATATTTTTTGAAACGTGAAATTTATTGTACACCCGAAAATGTCTTAAGTTCCAGGGGGTATACGCAAAACTTGAATCTATATAATAAAAAGATAATATCTTACTATCTACACATTTAAAAATTTTCTTCTGTTGAGGGGGAACATAAGGGAAAACCTTTAAATCAACCATATTTAATTTTTTAATTTTTTAATTTAAAAAATTTTTTAAATTTTTTAATTTTTACTTATTTTTTTTATTAGTTGGAGGCTAATTACTTCACAACACTTCAGTGGGTTTTGTCATACATTGACATGAATCAGCCTAAATCAACCATATTTTAAAATGTGTGACACAGTAAGATAAAAGCTACCTACAAATTGATAAGTTGAAGTGCATCAACCCAATCGAAAAATGGGCAAAGGATTTGAGCAGGAAGAGCAATGCCTCTAAAACATAGGGAGAGGTCCTTATTCTCATAGGAAAAGAAATACAAGTTAAAACTACAATGAGGGCTTCCCTGGCAGCTCAGTGATAAAGAATCCGCCTGCCAATTCAGGAGACACGCTTCGATCCCTGATCCGGGAAGATCCCATCCCATGTGCCGCGGGGCAACTAAACCCTGCGCCACAGTGAGCCTGTGTTCCAGAGCCTGGGAGCCACAACCACTGAGCCACGTCCCTCCGCTGCTGAAGCCTGCTCACCCCGGAGCCCGTGCTCCGCAACAGGGGACGCTGCCACGATGAGAAGCCCACGCGCTGCGACTTGAGAGCAGCGCCCGCTCTCCCAAACTGGAGAAAAGCCCACCCAGCACGGCCAAAAATAAATAAAAGTAAATTTTTAAAAGCCACAATGAGATACTATTGTTTTACATAACAAATTAACAAATACCCACAAATTTGATTATATTATGTGCGGAATCTCACACTGTTGGTGGAAGTAAAATCTGGCACAGCCTCTAGAGAGGGCAGATTGACAGCACCTGTAAGAATTATTTTAAGTAATTTTGATCCAGCAAAAGTTAAAAAACAGTGATGTCCTGTTGATCTCCCAAACTAGTTAGACAACAGAAGTTGTTTAAAAGTCTCTCTTTTGGGACTTGCCTGGTGGTCCAGTGGTTAAGAATCTGCAGAGGTCATGGGTTCGATCCCTGGAAAGGGAGCGAAGATCCCACATGCCACGTAGCAACTAAGCCTACACTTGGCAACTAGTGAGCCCACAAGAAAAGTCCACGTGCCACACACAATGAAAGATCCCGCATGCCACAACTAGGACCCGAACCAGACAAGTATATAAATACCTAAAAACAAAAATCTCTCCTAATTCCTCTTGTTTGGTCCTTTTAACTTTCCCAACTTATCTCCTACATCGGGCACTGCAGTCCTGTGAAAAGAACGTGGGCTTTGGAGGACTAAGACAGGAACTGAGGGGTTCTTAGAGTTCGTGGTCTCCTTTTCCCTCACTCCTTACTGTCTGTGGGTCCAGCCCCTAGGTCTCCAGAATGCAAGCTAGGAATCCACCAGCCAGTTAAACTACCTCAAAGAGGTCTGATGGGCTGATTTGATATCATCCAATCTGGAGCTTCCTTGTTAGAGTTTTAGGCAAGCCCCTCCTGGCCACCTCTCATTGTGGCCCTTGCTGAAACCTTCAAAGTCCTTAACCCATCCCCCAGTTTCCTCCAGAAATCATCTAGGGATCCCCCAAGGCCTTCCTGCCCCACTCCACCTATGTCCTGCAGCCTAAACAGGGCACCTAGAGCCCCCAGCCCCCTAGCCTTCCAGTCATCCTGCTCTACACTCCTTCCCACCTCACGCAGGCCTGGGGCCATGGGGAGGGGTGGGCTGCGTTTCCCAGCCCCTCCTCCCATTGGTCCTGCCCAGAGAAGGCGGATAAAGGAGCACCAGCCCTACCTGATTCTCATGAGGGGCCACAGCTGGGATGGACTCTGCCGGGCCCGATGGTGGTGGCCGAGGTGGGGGGAGCAGCTCCTACTCCCAGCGGCCACGCAGGTAAGGGTCTGGGTTTTGGGAGAACACAGGGGAAGTGGGGGAGATTTCTTTTGAGTTCCTTCTGGCCATTGAAAGCTCAGTCTTAAAGAATTGGGGTGCATCAAGTGGGAGATGGGGCTTCCTAGCCCCCTCTCCCATGCAGGAAGGGTCTAGTGATGACCTCTCACCCTCTCGTAGTCCAGAGGAGGAGACTGAGACCAGAAGGGATAAGACACACCAAGGCTACGAAACTCAATCAGAGCCAGCTCCGGTCCTGACCATTCAGAGCAGATTCCCCACGTGTCTTTTTTCTCTTTATACAGCAAAGGTTTTTCTGCCCTGCAGCACCATGCAGCTCTCTGTGGTGGGACCTGTGCTCCCAGCCACATTTGTAGCCCCTGCATGCAGCCTAATGCCAGGTGTTCCCAAGCATTTGAATGGAAATACTTCAGGTTGAACATTACACCATTAGAGAGTCATTCCTTTGGGTATGCTAGCTCACTAGTCCTCCCATCAAACATTCAGACCTTAAAACACATTCATTTTCCCAACAGCTGGAAGAGTTCAGTTCCCCAAAGAGAACTGAAGTTTGGGTAAAGGAGGGACCGTTCTCCCTAAAGAAGGATCACTGTAGACCTTAGGGTCTCCGTGTGAAGTGATTTCCCCAGGCTGGGAAGAAAGGTGATCTGATAGCAAGGGGAAGGCAAAAAAAAAAGGAAGACGGACTTTTACTAAAGGAGATTTTCAGTTGTTTCTGGCCCTGCCCAAAACTCAGGAAGGAAGGTGGCATGCTAGACTAAGTCTGAGTTCTGTAGTTTTTATTTATTTATTGGCTGCACTGGGTCTTTGTTGCGGGGCGCGGGCTTCTCACTTCAGTGGCTTCTCTTGATGTGGAGCACAGGCTCTAGGGCAAGGGTTCAGAAGTTGTGACGCATGGGCTTCGTTGCCCTGCGGTTTGTGGAATCCTCCTGGAGCAGAGATGGAACCTGTGTCCCCTGCATTGGCAGGCGGATTCTTAACCACTGGACCACCAGGGAAGTCCCAGGGGCTCTCCAGTTTTAAGAATCCCGGTCAGCATGTGGCCGGCTGCCCCTCCCGCCACACCCAGCCATGATCTCCTGGTCCCTGCTCTCCTCTGCACCCTCTGCTCTGGCTCAGCAGGCCAGTCCCAACTCCCCAGGCCCACTGCTTGGGGGTCTACTGCTCTGGCCTCCTGGCCACCCAGATGCTCCTGCTGCCTCCCCAGGCCTGGATTACCTGTGACCTCTGGCTGCTCTGTCCCCAGAAGTTGGCTTCAGAAACTTCCCCAAATCCAGCGGCCCTCACCCCTGGCAATTCAATCTTGGTTAACTAAATACTGTGCTGAGTGACCACACCTGGGTTTTAGCCTTAACTCTTGTTCTGAATCCCAGGCCAGTTACTTGACCTCTCTCAGCCTCAGATTTTGTAAACAAAATCTGCCTTTTAAGGTTTGTTTTGAGGATTAAATGAACTAATCCGCCATTTCCTCCAAACCAAATGTATTTTATTGATATATCAAGGCTGTGTGGGTAGAAGACCTAAACAAATAGCAACAGAAACAAGTTTAAGCAACGCTGGGTGAAATCAAACAGATTTCCTTTGCAGGGCTTATCAGAGCCTTGAAGATGTTCATTGACAATAAGCAATATACGACATGACTCTAAGAAAAATACAGAAGGAGGAGTTTCTCAAATCTATTTGATCACTAAGCCCTTAGCCTCTTTTGTTGTGGCTCATTTGATGGTCTAAGAGCCCCTCTGGACCTGCTGGGAGAGCTCTGTCACTGGACCTCTCAGCTTGTGACAGAGCTAGTGTTGTGGCCTCTCCAGGCAGTCTTGGAGGTCAGCCTCATTGTTGGTCTTTAGGGAAAGCAAAGCTTTGGGGACCTGGGACAGGAGGCTTGCAAGCCCTTCCTTTGAGGGCCACCGGCTCCTCCCCTGGGAGATGAGAGGCTCCTCCTCTTGGGTCCCTCACCCTTTCCCCAGTGATTGTCATTTCCACTTCACCACTTAACCCAACCTCCATCCACCCTCCAGCCTCGCTAATCTGGCGGTCACCACTGACCTAGTCCATCCCCTACTCCAGCCTTTTCCTATTTACTCTCCAACTTGTAATTGGGAGTGGCAACATAGCAGGCCTGGCATCTTCTATAAACCTAAAAGAAATTTGAAAAAGCATGTTTCCCCTTCAATCTCCAAGTTATCTAATGGTTTTCATCATAATGTAAATTGTTGCAAAGGTTAAATTTCTAATGTATTTTAAGTAGTCCCATTTTTAAAAAATATTTATTTATTTGGCTGCACTGGGTCTTAGTTGCAGCACACAGGATCTTGGTTGTAGCACTTGGGCTCAGTTGCTCTGCAGTGTGTGGGATATTAGTTCCCCAACCAGGGATCGATCCCGTGTCCCCTGCAATGCAGGGCAGATTCCTAACCACTGGACCACCAGAGAAGTCCACTAAATATTCCCATTTTAAAACAAAACAATTATTCTTTTTTCATTCCAAGAGAGTTTTAAGAATTGTTTTTAGAAAAGCTACATCACTAAATCAAATGCTTTTTCACCATTTCTGAATCTTCTTTCTCCAAGGCTGGTGCCTCAGGCAAGATTTTGAGGGATATGTTCAAAGCTCTCAGCCCACAAGAACTTGTCTTTAATCTTCCTAGAGGAACTTGTCCATTTTTCCAAGCCAGGCAGTGATAACGATTAAAAGGCACCATGGGGTACTGGGCTGGGGCTGGCTGGGGCTCTGTGTAGAATTTCAACCTGAGCTATTTCAGGCTGCTTGCTTTAGGTCCTACTAATGAGCTTGCTGTGTGGGCAGCTGACGGGCAAGGGCAGGTGAGCAGTGTGGATCTGAATAAATATATTATTCTTTTCCTGTATCCAGTGGTGTCTAAATCCCAGAGAGTTAACATATAATGTCATCCATTTAAAAAATACATAAGCAGGCTCTTTACAGTGTTACATAATTCCTTTTTCTCCTTGAATGCCTATTGCACTCCCCTCCCCAGAATTTTATAGTACTATTTTTATGTATTTGGCCTTGTGGGGGTTTCGATGCGGTGCACAGGCTCTTCGCTGTGACATGCAGGCTTCTCTAGCTGCAGATCACTGAGGTGTGTGGGATCTGAGTTTCCCAACCCGGGGTCGGGGTTGAAGCCTCATCCCCTGCATAGCAAGGTGGATCCCTAACCACTGGATGACCAGGGAAGTCCCTAAGAAAATATTTTTTATTCTCAGAAACCTTTTACTGATCACAATGGTATTTGCTCCTGCAACAAAGATATTTATGAAACAGAAATATGATTTTTTTCTAGATTTAGTTACTGGAAGTATTCAATACCCCCCCTTTTTTTGGGGGGGAGGGGGTTGTGCCTCACGGCTTGCAGGATCTTAGTTCTCCCACCAGGGACTGAACCCCAGATCCCGGCCGTGAAAGCGCCTAGTCCTAAACACTGGACCGCCAGGGAATTCCCTACACACTTTAACAGTTAATTACTAAATTAGAAAATTTTCTGTAGAAAATTTAGTTGAAGTTGTTGCTTCCCCCTGTCAAAAAAAGCTTATGAATCCATGGATAAACATTACTTATTGTTAGAATAAGACAGGATTCAACATCAATTTTTTTTTGGTCATTCAATTTTTTAAAAATTTTATTAGGGCATAGTTGATTTACAATGTTGTGCTATCAATATCAATTTCTATTTCTAATACTGATGAATGGAAACACTGAGAAATCTTGTTCACATAAATAAGCAAATGGAAATGAAAAGTGATTTGTTACAGTAGGGACACTCGATTCTTTGAATTTATTCTGAATTAAATGCCAAAAATGAGGTAGTGGTCTGAATTAAAATCAAAAGTTACTGTTTAGTGATCTTACATGACCCTCCTTACCGTCAAAACAGCTTTTGCAAAAATAGCAACAATAATAACTACAGCTATTACATTGTATGACAATAATCATTGTAGTAATGTTTATTACTACTAGCACCTCCTCAAAGACCCTCCCTGACCATCTTGTCTCAACTGTGTCCCCACCCTGCCAGCCTTTTATTTCTGCCTGCATCCTTTCTACCGTCTGTACTTGTCTTGGTTATGTCTGCCCTTGTTGCAAGGCCAGGACTGGGGGAGGCGGGGATGGTAAATTATGCAGGGTTGAGTCCTATCTTTATTTAAAGCTTTGCTATTTTGTTCATTGTGGATTTTTTAATTTATTTTATTTCTGGCTGTTCTGGGTCTTCGTTGCTGCGCTGGCTTTTCTCTGGTTGTGGTGTATGGGTTTCTCACTGCAGTGGCTTCTCTTGTTGCAGAGAACGGGTTCTAGGATGTACGGGCTTCAGTATTTGTGGCTTTCCTGGGCTCCAGAGCACAGGCTCAGTAGTTGTGGCACACGGGCTTAGCCGTCCCACTGCATGTAGACTCTTCCTGGACCAGGGATCAGACCCATATCTCCTGCATTGCAGGTGGATTCCTTACCACTGAGCCACCAGGGAAGCCCCATTGTGGATTTTTTTTTTTTTCTGCATTAATTTATATCTTTAAAAAATCATACTAAAACATAATTTCCTTTTATGATTGAGTGTTGGGGGCATCTGTTGAAATTTTGTGTCCAAGGTGAGTGCCTCACTTGCCTCCCCCTGTTCATGGCGCTGGTTTGTCGAGCCACGGCTCCATCAATTCCGGGAGCTCCGCAGGCGAGTTCCCCGTCCAGGGGCTCCACACGTTGTCGTAAACGAAGGACCACGTGCCGGACAACCCGGTACCTTCACCAGCAAGACTGGGTCGCCTGTCGTTTCCTTCCTCCCCCTGCCCCTCTGCCAGGGCCCCTCTTGGACGTTCTCCGGGGAGCGGCGGGGGCCACTCTGTGGCAGAGCCCTGGCTTTGACTGGCAGTCTGTTTTGTCGCAGGACAAGAGTCCAGCCTCTGTTCCCTCCCCTGCTGCCCTGCCCACTTCACAGGTGGGCTCCTTCCCGCTCCCAGCAAGACAGCACCCAACAAGAGCCGAGGTCCCCGGAGCCCTGGCGCAGGCCTGAACACACAGTAGATTCTCAATAGGTGCTGGCCCAGCTCCGCCTTCTCCTGCCCTTCCACCTCACACCCCGACCCTCAAGTGTCCCTGTAGTTACCGTGACTGTGATGTTGATGACAGAAGAGTGATAAGAATAGCTAATATTTATTGAGGGCTTGCTGTGTGCTAGGTATAATTGGCCGTGTGGGTTCTGACCCCAAGGATTAAAACAACCACAGATTGAAAATATTTGGGAAAAAAAAAATCCCGGGAAGTTCCGAAAAACAAAACTTGAATTTGCAGCCAATATTTACATAGTATTTACATTGTAATAGGTTTATCAGTGATCTAGAGATGACTTAAAAGTATATGTGCAAAAAAAAAAGTATATGTGCAAATAATCTTCCATTTCATATAAGGAACTTGAGCATCCGTGGATTTTGATGAGTGTGGGGGTTCTGGAACCCACCTCCCATGGATACCAAGGGATAGCTATACTATACATATAATATCTCATTTTCATTTTGTATCATCCCATGAAGTAGGTACTAGTAATTTATAAATGAAGAGATTGAGGCATGGGCAAGCTCACACAACCAAGAAGTAGTGGTTGTTCTTGGCAGAACCAGGCAGAACTGGCTATGTCACCTGTGGGACCCAGCACAAAAAGAAAATCAAGGCCTCTTGTCCAAAAATTTAATAATTTCAAGGCAGCAACAGCAGAGCTTTGAAGCAAGGGTGGGGTCCCTGTGTGACCACATGGGTTCATGCCCGTAGAGCCGGCCCTGGTTCCAGAAACTGAACCCAGAATTCTGACTCCAGAGCCCAGGAGACTCTGTGTCTGGAGAAAGTAACAATGATCACTATAATTTACTGAGCACCTGCTGTGTACATTGTATGAAATCTCAAAAAACCCTCACAGTGACCCTGGGGTAACAGGAGGCATTGTTACTCTCATGAAAATATATTTGTTTATTTGCTCATTTTTGGTTGTGCTGAGTCTTAGTTGCAGCATATGGGATCTAGTTCCCTGGCCAGGGATCAAACCCAAGCCCCCTACACTGGGAACATGGAGTCTTACCCACTGGACCACCAGGGAAGTGCCTGCTACTCTTGTTTTTAAGGGTGAGGAAATCAAGCTTTAGGGAAGTTGAGTTACCACCCAGGGATCATTATCCAGCAGAGGCAGGATTTGAACACAGGACCAAGCCTGGAGCCTGAGCCCTCATGTCACATAACCTCTTTCAAGAAGGATCGCAAAGGCAGGGACTAAAATGTGGCTGGGCATGATCTCTTAGGAATGTTGACCAAGGGCCCTGTCACTGGAGGTCCAGCCGTTGCTTCCCTCGGGACCAGAAGGCATCCCGGGTCTGCAGATATTTCCGGCGAGGCTTCTGCTTCCATGGAGATGGATGCAGGTAAGCACCTCTTCTTTTCTTTTTAATATTTATTTTTATTTAGTTAGTTGGCTGTGCTAGGTCTTAATTGTGGCACACAGGATATCTGATCTTCATTGGGTCATGCAGGCTGTTTAGTTGCAACACATAGGATCTAGTTCCCCAACCAGGGATTGAACCTGGGGCCCCCTGCCCTGGGAGTGTGAAGTCCTAGCCCCTGGACCACCAGGGAAGTTGCCTGCACCTCTTCTCCTCCAGTGGGGAGCGGGCTGGGGTACTCGGGAGGAACAGTCCCTTATGGACCGTGCATCTTCCCAGAACCTGCTGTGTACCGTCTAAGCTCCAGGTTCTGGGCGGAGCTGGCTCTGAGCCCCGGCAGGGCTAGCCCTGTCTTCTCACGAGTCTCTTCCCCCACCCCCACAACAGCTACCAGCACCTGCCGTCTCCCCGTCACCTCGGGTGGGGCCGCCGCCATTCGGAGCCCCACGTCACCCTGCCAGGGCCTCAGCTGGGGCTGACCCGCAGGGGCTCCGAGCCCTCCTACCTGCCCTCCGCGGCCGTCCGCTGGGGCCACATAGGGACCAACCTGGACATGGAGCTTGGCCCAGAGGGGCTGTCCAGCAAGGTTGAGGATGTTGGTGGCAGCTCCCGGAAGCCCCTGTCTCTATCGTGTGAGTCATCGGGGACCCTGCAGGTGGGCACAAGTGGGATCTGAGGCCAGGGTCCCTGCTCTGTCTCCAAGCAAGGCTGCTATTTCCTTCCACCTGTCTCCATCCTCAAGCCTCCCAGCCAGAGGGAAAATTTCCTCCGGCTCTGTTGCTCTCTGTGTTCTAGAAGCAGAAACCATGGTGCCTGTGGAGTGAAGCCACCTAATTTCAAATGCTGACTCCACCGCTTTGGAACTGTGTGACCTTGAACAAGCCCACTTAACCTTAACCTCCCTGGGCCTCGACTGCCTCATCAGCCAAAAGGCACTGATAATATTCCTGACCTCACAGGACTGTGACAAAGTCGTGCGTGTGATGTGCTTAGCCCAGCACCTGGCACAGAGTAAACGCTAAATGTTAAGGGTTACTTTTTAAATTATTGCTCTAATTCAGTGCTGTTCAACAGAAATATATAATTTTTTGAATCAGCTTTATTGAGATATAATTCACAAACCAAAAATTTCACCAATTTAAAGTGTACAACTTAATGTAGTACAGTGTGTTCAGAGTTGTATAAATAGTACTGTTTTTCAAAGTGACTTTTATTTGAGTCTATTGATTTATACTGTTGTGTTAGTTTCTTCTGTACAACAAAGTGAATCAGTTACATATGTATGTATCTCCATGATTTTTTAGATTCTTTTCCCATATGGGTCATTTCAGAGTATTGAGTAGAGTTCCGTATGCTATACAGTAGGATCTTGTTAGTAGCACTATTTAATTTTAGAAGATTTTCATTATCTCCAAGGAAATCCATTAGCAGTCACTCTCCATCCACAACCCTTCCCAGCCACTGGCAACCACTACTCTAGTTTTGGTCTCTAAGGATTTACCTATTCTGGACATTTCATGTAAATAGAATCATGCACATTCTATGGCTGTTTTGTGTCTGGTTTCTTTTATTTAGTATGTAATGTTTTCTAGGTTCATCCAGGTTGTAGCATATATAAGTATTTCATCATTCCCCCCCCCCCTTTTTTTTTCACGCAACAATACATTTAATCCTTACTATACCCTGTGTAATAAGAACTATTGCTTGGTCATGTCTGACTCTTCTGCAACCCTATGGACTGCAGCCTGGCAGGCTCCTCCATCCATGGGATTTCCCAGACAAGGATACTGGAGTGCGTTGCCACTTCAGTCCCTTTTATGGCCAAATAATACCCCATTGTATGGATATACACCGCATTGTGTTATATTCATTCACCAATTGATGGATACTTGGGTGGTTTTTGCTTTTTGGCTATTATAAATAATGTTACTATGAACACTTATGTACAAATTTTTATGCAGATGTATCTTTTCATTTCTCTTGGGTGTATACTGGATCATATGTTAAACCTATGTTTAATATTTTGAGGAACCACCAAACTGTTTTCCAAAGTGGTTGTACCATTACAATTCACATATGTAATTAAAATTTTTCTAGTAGCCTCATATTTAAAAAAGTAAAAAGCAATGGGTGAAATTAATTTTAATATTTTGACTTGATATATCAAAAATTACATATCCAATGTCATTTCTACATGTAATCAATATAAAATTATTAGTAAAACATTTTAGACTCTTTGGGGTATGAAGCTGCAACATCTCATGTGTATTTCACCCTTGCAACACATCTGAGTTCAGACTAGCTCCATTCCAAGTATTTGACAGCCACACATGGCAGGTGGCTGTTGCACTCCATGGTGCTAAACTCCTTGAGACCCCATGGACTATAGCTGGCCAGGCTTCTCTGCCTACTGAATTCTGCAGGCAAGAATACTGGAGTGGGTTTTCATTTCCTCCTTTAGAGTATCTTCCCCACCCAGGGATGGAACCAGGGTCTCTTGTGTTGCAGGCAGATTCTTTACCCTCTGAGCCACCAGGAAAGCCCAATGAATGGCACGGGTCCAAACAGTTTTGTTAGAGACGGACTCTGAACTACTGGGCGAAAGAACTTCATGCGCCCACAGGGCCTTGCGTGCAGCAGACGCTCAGTAGATGCCACATGCATGAGGAAATGAATGAATGGATCCAATTTTTCCCCAACAGCTGCTGATGGTGATCACCGCTACTTCCTGAAGCCTCCACCTCAGTCAGATCCTGTCCGGGAGTTTCTGGCCCTGTTTCAGAGCTTTGGCCTTGAGGTGCAGCAGGTATGGAGGGGGGTGGAGGGAGGACGCCATGCTGGGCGTCTAGGATGCCCAGACCTGCTGGAGGAGGGCCCTGTGGTCCTGGCACTGTATTTGGGGTAGCAATGTGTGTGTGTCTGTCTGTCTGTGTGTCTGTGTGTGTGCGTCTGTGTGTTGGCAGGGCAGGGTCGGGGGATGTGCTCTGACCCTGCCTGTGGCTGCAGAGGCTGCAGGACAGTCAGGAGATCATGTGTGGCATCTGCATGGACAAGGTGTGGGACAAGCCGCAGGCCCAGCGGATCTTCGGCATCCTGCCCAACTGCAGCCACGCCCACTGCCTGGGCTGCCTGCGCGCTTGGCGGAAGAGCCGAGGGGACTTCCCGCCCAGTGTCACTAAGTAAGGGTCTTGGAGAGCCCAGTGTGGAATGGGGGGAAGGCCCCACGGAGGGGTGGGCTTGTGACTACTCCTCTTTCACCTTCCACTCTCCCCGCCCCCTCTCCGCCCACCTCACAGGGCCTGTCCCCAGTGCCGGGTCCATTCCAGCTACATCATCCCCTGCAGATTCTGGGTGAGCAAGGGGCCTGAGAAGGAGAAACTCATCAGGAACTTCAAAGCTCGGACCAGGTGAAACGCGGGGAGAATGTGATGCAGGTTAGGAAGGAAGGAAAGCAACCCCTGAGCCATTCCCACTCCCCCGGGGTTCCCAGCATGGAGTGCCCCCCGGTCCTGGGAAGGCAGAGTGTCAGAGATGGCAGGCAAGAGTGTGAGCTATTTCCACTGTTTCAGAAAGCCCGGTGAGTAACAAGAGTGACCGAGACAGTCAAGGTCAGGTTCCTCCTCTAGCCTGGCTCTGGATCCATGCAGGATCTCTTAGCACGATGAGAAACCCGGCTTGGCTTTTATTTCTAATTTTCTTTTCTTTTTTTTTTTAAGCAGTAAAGTATGGAAATTCCCTGGCAGCCCAGTGGTTAGGACTCAGTTTTCACTGCTTGGGCCCGGGATTCTTTCCCCGGCAGGGGAACTAAGATCCCACAAGGCATGCAGCATGGCCAAACCAAAAGAAGACATTTAAATCAGGAAAGTAAATTGATATGAATGCATATTGTTTGCTTAGATAATTTTTGAAAATATGGGGTCTCTGAAGACACTAAAATGCAGCCCTTAGAGACGGGGTAAAGTTGAATAGGTTTTCATCTCTTGGGGATGGTAGGCTTTTATCTAAAAGCTAGAATTAGTTACAATTCCAAGTTCTTAATTTTACCTTTCCAAAGGGTTTATTATACCTGACGCATGCAAAGTATACTTGGATAGAGAGTGGGATAAAAAGACCTAGTTTCTACCTGAATTTTGTCTGTGAACTCTAATAACTGCCTCAACAAAGTTGCTGAGAACAAACCTAGGTGGAGTCTCACAGAGGGGGAGGTATTTGAGCTGCAGGTTGGAAGAGGAGGAGGGAGGAAGAGAAAATGGAAGCACTCAGGCAGAGGGGGGTCGAAGTGAGGAAATCCTGGTGGCTGAATGCCAGTTGGGAGTGTTCAGAAGTCGTTGGGGCCAGAAGGGAGCACCCAGGCCCAGGTGTGACAGGAGACAGTATCATGGAGGGTTCATTATATACGACAGACATTGCAGGTCACAGACACTGCGAAGTGGGACTCTTACTGTCCTCACATTGCAGAAGAAACCGAGAAGGTCTATAGGGCTTAAGTGAGGAAGTGGGGCTTGAACCCCAGCATTCTGACTCCTAGCGTGGACTAGAAGGAATGGTGGGGAGGATGTGAGAGAAGGGAAACTGTAAGATGATGAACGCTTCCAGCACAGGCAGCCACAGGATGGTGTCACATCAGACCAAGTGAGAGAGGCTAATGAAGAATGTGGTCAGATTGAGTGGGGGGCTTTTTATCTTTTGGTCATGCAGCAAGGCATATGGGATCTTATTTCCCTGACCAGGGGTTGAACCCATCCCCCCTCCATTGGAAGCACAGAGTCTTACCCACTGGACTGCCAGGGAAGTCCCATGGCTGAGTCGGGGGCTTTTGATCACTGTCTGGATGGATGGGTTCCTAATGCTAACTTTGGTCAAATGGTAAGAAGAGGAAGAGAGGCAGTGATTTAGAGGGACTCCCCAGCTCCCAGCTTGGTGGCCAAAGGGATCCTGCATTCATGCTGGGACTGCAGGAAGGAGGAAAGACTCAAATGCGCTAGTGTCAAGCAGAGAGTTGATGATGCAGGAAAAAGGCTACAAATAAAGGACTTTATCTTTTTCTCCCTCTCATCCATCTTTCTGTGCGAGAAAACGCTCTTCCTACTTAAGCACATCACAAGTTGCCCACAAACCCTTCTTGTATCTGACCTTTCAGAGTGAAATTTGAAATCTCAGAAATGAGAAACTTCTTAATCAAATTTCATTAGCTAGCAATTACCAAATCATAAGGAAATGGCAACTCACTCCAGTTTCCTTGCCTGGAAAACCCCATGGACAGAGGAGCCTGGCAGGCTACAGTCCATGGGGTCCCTAAGAGTCGGATACGACTGAGCAACTTCACTTTACTTTAAGACCACCCCTCAGAAGAGAGCATTGTTCTAGTTACAGAGACACACTGTAGGATTATCTGTTCTCCCTCCTTAGGTGGTTTTATTGAAACTTAGGTCAAAGAAGGAAAGGAGATTCCCAGAGTCACTGCTGTCCCAAATAGACTCTGTGGGAATAAAGAGAAAGGTACCACTTAAGACACTTTACTGCCATCTGCTGGGAAATAATTGTCATTCACGTCTACACTTGACTATGATGCTAGTTGTTTGTTGCTCAGAGGCTCACTCCAGTCACTAAGTCTGATTCTTTGCGACCCCATGGACTGCAGCACACCAGCCTTCCCTGTCCTTCACCATCTCCTATGCTTTGCTCAAGGTCAAGTCCATTGAGTTGAGGATGCCATCCAACCATCTCATCCTCTGTTGCCTGCTTCTCCTCCTGCCCTCAATCTTTCCCAGCATCAGGGTCTTTTCCAATGAGTAGGCTCTTCACATCAGGTGGCCAGAGTATTGGAGCTTCAGCTTCAGCTTCAGCATGAATCCTTCCAATGAATATTCAGGGTTGATTTCCTTTAGGATGATGCCAGAGGTGCCAGCATGGATGTGGCATCTTTGTGCTGTGTACAACCTACCCAACCTTACATGTTGGCTCTCGTTCCTGGGGCAACGGGGCTTGAAGGTGATGATCTTCTCTCCTTCTGCCCTCTCATAGCCAGATTCACTGCCGGTTCTTCATGCGGGGGAATGGCCGCTGCCCTTTCAAATCTGACTGCATTTACCTGCACCAGCTCCCAAATGAGGCCCCGAGTTTTGATCCTCTCTGGCCTGAGAGTGTGCAGCTGGCCTCTGTGAGTGAGGTGGTAATAGCAGGGATTTGGAGGTTGGGAAGGCTGCTAGTTATGCTTTATAATAAATGTCTGATAAATGTAAAACCTACATATGATATCTATGACATCAATGGTGCCTGTGTGGATGTGGTACTTTTGTGCTATGTACAACCTGCACAGCCTATGTGTCAGCCTTGATTCTCTGGTACCAGGCACGACTAGAACTGAAGCTGATGGGTTTTCACTTACTTCTTTTTCTACTTCCAGGTAGGGGGCACGCCAGTGTTCCTAGGGGACATCAAGCCAGAAGAGGAAGTGTTCTTCATGGACTGTGCCCTGAGCATGGCCTTCTGGGGTTCAGAACTCCTCCTGGACCCCAATAGTTCTTACCACTGCCTGCAATAACCAGGATCAACGTGTGGGGGATGGGGCTGAGGGGCAGGAGTTCCCAGGTGGTAGGTACTTCCCTTTTTGGGGCTTGGTAAGGGACGAAAGTAGCAAGCCCTCCACCCTCATGAACTGCGGCAGTGACACAGCTGGGGAACGTAGGGAGGCGGAAGGGTTCTCAATGTCTTGGGAGGGACTTGGTTTTTAACTTTGCTCTTTTGTAAAAGGATTCTGAAGGAAACCAATAAAATGCACCTAAACCATCACTCCTGGTGTCTGAAGAGTCTGCTTATACCCCAGGCGTGCCCCCATCCCAACCAAGGGGTTGCTTCTGTAGTTAAATCTGTTGCAGTATCACTTGTGACTTGGCTTTTGGAAAACTTCACTTTATACTCATAAAAGAATGAGATAAGAAAGGGCAAATAACAACATAAGTACTAAAATGAAGAGTGATGTCAGGAATCCCATGAAAGAATCTCGCGTATTCCTTCGGGGATCTTGAACCACACTTTCAGAGAACACTTTTTAAGACCTTTTCTCCCTCATCTTCTTCCCATCGGTTAGAATGCAGACCTTGAACGGCCCGAGCTAGAGCGACTACAAAGTAAAGCTTTCTTTGTTTGTTGAGGGTGGGCAAGGCATTGAAGGCTGCTTAGCATTCTTGGCCCTGCCCACTACTTATCAGGGCCTCCCCAACTCCTTGCCCCCAACATCATTAGAAGACCAAAAACATCTCCTATGAAGTTAGAACTGAGAGCCTGAGAGAGCGGTTCCTGGAAGAAATTTCTTTCCTACTATTTTGGCCTTTGCAAAGCAGGCCAAATCCTGCTAAGAAATCCTCCTTGCTCCTTTCCAGTGTTGTTGTTCAGTCGCTTCAGCCCTGTCCAGCTCTGTGATCCCACGCATTGTAGCTCTCCAGGCTCTTCTGTTTATAGGATTTCCCAGGCATGAATACTGGAGTGGGTTGCCATTTCCTCCTCTAGTGGATGTTCCCAGACCCTTGACAGGTGTATTCTTTACCACTGCGTCACCTGGCAAGTCCAGTCTTATCCAATAGCTCCCTTGAAATCATTTTGGAAAAAATTATAAAACTGACTCTAATGGAAATCAGATCTAGCTCAAAATATGCCTATGGCTTCCCATACTATTCAGAGTAAAAGACAAATTTTCCTCTGGGACCTCAGGGCCTCACAAAATCTGGTCTGGTTATCTTTCCAATCTCATCTATTTTTCTCTAGCAGGTGCACTCAGCTCCAGCCAGGCTTCTGCTCAAAGCCTAACCATAACCTTCTTCCCAGAATGGTCTCCTCATAGACCTCTACATGGCTTACTTCCTTATCTCCTTTAGGTTCATCTTGCCTGACCACCTATTTAAAACTACCTCACTTGGCCTCTGTTCTCTCCTATCACAAACAGTCATTCTACTGTTTACTTGTCTGTTTCCTCTCTTGAGTGTCAGCAACAATAAGGGCAAGGAACTTTATTTTGTTCCCTGTATCCTAAGCCCTAGGTGATCAGTAAAAGGCTTATTGATTGAATGGATGTATGCATGGCAGCAGAAGCTCGGAAGACAGAAATATAAGCTGGTACCCAAAGGAGATTTCATGGGGGTCCCGTGGGGCTCTTCTCCCCTCTGCCTTTATTTTCATCCTCTGCTATGATCCCTCCCTTCACAGGAAGACTTGCCTCCTCCAGATTTCCCTAACCTGAAACACTGGGAAGTGGAGGCTCTCTTGGTCCTTTATAAACAACCACAGCAAGGCCACTTCTTGATCTCTGAGAGGAAGATTAGAGTAGCAAGGCTTTTCGCTATATAGATAACGTTAGATTTTACTGCAATTCCCATTCTTTGGTATACTGATACATCAAATATTTCTGGAGAGAGCTGAAACTCAAATGATGGCAGCTGATGGCCTGGAAAAGAGGTAATGTTATGGTGTTTTATGATCGAATCCTATGCCAAGGCCCATGATCTACAAGCAACATGGCCGTCAGTTCAGTTCAGTTCAGTCGCTCAGTCGTGTCCAACTTTTTGCAACCCAATGAACTGCAGCACGCCAGGCCTCCCTGTCCATCACCAACTCCCAGAATCTACCCAAACCCATGTCCATCGAGTCAATGATGCCATCCAACCATCTCATCCTCTGTCGTCCCCTTCTCCTCCTGCCCTCAATCTTTCCCAGCATCAGGGTCTTTTCCAATAAGTCAGCTCTTCGCATGAGGTGGTCAAAGTATTGGAGTTTCAACTTCAACATCAGTTCTTCCAATGAACACCCAGGACTGATCTCCCTTAGGATGGACTGGTTGAATCTCCTTGCAGTCCAAGGGACTCTCAAGAGTCATCTCCAACACCACAGTTCAAAAGCATCAATTCTTCGGCGCTCAGATTTGTTTATAGTCCAACTCTCACATCCATACATGACCACTGGAAAAACCATAGCCTTGACTAGACAGACCTTTGTTCACAAAGTAATGTCTCTGCTTTTTAATATGCTGTCTAGGTTGATCATAACTTTCCTTCCAAGGAGTAAGCGTCTTTTAATTTCATGGCTGCAATCACCATCTTCAGTGATTTTGGAGCCCAGAAAAAGTCAGCCACTGTTTCCACTGTTTCCCCATCTATTTGCCATAAAGTGATGGGACCGGATGCCATGATCTTAGTTTTCTGAATGTTGAGCTTTAAGTCAACTTTTATACTCTCCTCTTTCACTTTCATCAAGAGGCTCTTTAGTTCGTCTTCACTTTCTGCCATAAGGGTGGTGTCATCTGCATATCTGAGGTTATTGATATTTCTCCCAGCAATCTTGATTCCAGCTTGTGCTTCCTCCAGTCCAGAGTTTCTCATGATGTACTCTGCATATAAGTTAAATAAGCAGGGTGACCATATACAGCCTTGATGTACTCCTTTTCCTATTTGGAACCAGCCTGTTGTTCTATGTCCAGTTCTAACTGTTGCTTCCTGACCTGCATACAGGTTTCTCAAGAGGTAGGTCAGGTGGTCTGGTATATCCATCTCTTTCACAATTTTCCACAGCTTATTGTGATCCACACAGTCAAAGGCTTTGGCATAGTCAATAAAGCAGAAATAGATGTTTTTCTGGAACTCTCTTGCTTTTTTGATGATCCAGCGGATCTTGGCAATTTGATCTCTGGTTCCTCTGCCTTTTCTAAAACCAGCTTGACCATCTGGAAGTTCACAGCTCATGTATTGCTGAAGCCTGGCTTGGAGAATTTTAAGCATTACTTTACTAGCGTGTGAGATGAGTGAAATTGTGTGGTAGTTTGAGCATTCTTTGGCATTGCTTTTCTTTGGGATTGGGATGAAAACTAACCTTTTCCAGTCCTGTGGCCACTTCTGAGTTTTCCATATTTGTTGGCATATTGAGCACAGCACTTTCACAGCATGATCTTTCAGGATTTGAAATAGCTCAGCTGGAAATCCATCACCTCCACTATCTTTGTTCCTAGTAATGCTTCCTAAGATCCACTTGACTTCACATTCCACGATGTCTGGCTCTAGGTGAGTGATCACATCATCGTGATTATCTGGGTCGTGAATATCTTTTTTGTATAGTTCTTCTGTGTATTCTTGCTATCTCTTCTTAATATCTTCTGCTTCTGTTAGGTCCCGACCATGTCCTTTATCGAGCCCATCTTTGCATGAAATGTTCCCTTGGTATCTCTAATTTTCTTGAAGCGATCTCTAGTCTTTCCCATTCTATTGTTCTCCTCTTTTTCTTTGCATTGATCGCTGAGGAAGGCTTTCTTATCTCTCCTTGCTATTCTTTTACGTTACGGCGTTTTATGATCAAATCCTAAGCCAAAGCCCATGATCTACAAGCAACATGGGCGTCAGTTTAGATTAAATAAGGCTTGGATCCAGAAGTATTGAATACAACCAACAGGCACCGTGATATCCGTTCTGTATCTCCACCCTCATCGCTTACCTGAAGGAATGTAAGGACCCGCTTCTCCATCAAGTCCTGTCCCACCCAATCTCTTGCATGACCCCGCCCACAAGCCTATTTCTTTGTAGCCCCGCCCCAACTCTGGCCCCGCCCCGTCAGCAGACCGGCAGTTGGCCTTCGCCGACCCCCCGCCCCCGCTCGGTTCCTGCTTCCGGCCAGGCGCATCCCGGCCCCGCCCCTTCCGGGTTTCCCTCGCGACCCGCCCCTAGCCGCACCTCCCGCTTCCTTCCTTTGCTTACCGCTGGAGTCCCGCGCGTTGGCCGGGCGTCCACTAGCGCTGAGGAGGGAGCTTGGCTGGAGCGGCGCTGTCCTCAGCCTCCCTTTCCCCAGGCCCCGGAGCTGAGGCCCGAAGCCGGAGCGCGGGGCGTCGCGATTCCCCGATCCCTGCCATGGAGGCCTTGGAGGCTGAGCCCGCTCGGGCTGAGGACGCAGAACCGGCGGCGCCCTGGGCTCGGCTGGAGGCCCCCGGCCGCCTCCTGCTTCAGGCGCTGCAGGCCGGGCCCGACGGGGCGCGGCGTGGTCTGGGGGTGCTGCGGACACTGAGCGGCCGCGGCGGGGAGCCCTTTGCCTGGGGCGGCGTCCTCGAGGCGCTGTGCCAGGAGGAGCCCGTCGTGGAGGGCCCGGACTGTCGCCTGGAGCTGTAAGTCGTCCGCCCGCGTTCCTCCAGCCCTGTCGGTGCCCTCATCCTCTAGGGTCGTGTGAAGCAGGAGCTGGCGCTACCCGCTGCTCTAGATGTGTTTTTAACCCACCCCACCCCCACACACACACACAAATAAATAAAAGGTTTCTTTCCTGCCTCACATATCCCGAGTGTCTTTGTGTGTGATGACAAATAGCAGTCACGTACTGAGAGGTGCAGAAGCGTGAAGGGTGGTGACCCTGTGAGTTGCAGCGACTGCCGAGGGGAGCACGGGGCTGCAGACTAAGCATTACTCAGCGTTCTGGAGTATCATTTGTACATAAAATTTCAGAGAGTACTTTTTGTTTGTTTGTTTACATAAAACAGGCATGGATCTATTACAGGGTTCAGTTCAGTTCAGTCACAGTGGGTCCGACCCTTTGCGACCCCATGGACTGCAGCACGCCAGGCCTCCCTGTCCATCACCAACACCCAGAGTTTACTCAGACTCATGTCCATTGATTTGGTGATGCCATCCAACCCTCTCATTCTCTGTCGTCCCCTTCTACCTTCAATCTTTCCCAACATCAGGGTCTTTTCAAATGAGTCAATTCTTCGCATCAGCTGGCCAAAGTGTTGGAGTTTCAGCTTCAACGTCAATCCTTCCAATGAATGTTCAGGACTGATTTCCTTTAGGATTGACTGGTTAGATGTACTTGCAGTCCAGGGAACTCTCAAGAGTCTTCTCCAACACCACAGTTCAAAAGCATCAATTCTTTGGCGCTCAGCTTTCTTCATAGTCCAGCTCTCACATCCATACACTGACTACTGGAAAAATCATAACTTTGACTAGATGGACTTTTGTTGGCAAAGTAATGTCTGTGCTTTTTAATATGCTGTCT
Source organism: Muntiacus reevesi (assembly GCF_963930625.1). Taxonomy (NCBI): domain Eukaryota; kingdom Metazoa; phylum Chordata; class Mammalia; order Artiodactyla; family Cervidae; genus Muntiacus; species Muntiacus reevesi. Next base: position 11,445,700 of record NC_089268.1, read on the forward strand.
AGGTTGGTCACAGGTTTTCTTCCAAGGAGCAAGCATCTTAATTTCATGGCTGCGAATCACCATCTGCAGTGGTTTTGGAGCCCAAGAAAATAAAGTCTGTCACTGTTTCCATTTTTTTCCCCATCTTTTTGCCATGAAGTGATGGATTACAGGGTAGGTTCCAATTTTTGAGCTGAAATAGGAGATGTCAAAGAGCAGGGCCTAGTGTAGTGTAGAATAGATGCTCACTTGTTGAGTGATTTCCATGTTGTCTCCATTTCCATCCACACTGACTCTCAGGTGCTGCCTTCCAGCGCTCCCCACCCACTTCTGTCCGGTGCCATCTAGCCTCTAACTCTATCCAGCCTGCCCTGGGTTCCTTTCAGTGAGATGCTCCTAACGGTGCCCTCCCTCTGCCACCCAGGAAACCACTACTGCTGCAATTGCCCCCGTTATGCCGGAGAAACCTGATGTCCCTGCTCATGGCTGTTTGGCCATCGCTGCCCGAAAGCAGGCTCCTCCCTGTGCTGCAGGTTGCAAGGCAGGATTCAAGCCCTGACCCTGATCCCTGGCTCCGGACCCTTGGAGAATTTCTGCGAAGGGATCTGAGTGCTGGCGTCTCCACTGATGGAGCTTCCCTACTGTCTACAAGGTGCCAGAGACAGCTCCAAGGCCTGTGTAGGCGGCTGGGCCAAGGGGGCAGGAAGTTGAAGTTGCCCCCAGTTCCAGATGCTGAAGGGGAAGGGGGGCAGGAGGAGGACAAGGACTCCCAGCAGCCTGGGAAACGCAGGAAGGAGCCAGAGGAAGATCCTGTCAGTCCTGAGGGGGAGAGGGCCCCCAAAAGGCTCCGGTGTTTGGAAAAGGAAGAAGAGGAAGAAGAAGGTCATGAGGAGAAGAGACCTGAACATGAATCTTCGGAATCCCTGGCTGATGGAGGAGATGCATCATCCATTACAAAGCAGCCTGTCATGAAACCTGAGCCCAGTGAGGCTGGTCAGAGTCTAAAGGAAGCTAAGGGCCTGCCTGAGGGTTTGGAGTTGCCCAAAGTTATCCAGGTACTAGGGTGAGGCGGCTGCTTTGGAGTGATCTTTTGGAGTGGAGGATTCATACAGGGCAGAAGCTGGTTGGGACACTGTCCCCTTCAGAATGACTGTAGTCTGTGGAGCAAGGGGAAGGAGGTGGGGTTGAAGGAATGTAGTTTCTACTCCATAAGCTTCTGAGAAGAGGGTAGGGAAGGGAGGGACTGGAGGTGGGACCCCTTGATCTAATGATCAGTATTGTGAGGTCAGGGGTGCCGGGGAAGAGGAAAGGCTCTGGATCTACCCCTGCCACCCCATCTTATGGGAAATGGGGGGATTGTCCCAGCATCCAGCTCCACCTCCCAGCCCAGGGCCTGGTCTAGCCCCATCAGGATGGATGCAAAGAAGTCAAGTCTATTCAGTTGGATTTACAGGGGCCCTTGTCTAGTTTGAGTTCTGAAGCACTTTGTGAAGTTTAGGCTTCAAGTTCTGGCTCTCTTGAGTCATCTTTGCCCACTAGCTCCCACTGACCCGGGGCCTTCTAGCAGAGGGGGCTGGGACCTGGCTGGGGCCATGGCCATGACTGGGGGCCGTTCTGCACGGGTGGGGGCTTGGCAGTGACTGGGCTCTCCTTGGCAGGACCAGGTTCCCAGGCTGCAGCAGCTGCTCAAGACCCTCGGGAAGGTGACTTGCCCTACCCTACACCCCACAGCCCTTCTTCCACCGCTTCCTGGACCCCAGCGGCGCCCAGGGAAGCCCCAGTGCAGCAAGGCACAGCTGTTCGGTGGGAGTGGTGGATGGGAAGTGAAGGTCTAACCATCTGTGTGAAGGCTTTTCTTGGCCCACATATGTTGTTCTAACCCCTGGCAAGTAGTTCTCCTCCAGTAGCACCTTCTGGGGTCCTCACCCACCCACTCTGTCAATTGACTTGTCACTGAGGGCTCTGCCAGCCCTAACATGGCATTCACCCTCTCAGGGGTTGGAAGGACTGGAGGGCGCCCCACCAGTTGAGCTGCAGCTTCTCCAGGAGTGCAGTCCTGGCCAGGTGAGTCCAGAAAGCCTGCCTGGCCCCGAGGACACGGTCCCTGTCTCCATTTAAATTTCTGTTCCCCTGCCTCATGTGGGAATTTGGGGAGGGGGTTTGGTTGGGTTTTTTGTTCTCTCAGGGGCAGGGGTCACCCGCAGTGGTTTCTTTTAGCCCTTGGTTCCCATGGGGCGGCTCTCCTGTCTCACCTTACCCTGGGGTGTCCTGGCCCCACCCATTCTGCCTGGTTGGCTTGAGACAGTCCAGCCAAGACAGGCTGAGTGTCCCGGGACCCTCCCCCGTCCTTGGCAGGTGGACCTGCTGTGTGCCCAGCTGCAGCTCCCGCGGCTCCTGGACACAGGTCTCCTCCAGCTCTGCACCTGGCTGCTGGCCCTGTCACCAGACCTCAGCCTGGGCAATGCCACTGTGCTGACCAGAAGCCTCTTCCTTGGACGGGTAGGTGCTCTAGGATGCACATGAAGGGTCTGGGACTGGGGAGGGGCGGCGGGGAGAGAGTCTGAGGCCTCAGCAGGATGCCAGAGGGGGTTCCCAGCCTTGCACACATCTGGCTTGTCCCAGGTCCTGGGGGCAAGGGAAGGGCATAGACCCCTAGGCCATCTACTTACGGGGCATCTGACTCATCCCTCTTGGGCCCCAGATCCTTACAGAAGCTGAAGGGATATGGGAGCTGGGGAAGGGAGCTATTTGTCCTTTCCAGTGGGTGGATCCATGTGGGTCCTGGATAAAAGAACTTAATTTTGTCACTGTAATGTATGTGTTTGTGTTTAGCTGCTCAGTCGTGTCTGACTCTTTGTGATCCCATGGACTGTAGCCCGCCAGGCTGCTCTGTCCATGGGATTTTCCAAGGATGGGGGAGTACTGGAGTGGGTTGCCACTTCCTTCCCAGGGGGATCTTCCTGACCCAGGGATAGAATCTGCAGCTCCTCCTGCCGCATCTCCTGCATTGCAGGCAGATTCTTTAACTGCTGAGCCACTGGGGAAGCCCGGTGTAATGTATAAGCGTCTGAAATGTGTCTGATAAACATTTGTTGGAGGGAAGAAGCAATTAATAGTTTCCTCCCTGTTGGCTGTAGATTCTCTCCCTGACTTCCTCAGCCTCCCGCCTGCTCACGACCGCCCTGACCTCCTTCTGCACCAAATATCCCTATGCTGTCTGCAGAGCCCTCCTTGGCCCTGTGCTCCAAGCCCCAGGAATAGGTAATTTTAGGAGAGGCCCCACGCCCGGTAACTCTGCCCTCTCTCTTCCCAGCACCCTTCACCTCCCCTGGGTGGTCCTGGCAGAAGTTGGATATTTAAGGAGTAAAGATACCAGTTGCTTCCCTGACACTGCCACCTGTAATGACCCGGGCATTTTGTTCCCTGCCAGCCCCCTCCTCTCCTGCCATCTTCCCCCAGACTTCTCTTATCTGCTGTCGCCCACCCAGGTCCAGCTCAAACAGAGTTACTGTGTTGCCTTACAAAGGACAAGGCCCTGGCGCCAGATGTGCAGGTTCTAATGCTGGGGTAAGTGACAGGCACCCCTGCTGGCCCCACCCATGCCTCCTCCCCCTGGCCAAGCCTGCTCTTGGTATTCTGGAATTGGAGCAGGCTGGGCACCAGGCCCTGTGCCCAAAAGTGCCTGAAATACAGGCAGTGGCACAGCCGATGCCCGCTCTCGCTGACTGAGCCTGACTTTGTGCCTGACCACTGTGTGTCCTTGTGAGTTGCCACACCATGTCCCTTCCCAGCCCAGGGGTCCAGACTTCTGTGCCAGGGCTGTGGAGAAGAGGCTGGTGCTGCTCTTCTTGAGTTCTTAGCATAGTTGGAACATGACATCATGGTTCAGAGCACTGGCTGTGGAGTCAGACGGACATGGGTGAAAACCTCAACCTTGCCTTTTGTTTTTTTAATCTTTCAACTTTGCCTTTAAATGTGCAAGTTTAATCAGGTTGTCCTCTAGTAATTAACTAGATTTTTCTAGATATTAAGTGTGATAATGGATATGAAGACCTCAGCACAGTATTTGGCACCTAGTAAGTGCTCAAATACTGTTATAAAATTGATGTTAAATTTGGGCATCAAATTGGGGAGTTAAGATACAGACATGTAGAAATAATGAGTAGATGAGACCCCATTGGACACCAACATGAAATATAAAATGCTAAGTATCACATGAGAAGGGGACAGTCTCCAAAAACTACTAGCCACCTGTTACCGAGGACTTTCTCTGTGCTTTCAATTCATTACTTCAGTCTTCGTGCAGTCCCGTGCTGCTGTCACCTTAGAGATGGAAAAACTGAAGCTCAGAGAGGCTGCGGGATGTGGCCAAAGGTCACACAGCTACAGCAAGTGCAAAAGCCTGGCCTCAGACCCGAGTCTGTGCACCCGGGAAGGCACAGTGTTTCCATGTGACATCCTGCCTTTCCCAAGAAGCTAAGGACAGGAGGCGCAGCTGGAGTGGACCTCACCGAGGGCTGGGCTCTGCAGGGAGGGCTCGCCTTCTCTCAGAAGACTCACATGTGTCATCTTACCCATCATCATCATTCTCCTCTTCCCTGGCTCACCCTCCCCTTTTTGCTCAGGATGCACTCTCGACTCTCGGTCATTTTTCAGGGGACCATTGTACCTTTCGGCGGCCAAAGCCACCACTGTCAGCTCCCAGGGGTCTGGGGCCATGGCCTTCCCGGCACTGCAGCAGCGGCTCCTACCTGGCCGCCAGCATCAGGGGCCCTGACTACTTCCTCTGCGGCTGGGGATCTTAGCTGTCCCTGGGGCCTGGCCTTGGGGTAGGAGCGGTAGATCCCCAGGTTTGGTGGGAGGCTGAGCTTTCCTCACTGGGGCCTGTGCTTGCAGACAGATCACGGAGCTGCCCTGGAAAGAGGAGACTTTCTTGGTGCTGCAGTCACTCCTGGAGCGGCAGGTGAGCGGGCTGCCTTGGGATGGACTAAGAAGCGCTGTGCTGCGGGCCGGCAGGGGCTCCTGGGCTTCTGACCACTTCAGTGATGGAGGGGCAAGCAGGATGGCAGCCCTCCAGCAGGGTGCCTGTGACACTGGGAGGAGGGTCCTGGGGCTTGAAAGGCCAGGAGCAGAGAGCTGACTGCACGGTGAATCCCAGCTGTGCCTCTTGCTGGCTCTGTGGCCTGGAGGAGGCACTTGCTGCTGTGTGTGTATAAATTTATTTTTGAATAGGTAATAGATTCACATGTTCACACTGTTGAAATATATCCTTACAAGGATATAGTGAAAAAATTCCGCCCAGCCACCCAGATTCCCCTCCCCAGGGCTAACTGGTGTTACTGGTTGCAGTGGAACCCTCCCAGAGATGCTGTATATATACAAGGACACAAGTTGAAATTTACTCTTCCCCTGCTTTTTACATAGGTTGTAGCACACCAAGCTCTAAACTGTAACACAAAGTGCCCTGTACTTTGCTTTTTTCATCTAACAGGATATTTTGGCAGTTTTTCCATGTATCGGTACATAAGAGTCTACCTCATTTGTTTATAATGCAAGTAGTTAGCCTCTTTATGCCTCTGTTTCCTCATCAGCAAAAGGGGAGTGATGATGGCACCTACCATGTAAAACTGGGGTGAAATTTAAGTGGTATAACTGGGGTAGCATGTCCGGAATGGTACCTAATGCCTAATAAGTGTTTATTAAGTTATGATTATGAAGAACTATTGCTATTATGCTGGCAGGACTCCCTTGGGACCACTTACTCCTTTTATCTTCAACCACTAAGCCAGGCTAAAAATCCTCGGCCTCCCCTTGCTCCTAATCTGAGCCTATGCAGCAGTGACCACCGCTTTTCTGAGCCCTGTGTGCCAGGCTTTATCTACGTAATAACATTAAATCATTTTCAAAGTCCTCAGAGTTCAGTATTATGAGCCTCATTTTACAGATGTGGAACCTGAGGCTCAGTCTAGTTGAGTGACCTGAGGCTCAGTTTGGTTGACAGTCACCTGCTTAAGAAGTGGTGGAGTTGGGGGATTATTCCAAGGCCCTTTCTTGTGCTATTGCCCATCTCCTAATGTGTGCAGGTGGAGATGCCCCCTGAGAAGTTCAGTGTGTTGATGGAGAAACTCTGTAAAGAGGGGCCAGCGGCCACCACATCCATGGCCTATGCCAAGCTCCTGCTGACAGTGATGACCAAGTACCAGGCCAGCGTGAGTACTGGTAGGGCCACAAGTGTGGGGCTTCCCTGGTGGCTCAGTCAGTAAAGAATCCGTCTGCAGTGAGGGAGACCTGGGTTTGATCCCTGGGTTGGGAAGATCCCCTGGAGAAGGGCATGGCAACCCACTCCAGTATTCTTGCCTGGAGAATCCCATGGACAGAGGAGCCTGGCAGGCTGCAGTCCATGCGGGTGCAGAGTCAGATACACCTGAGCGACTAAGCACACACAAGGGCAGCTTCTGCTGCTCTGATCCTGCCACGAGGGTGTTTGATGTTCACCAGGGAGAAAACACTGAGTATTAGCCAGGGAAACCACAAGTTCAAGTCCAAGAATAGGGGAGTGAGACTGCTTAGGAGTTCATCCATTCAGCCAACACTGCTGTAGGCCAGATGCTTTCTGGGTCATTAGGAATCAACAATCACGATATCATAGTTTCTGTCCTGGACTTGACCTCTTCACCAGCACCTACTGGGCTAGTGAGAGGGGAGAGAAATGATTAACAGATCATTGTACTATCTGGTAGCAGCCAGGTGAAGATATGCATAAGGCATCTGATGGCAGAGGAAAAGGGGGCAACTAAACCTTGTTTGTCGTGGGAATTGGTACAGGCTTTCTGACTCTTAAAGGACTCTTAAAGTCCAAGGTGGAGGAAAGGGCATTCCAGGCAAATAAACTGTGTAAGCACTGAATGTCCGAGGGGACCTGCAGGTCATTGTAGTTGAGGCCTAAAAACCCGAGAGTGGATGGTCATGGAGGATAAGGTTAGAGAGCTAAAATTCTAAGCTGATACTTGTAGCCCCTGCTATATTCCAGACATCCTTCTAAACCCTTTACATATGTTAACTTGCTAGTTTATTCCAGGTACTAGTCCTGTGAGAAGATACTATTATTGGCTCTATTTTATAGATGAGGAAACTGAGACGCAGTAACTTGCCCAAGGTCACATCCCCTGATCATGGTAGAATCTAATGGAAGTTAGATTTCACCGGGAGTCATCTTCAATTGTCCCTGGGTCCTGGATTTCTCTCTTCTAACTAAACAGAGCCCGGGGGCAGGGTAGGGGAGAGGAGGGATCAGTTGCTGGAGTCCTGACATGACTCTTCCTTCTCTCCAGATCACTGAGCCCCAGAAGCTGGGCCTGGCTGCAGCTGTGGAGCTCAACACCACTTTCCTGAGGAAGTCCCTGCAGGCTGCCCTGAGACATCTGACCCCTTGACTGTCCACCAAAGGACCACCCTCCCGAAGCTCCCTCACCAGCTTCTTGAAGGACACTTCTGCCCTCAGCTCCTCACCCTGCCCCTTGCCTGGGGGTCTGGGCTGAACCTGGCCATCCCAGGGATCAACTGCCTCCCAACTCCAGGCTGCAGAGGGGCTGGCAGGAAGGGTCTAAGGGGCTAGATGATCTGCATTACCAAGGGCTCCTGACCCTGGGCTCCCTCCTTGTCACTTATGGGGACAGACACTGGAAGATAGGCCTCAGCAGGGTCATAGCAGACCCAGAGTGGACAATTCCAGGAGCCCCGGGGACGTGTGCTCAGCCCAGATCTCTTGTGCTCAAGTGTATATGTGATGATCCTCTGTATTCTTGTTTCTGACTTGAATATCAATGGTATTTCATTAAAAAAAAAAAAAAAAAAGAGGTTCAGTAATGTCTTATTAGAAGCAGTGCCTGACTTCCTACTAACTCTGAGTATTTGTTGAAAACCAGCCCACACCACCCCCCACCCCCCCGCCCCACCGTGCTCAGTGACAGGGGGCATCTTTCTCCCTGTGGGGCTGGTGGTAGAGTTCTGAGGTACATGCACGTTCTGTGGACCAGACCATGTGTGATACCTACCACCCACCTGAGCCCTGTCAGAGCGGTCTGTGGAGTAGGTTGAGACTGGGCATGCCACACTGCGGGAGAGGGGCTTGAGGGCGGGAGTGACTCAGCGTGGAGTTGGGGAAGGCTTTGGGGCAGATGACGGCCTTTGGGGAGGGATCTGAAGGGCTCCTGGGGTTACGGTGAGCAGAGAAGACGAGGCCTGCTGGACAGAAGAGGCAGGAAGAGTGTGCAGTACTGTGGGCGTGTCTGTCCTGCATCTTTATATTCCCAACAGCACTTAGCAAGGCGCCTTGCTCACAGTAAACAACCTACAGATGTTCCTGAATCAACTGTCAAGTGTAAGTTCATCACAAAACCTTCCTTGAAACCTCCCCGCTGCAGGCTCTGAGCGGCCAAGAATGAAACTTTTAGTAAAGCCTGCTTTTGAGACGTGAAACAGGTTCGCAAGGCACCAGGAAGTGCGCACAGGAGGTCTGAGTGACAAAAATGGTGGGGTCTGTCTGCATCCTCTCAGAGGCTGTCACGGGTGCCATGCCCCGTAGTGTTACCACTGCGGTTCGATCCCTGGCCCTAGCCCCTTTCCTAAGGGCCTGGCAGCGGCTCGGGTCTTCCCAAGCGAGTCTAGCGGCGCAAGGCGCGGCGGCGGCGCCCCTCAGCGGCCGCAGATGGCTGCGCTCCAGGTGATTGAGCCACTAGACTGACTGCACTCAGGAGAAAAGCCGCGGGAACAAGGCATATCTCGCGAGAACAAGGGTCCTATTTGGGCGCATGCGCAAGGGGTGTTTCTCTCTTTTCCGGTTATCGCGGTGTAGGGAACCATGAGGTTGGTGTCGCTTAGTCGTCCTATCCACGTTCATCCGCGCCTCTGGGCGCCCCCGTGGGGAGGGAGACATTGTGGGCAGAAGCCCCGGGGGTTCTTGCCCCTGCTTCGCAGAGGTGCATTTCTTGTCAGACTTCGGCCTGCGGGCCTGACGTTCGAGTTGGCGCGCCAAGGCCGGTCTCCTGTAGGGTCCCTCTTCCCCGGGGTTGGTCCTTGGGCCCGAGTCGCCCCACTTGGGGTGTCCAGAACCCCCGGGGAGTAATCAAGAGGCCCTCCCGGGCCCGAGGCTTCTGACACCGCGCCTGAGGTTGGTGCCCGGTTCCCGGGCTTTGACCGCTCGTCTTGCTTGTCTCTTGCAGCAGCAAAGTCTCCCGCGACACCCTCTACGAGGCGGTGCGGGAAGTCCTGCACGGGAACCAGCGCAAGCGCAGGAAGTAAGTACTTACTTACAAAGCGGGGAGAGCCGCTTTGGGGAAAGCCGCTGGAGGCTTGTTACAACTTTGTTAACTTTCTAAGGTTTTTGGAGACTGTGGAGCTTCAGATCAGCCTGAAGAACTATGACCCTCAGAAGGACAAACGCTTCTCGGGCACCGTCAGGTTGGCACCGTTCCGATCCCACCCAGCCCTCAGTGCCCCTGTGCTGTCCCGTCTCCTCCCTTTCGGCTCCAGTGGAGCTCGAGGCGGCCCGGCACGTGCGGCACTGAAGTGCCCGGGTAGTTCAGACCCCCTGCTCCGGGCAGGCGTGGCTGGACGGACCCCCACCCTGGGTCTTAAAAGATGAGGGGAGGCGTGGGGAGGCTTTGGCCAAGCCCGCCGGCTAGTTTGAGAAGCCAGACTAGCTGTTGGTGAATGTGGACAGCTCTGGGTAAGGCTCAGTGCTCAGCGGCCCCAGACCCCTTCACCTTCAGCCTCGGGAGCCTAGGGCTGGACGTGACCTATCCTGTCCCCCCCTGCCCCCCAAATGCAGGCTTAAGTCCACTCCCCGCCCCAAGTTCTCCGTGTGTGTCTTGGGGGACCAGCAGCACTGTGATGAGGCCAAGGCTGTGGATATCCCCCACATGGACATTGAGGCGCTGAAGAAACTCAACAAGAATAAGAAATTGGTCAAGAAGCTGGGTGAGTGTGCCTGATGTGGTTTTATAGGTGGGGTAGATTGGGGGCAGATCTCTTGGGAGTGGTAGAATATAGGGGTATTTCTGCTATTTGGATTTTTTTTTTTTTTTGCTATTTGGATTTTAAAGCGATGAAGGGGTACAGTCACGACCAAGCATCTGCTGTGCTTGGCCAACTGGAAATTGGAACTTAGCCATGTGAAAATTCTTTGCTTGCTTTGAGGGTTATCATTAAGGGAAGAAGGCCAGGTAGTGGTTCTTTGCTAAGCAGGTGAGCTCTGTCAAATTGACAGGTCAGATGCTAGTGCCTTCTGGGTTGGAATTTCTATGTAGAGCTAGTGTTGTTTCATTTTAATCTTTATTCTATATGATTCGAGTGTTCTACAGGTGAACAGGTTCTTCAGTTGGGTGACTAGGAAGTAGGAAGGTGGGATTTGAAGCCAGGCACTCTTAATTACAGTGAGTCTTTTTCATTGCAACATGGATTGTGAGTCAGTGTGGACTTATGCCACCAGGTTTCATGTGGTTGTTTGGCCAGTAAAAGTCCAGAAGATGGAGCTCATTCTGGCCCGAGGAGAGGATGAAAAAGACTTGGTAACTGTAGAAAGGGTAGAGTGCTGATTAGAGGCCACTTCTGTGGTTGGGTCACAGAGCTCTGTTTTAGAGTTGTATTGAGGGGCCAGGTCCTAATGGCTTTTTCTCTCTACCAGCCAAGAAATATGATGCCTTTTTGGCTTCAGAGTCTCTGATCAAGCAAATCCCCCGAATCCTGGGTCCAGGCCTGAACAAGGCTGGCAAGTTCCCTTCCTTGCTGACCCACAATGAGAACATGGTGGCCAAAGTTGATGAAGTGAAGTCCACGATCAAGTTCCAGATGAAGAAGGTGAGGTGGTCCGGCTGGTTGCATAGATTAAACAGTGGTGATGGTGGCAGGGCCTTGCAGTTTACCCACATTGTCTGAGTGGAAGCCCTGGTGTGCATTTCTGTGTATTTTTGGGACTTGTGACAGTCACCTTACAGGATTGAAGGTTTTTAAATAGTTCTGGTCTTCTTGGTCTGAGGGCAAAGCACTGCTTATTAGGGCACTGGAAAGTGGAGGAATGGACCCATCTGGCTTGTAGATGAGCCCACTCTCTACAGTTGGTTTCTTTGAATCAGGCCACCAACCTTATTTGACCTTCTCCCCACAGGTGCTGTGTCTGGCAGTGGCTGTTGGCCACGTGAAGATGACAGATGATGAGCTTGTGTACAACATCCACTTAGCTGTCAACTTCCTGGTGTCATTGCTCAAGAAAAATTGGCAGAACGTCAGGGCCTTGTACATTAAGAGCACCATGGGCAAGCCCCAGCGTCTGTACTAAGGCACAGCTTAATAAACCATACTAAACCATCAGCAGTGTCTTCTGTGGCTTTGGGAAGGGAGGGAGGTGCAGTGCCTGCACTGATGAGCCAATGATGGGTAGTCATTTACTACAAACAAGGCAAGGCCTTTCTGCCCTCAAAATCATGGAGTAATGCTGAAACTTCTTAAAATAACCTTTATCTACTTGTGTACAAGGTGTTAAGTGTCTAAGTCGTGTCCAAACCCTTTGAGACCCCGTGGACTGCAGCATGCCAGGCTTCCCTGTCCTTCATCTCCTGGAGCTTGCTCAAGCTAATGGCCATTGAGTTGGTAATGACATCCAGCCATCTCTTCCTCTCACTCACTTCTGCCCTCAGTCTTTCCTAGCATCAGGGTATTAACCAGAGGGATTTGTCATTTTAGCTTACAGGTTGTAACCATTACATCTAATCTTATGGGCATTTAATTTCAGTTCTCAATGTGGTAGTCCTGACTTGCTCTTCTGGCAATACAGTTAGTGATAAAATACCTAGGCCTGTTGAACAGTGTTACCAATAGGTAAGGAGGGGGAAAAGCTGGCTAAGACTGACAGTTTTACTGAAAGGAAAAAGTTTTATTCCTAGCATGGGGTTGGCCAAAAAGTTCACTCTGAGTTTTGTAAGCTGGCACAGAAAAAAAGAGACTTCCCTATAACTCAGTTGGTAAAGAATCTGCCTGCAATGCCTGGGTCAGGAACATCTTGAGAAGGAAATGGCAACCTACTCCCAGCATTCTTGCCTGGAAAATTACATGGACAGAAGAGCCTGGCAGGCTACAGTTCATGGGGTCTCAGAGTTGGACACGACTAAGTGATTAACAGAACAAACTTTAGTTAACTCCAGGAAAATGATTGGGAGCTTACAAACTAAAGTGTTGAGCACATTGAAAGCTGGGAGTTGAGCACTTTAGGACATTTTCTGAAGTTGTATGTTTTTTGTTATCCAAAGAAAAAAGGCAACACAGGGAAAATCTATGATTTGGTAACTAGAGGAATATAGTATAAAAAATACTTCACAAGTGATTACATTTTATATCCTGTCTCTTATACAAAGCTGAGTATGGCAAAAGGTATGAGAGTGATTAGGTGAAGGCCAGCAAGCCTCCCGTGATTGCTCAGGTGGGTCCCAAGTGCACCTTTGGTGGCCAATTCTGAGAATGATCACAGCCTGTGAGGTAAAAGCAAATCACTTCTAGGAGACCAGCTGCGCCAGCAGCTGTGCTGTCATGAGCAGCATCACAGCAGAGCGAGGGTTTCCCAGAAGAGGTTCCCATGACCAGCTGCATATAGTCTGTCGGGTGCAAGACCCACCACAGACTGGGCTGAGGCCCCCACTGCCTACGTGAATCCTGGCTCTACCACTCAGAAACGATGGGTATCTACTGAGCCAGCCTCTTCTGGAAAGCTCATCTGAAAGTGGAACTGACGAAGGTACCTACTAAAAGCATGATGTGCTTTGCACAGTGCCAGGCACTTGGTACTCAAACAGCGGTTATAAAATGGTAATTAGGCATAGCTACCGACATGTGTGTTCTAGACCTGGCACATAAATACCTGCTTGTCTGGCTCAGTTGGCTGTAGGATAGATGGAATGGAGGTCATCCTGAGGACAGCTGTCTCATCAATAGTGATGCGTGGGGAGAACAAGGTGCCTTCAGGATCAGTCTCACCCTCTCGCTCCTCCCCCCAACCACTGTCTCGCTGTGCCGTGTGTGGGATTTTAGTTCCCCAACCAGGGATCTAACCCACGCCCTCTGTGGTAGAAGCGCCAAGTCTTAATAAAAATAGTTTTGGAAATTCTATGGGTATGTTTTGGAAATTCTTGGGAACTTGAATCTTACTGGATTACTGATTTGCATCACCTGGATTTAAAAATTAAACCCACTCCCCACTTTATAAAATCTATTAGGCCTTATGTATTGGTGCAGGAGTCCTTGAAAACTATATTAAACTACTGTGACTCCCTGCCTTCTGCTGGTCTGCTCAGAAGCTGTTTAGAGCCACGGTGCCTGCCCTCCGGAGGCCAGTAGCACCACATGAGAGAGCAAGGAGTGGGAGACAGGACGGGAAAGCAGACTGATTTGATTATAAATGACAGTTGAGGTATCTTAGCCAAGCCCCAGCCTCTAGGATGACTCTAGACTAAAGCCTAGTGTGCACCTGAGTTAGAAATCGGGGGGGCCCCAGTTCTCCAGCATTTGTGGTTTAGCCACTAAGTCATGTCCAACTCTTGTGAGGCCATGGACTGTAGCCCTCCAGGCTCCTCTGTCCATGGGATTCTCCAGGCAAGTATACTGGAATGGGTTGCCATTTCCTTCTCCAGGGGATCTTCCCGAACCAGAGACTGAAGCCGCGTCTCTTGCATTGGCAGGTGGATTCTTTACCACTGAGCCACCTGAGAAGCCAGTCTTGGTACTAGAGGGAAATAAAGAGCCCCCAGGAAACCTCATGGCAGCGCTCAGACTTTGTGGACCTGGCAAAATGATGGCCCACCTCCATCTTCCCTAAGGACATGAAAACAGGTACAGAGGGGCAGAACTGCTGGCCTCTTTGGTTCCTTGCTTTCCTGGCCTTTCCTTACAGCTTCCCACAGAACCCCAGGCAGGGAGAGCTACTTCCAGGAGAGCACTAGGTTTTGGGTTTTAACCCACCTTCTTACTGAGTTCCTTCACTATTTTGAGACCTCAGAACTATGTAATTTTCACCCACCACGAATCTCTTGCATTTGTATGTGGGGGTGAGGGTGGCAAGTGAGGAGGGCAGCTGAATTTCACTTGAGCTTTCATGAGACCTACATTATTCTATTAGAAATTACCTGAAGGCTGTTTATTCCAGGTGCGTGAAGGCAATAACCCACGTGAAGATGATTCAAGCACCCAACAAATATATTCACCTATTAGTAGAGATTGGATTTTGTATCCAGCCCTAGGCCTAGCAGAAGATGGGTTTCTCATAAACCAGTTTCTGTCTGCAGAACACCCTCCCATCTGGCTGGGGTTCCAGGCACCCTCCCCATCTTGCAAGCAACAGTCTCGGGTCCCGCCAATGCAGTGGACCAAGACAACAGGCCACCTGATTATTTAATAGTATACTAGGTGGCTAGGCTTGAAGTCAGAAGACCAGGTTCAAATCCTGGTGTTGCCACTGACAGCTGAGTGAGAACATTTAACCTCTTCTGTTTCCCCATCTGCAAAATTGGAAGTTGGGCCAGAATGATATAAAAACTAGATTTCAGAGTAGGGTTGCCAGTTAGCAAATGAAAATACAGGATGCCAAGTTAAATTTGAATCTCTATCACTGAGAACATGGGACCTCAAGAGAAGTCCCTAAATTTGAATTTCTGATAAACAGCTGTCCATGAATTCACCATCTCCCTACCCCATCTCCCTCCACTGTGGTCCCAGCTGTGTCAGCACAGGAGAGCTCAAAGGCGAGAGGTTTTCCAGGCACAGAGGCAGGCTGGAATCCAGCTGCCCCCAGCGAGCAGCCACCTGCTTGGGGGCACTCACTTCCCTGAGGTTCTTTCCTCAGAGTGGAGAGCGGATGGGATGGTAAAACCCGTAGTGGCCCCCATGGACTGTGGGGATTTAACAGGGGCCCCATCTCAGTATTGAAGCCACCTGGGGCAAGTCACCGCATTTAAAGAGATAGTGCAACACACAGCGCTCAGACCAGCACTGGTCACACTTCCATGCTCAACTCATGGGGTGCGGGAGAAAGGTTGGAGTCGGCAAAGCTTTCACAAGACCCTTGAATCATATCTATTCTTTTAAAGATACTTTTTTTTTTATCTTTTGGCCACACCCCATGACATGTGGGATCTGGCTCCCAGACCAGGGATTGAACTCACCCTCTGTATTGGCAGCACAGAGTCTCAACCACTGGATCACCCAGGAAGTCCCAGTACGTATCTATTTTAAGTGTGGGTGGAATTGGGGCCCCCCCACCCAGAGGAGACAGGGCGGGCGGGGTGACACACTAGGACCTGCCCCAGGAGGAGCGCCCACCCGAAGTGAAGAGGCCTGGCGCACAAGCGACTGGTCATACAACTAGCCCACAAACAAATAACTTTAATTTTTTTTTTTTTTTAATAAGCAGGAGCCGGGCCTTCAGGCCTTCTGCCCCAGCCTTGTGCCACATGTATGATATAACCCATCACAGCTGGATTTTAAAAAATACACAAAAAATATATAATATACATTATAAAACCTAGGTTGGGTTTGGAGGTGGCCTGAGCAATATGCAAACTGTGAGGACCTTCAGGAAGCTCAGGGGCGGCGGAAGGAAAGGGCACAGTACTTCATATGAAACTCATAAATACCCACGGGCGGTGGCTGGAGGCGGAGGGGCCTGGGTGACGGGGAGGGATAACCAGCAGTCCCAAGTCTGGGTGCGGGGAGCTGCCGCTCCAGGCCAGAGAGACCGAGGTGGGGAAAACAGAAGAGAACGGTGTCCCCCAAGGGTTCACCACCAGATGCAAGTCTTAGACAAGAGAAACTGTCAAACCTTTCTGCTGCCCGTTGTCCTTGGGCCACGGGTCTTCCCCGGGGACTGGGACTCCATCCTCGGACCTGACCCTCCAGCCTGTTTTGGAGCCCGGGCCTGACCCTGGGAACCTTTGCCCACAGGGAGGCTTCTCAGGGGGTCCTGGGACGGGGCCAGGCCGGGCAGCTTGGATCTGACCAGGAAGCCCCCGGGGCCTGGATCTGCAGGCTGGTAGGGCCCTGGGGTCTGTCTGGACACCCACCCAGCCACCCTGGCCCTTCAGCGCAGACTCCCTCTGGCCCCTGTGGCTGGCCCCCACCCCATGGAGGTAGTGTAAACCTGGGCTTTAGGGACAGGCTGCCCCGGGGGAGGACTCCCAACTTGCCCACCTCTCCCCCGGGTCCCCCAACGGAGACACTGAGCCCCACTCTCACCCTGCAGGGTCTGAGGATGGCATGAGGGGGCCTGCCCCAGGCCTGGCACACCGCAGGCACACAGAAAGCACAGGCCCTCTCTCTTCCCAACACGACCCCAGCTCAACACTCCCCCGTCCGGGGCCTCTGCACTCCGGCTCCTCGCCCACCACAGTCCCCTGAAAGGTCAGCAGCCACGCACCCCTGAGCTGGAAGGCGTCCTCCCAGTCTTTCGAGGCTGGGCAGAGCTGGTGACGGTGGTTGACGTCCGGCCGGGCTGCCCCGGCGCTGAGCCCCGCCTCTCTCCTCCTTCAATGAAAGCGCAGAACAGTGGCAGGGAGTGGACGTGCAGGGGTGGGTGGGGAGGCCTCCGGGTCCTCCATCCTGGACCCCTGGGGCGGGGGGGACCAGGCAGGCGTGTGGGAAAGATACTCGTCCTGGATCCTGGCAGCGGCGGTGGTGGTGGTGGGGGCCGAGGGCACCCTAGTCTTTGACGAGTTTGTAGACGTGGTGCTGGGCTCCGTGCTCGCTGGTGGAGACTTCAAAGACAAAAGCAATGACGAGCAGGGTCTCCTGGGAGTCCCGGCTGGTGACCACCTGGGGGCCGGGTAGGAAGAGACGTGAGGTCAGGCGGCCCAGGGCTGGGGTGCGGGGCGGAGGGGTGGGGGGGTGTCCTCCTTTCTGGGGCTCAGTCTCCTCCTCTGAGGAATGGGCTTGGCTACCCCCGCTTTGAGGGCCCTGTGCCGGGGACCCCTGACCCACCCCCATACCCCCTGTGCCCAGGTGCCCCCCGCCGCCTCCGCACCTGCAGGACGGTGAAGTTCTCCAGGACGCTGTTCATCATGTATTTCTCTGGCAGGTGCTTGAGCTTGTGGATAAAGTTGATCATGTACTCGCACATGGGCGAGCGGTGGATGCGGTACACAAAGCGCCCGTTCTCCAGCCTGGCATACTCGGTCTGCGGGAGCCGGAGGGGGTGGGCAGGGGGCAGGCGTCACTTGGCCTGCCCACTCCCAGCAGCCCACCCCCACCCCAGCCACGTCCCTCGCTGTGGCCCCCCACTCACCTCCACCTTCTCCACTACCTGCTTGCCAAAGGAGCACACCTTGGTGGAGACGCTGATGGTCATGCTATCAGCCGAGCTGTACTGGGAGCTGACCCCATAGAAGGCGCCTGGGCCCTCCTGGATGGTGCTGTTGAGGTCGGCCTGGAGGAGAGGGCAGGGCGGCATGAGGTGCTGCCCGAGGCCCAGGGAGGCATCCCGCCCAGGGGCCCATCGCCTGCACAGTACCCACAGGCCCAGGCAGAGAGGGCAGGGGCAGGGGTCAGGAGGGCGGGCCCGGGGGGCACTCTGCACCTGGCGGGGGCCGTCGGGAACAGAGGGACGAGGGCAGCTCACCCAGAACTTGACGAGGAAGAAGGCGTTGGGGGGCCCCTTCTCATAGAGCTCCTTCAGGCCGCCCTTCTTCTCGGGGAACTTGTCGTATATCTGACGCACATCCACTGCCTCCAGGGGCGGGTCTGAGAAGGCGGGGTTCGTCTGGCCGATGTGCACAAACAGGTGTTTGCTGTACTGTGGGGAGGGCGCAGTACAGGGTCAGGAGAGCACACGCGCGTGCAAGCCCCGGGGCGGCGGGGGGAGATGGGCTGCACGGAGACAGACTCCCCCCTCCCCACGGTGTCCCAGCCCCATGACCCTGAGCGGTGGCCCCGGACCACACAGACCCTGCCCCCAACCCCACGGTACCGTGTCAGGATCTCGCTGCACCTCCATGAAGGCAGAATATTCGAGGAGCCGCAGCCGGGAGGAGGCGATGGTGCGGTCCTGCCACACGGGCACAGAGGCAGCAGCGGAGGGGAGCGGGGCCAGGGGCTCATAACCTGGGAGGATGAGATGGACCCTGGTCTGCACAGGGCCTGTGTGCCAGCTGGAAAACGGCCCCGCGTTTGGACGGGAACACGGGATGGATTCTGACCCCTTTGCCAGAAGTCCTTGTGCAGAGCGGAACCTGCACCCCCGTGTGCTGTGGCCTCGGTAATGTACCCCAGTGGGTTTTTCCTTGTGTCACTGTTAATGTGTGTCCAAACAGAAAATACAAGGCAAGTGAAAAGGCAGACATAGAAAACGAACTTATGGTTGCCGAGGGGAAGGGATAGTTAGGGATGGATATGTACACACTGCTATATTGAAAATGGATAAACAACAAGGACCTATTGTATAGCACAGGGAACTCTGCTCAACGTTATGTGTCACACTGGATTGGTGGGGGGCGGTTGCGGGGAGGATGGATACATGTGTATGTATGGCTGAGTCCCTTGCTGTTCACCTAAAACTATCACAACATTAATTGGCCGTAAGTGTTAGTTGCTCAGCTGTGTCTGACTCTTTGCGACCCCATGGACTAGAGTCTGCTAGGCTCCTCTGTCCATGGAATTCTCCAGGCAATACTTCTGGGGTGGGTAGCCATTCTACCCCAATAACAAAATAAAAATTCAAAAATAAAAAGACAAGTGAAAATGGAAAAATAAAAACTATCCAAAATCCCAATACCTAAAAGGAGTAAAACTCCATGAAGATTTTGGTGTATTTTCCTAGAAAGAATTATATATATACACACACATATCAATTTAACACTTTTGGTGGTATGTACTTGTAACAGAGTTCTGGAAGCAACACTGTAAAAGGTAAGGGGCTTATTCCTGGCCTGTTCCAATCCCCTACAGATGCTACCCACCCCTCCCTCCCACTATGCATACATGCACATGCGTGCACATGCATGCACACACACACACACACACACACACACACACACACACACAGAGTCAGGCCCGGGCCTGTTCCAATCCTCTACAGATGCTACCCACCCCTCCCTCCCACTATGCATACATGCACATGTGTGCACATGCACACGTGTGCGCACGCACACGCACACACGCACACACACACACACAGTCAGGCCCAGGCTCTTCTGAGCAGACGTGCAGGTGCTGAAGGAGGGACAGGTGGTGGTGGCTGCCTCATGCGGGGAACTTACTGCTGAGTGTTGGCGGCAGGGGCGGCTGGACAGGGTAGGTTGGCTGTGCAAAGGGCTTGATGCTGCAGACAGGAGCACAGGCTGGTTAGAGGATCGCCCCCTTCCCCACCTTCCGCCTGGCCCAGTCACGTGAGTCTCCTCTGGGACCCCCGTAGGGAGGAACCTGGCCTTCCTGTGCACTTCTCCGAAATGCATGCCGACCAGCTAACTCCCAAGTGTTTTGTTTTCTTCATGTGTTAACTTTTATGAAGTCTGAATGCATCTCACAACTGATGTGCACATTTAATGTAGCATTTCAAACCCCACCCTGCAGACCTGCTCATTAAACCGAGGGCGTGTCTTAGGAAGAAATTCATCCTGGAGTTGAAGGAGCTGAGAGTACTTGGCTACCCGACTTGTTGACTGAAAGACTGACTCAGAGATTAACTGAGTGAAAAATAATTGTAATACGGATGACAAGTGGTTGATGAATGAACAGACAGAAGCATTAGCTCTCTGAACTAGTGCTCTCCAACCCTCTATTTTTAAATTAAGATTTTGCTCCACTGTTGCTGGAACCCAGATGGGAAGGGAAGTCCAGCACGGCTCACAGGGGAAGGAAGAGGGTGGGGGAAGGATATGTCCCAATACTTACTCCTGAGAGGGTCCAGGCTGCTGTCCCAGGAGAGGGGGGCTGCTCCAAAACTGCAGAGACGGAACAAAGGCCAGGGTCCCTCAGTATCCAGAACCCCCACCTTGCCTACCCTAAAGGCACTCCCTCACCCCAGTCCCACCTCCCAGGACCACCGTACCCGTGAGGAAGTAGAGAAGACGGCCTGGGGCAGAGGGGAGGGTGGGCTGAACTTGTTCTGTAGGACGCTGGCAGAGACGATCTGGGCGGAGGACATGGACGCCATGCTCTGGAGGGCTTTGTCCTTGGAGACCTGGTCCTGGGGAGGAGAGGAGCCCTGTGAGGCCTAGGCCAGGCCAGAGACAGGATGGGTCCCTGCCTCAGGGGCCCCCTCCCAGGCCCCATCTCCTAAGTGTACATCATCCCTCTGATTACAATCCACAGGAAGAGATACTTTTATTTTATTCCATAACCCAGTATATGTGAAAAATATTTCCCTTCATTTTGCCTATTTTGTGTGTCACATACTCTCATAGTTTCGATTTCATGAGCGGTTCTCAAACTCTGGTCCGTGGACCAACAAGCCCAGCATCACCAGGAAGCTTATTAGAAATCAAATTCTCAGGCCCCACTTCAGACCTAATGAATCTGAAACTCTGAGGGTGAGGCTGAGAAATCTGGCTCCCTAAGCCTTCCAGGTGATCCTGATATAAGCTAAAGTCTGAGAACCACTATCATCCATTAAAAAAAAAAATGCTGTTTGCACAGTGTATTACGCTGATTTCGCAATCCATGATCTGAAAATTCTGCATGAGGTGCTTTCCCATCCACTGCCCTTCCCCCGCCCCCAGGGCAGGGGCAGTGCTACTTACCAGGTTCATGGCCTGTGGAAGAGAAAGAGGATGGATTAGACGAGACACAGAGGAGCCCGGATTGAGGGGGGGGATCATTTCACCGCCCTCCTCTCAACGCCCACCTGGCTCGGGGTCCTGAGGGGCCCAGGGAAGCTCAGAGGCAGTTGTGGACCTTCCCCCAGCCCCCCGCCACCCAGAGGGAGTCCATGTCAGCTGAGGGTGCCCTGGAAAGGGCAGGATGAGGGTGGAGGGGCTGGAGATCTAGTTAGGGGACCGAGCTGGGGCCCTTTGGGTCTGTCGACACCACTGGGGCCGTGCTACAGGCAGAGGAGCGGGGGCAGCAGGCCTGGTCTGCTGGGCAGCCATGGGCAGAGAAGAGGTGCAGCCTACCCCAGGCTGGGGCCACAAGCCCAGGCTCTGAGATCCTCAGCCCCAGGGCTGCCAGGATCAAGTGTCCAAGATAAGGAACGGCCATGCTTGCCAGTCCCCCTCCACCCCACCTGTCTCCTCCCTGCCCACCGGAAGTCCCCATGCAATTAGCAAGCAGCAATTAGGAGGAAGGAGGAAAGGAATATGGAGAAGAGAGGTGAGCCTCAGTGGCCCCCAGCTGGTCTTCCTCTCTCTCGCTGTGGGGCGGGCTGTCCTCCTGGGCTCCTTCCTACCTCCAGGGACCGTGGCCCTGTGCAGCATGAGGTGGCCACTGCGCTTCTTCTGCTTCTCATATTTCTGAGACCCCGCGTGCTGCCCACTTATAGCTCCACAACCCATTCCCTGTCCCGGGCTGGGGTCAGAGAGCAGCACCAGGCCTGGGCAAGGCCAGGCCAAGTGGCAGGGGACCCCCTACCTTCAGCTTGGACTGAATCTCCCGAGACTTCCGCCTGGCTAGAACCTGCAAGTGGCTAGAGACCTGCAGAGAGAGAAAGGAAGGAGAAAAAGAGCAGAAAGAACAGGAGAGGCGAGAACAGAGCTTCAGCCAGAAAAGAGCCACAGTGGGGCCGGAAAGCCAGCCAAGGCAGAGGCCTGAGCCGTGCAGACAGTGGTGGAGGCACCGTGAGTGAGGAGGGGGCTGGAGGCCCCAGTCAGGCGCCTGACATACCTTGATGCCAACCTGGTACTCCCGCACCTTCTTCCGAGCTAGAACCTGTATGTGGCTGGACACCTAGGGGCCGCCCCGTGCCCGGCCAGAGAGGAAAACACAGACAGTGAGGAGGCATAGCTGGGGTGGCCACGGGCAAGGAGCATCCCAGCCCTTATTCCTGGGACCAACTGTAAGTGGGGGGGGAACTGTGGGGC
Organism: Muntiacus reevesi; assembly: GCF_963930625.1. NCBI lineage: Eukaryota > Metazoa > Chordata > Mammalia > Artiodactyla > Cervidae > Muntiacus > Muntiacus reevesi. The sequence continues at coordinate 11,467,722 of NC_089268.1, forward strand.
CCCTGTGGGCAGACACCCCTTTGCACTGCCAATTCCGCTCTCTTTTGGTCTGTCTTGATCGAGCCTACTGTGGCTTCCAGGACTACCATGTACAGTTGCACAAGTTGTTCATTGCATAAGAGCACCTGACCAGTGAGGGCTAAAATTTAGCCCAAGCTCTGCTGGCCAAGACATGTGCCCTGATGCGGGGCTGCATCTAAAGTAAAGGAAGAGAGACCCCTGGAATCCAAGATGGCATCAGTCATACCACTGACTGGAGAAGCTCCTGGATATCAAAACAGGGGAGCTGCTAAGCTGGATAGTGATGCAGGATTTCACCCCTAAAGGCACTGCTGGAGCACTTCAAGAGTATGACAACAAGTATGTCAATGTGAAGAAACGAAGCTTCGCCGGACTTTCCATGGTGCTGGCAGCTTACAAGCTTTTCAACTACTGCCATTCTTACAAGGAGTTCAAACACAAGCGGCCACGCAAATACCACTGAAGAGGGCCCGGTGTGAAGGGACACTCTGCATTCCTGACCATGACCTTTGCCTGGCAGCCCTGAATCCTTTCATATCCTAGTGGAGAATTAACACCCATTAAAAGATGACTGGTAAAAAAACAGAGGAAGAGCATCTTGTATTCTTCCAAGCACGGGTGACTTCTTCCTCACTGGACCCCTTTTTTTTCCAGTTGGCATCTCAGAGGCTAGCCATGGCCATAATGCTCCTGCTGGCCACCAGATTACATGCCAAGGCCAAATCCCTTACAGAAGGTCTCCCCTGAACCTCTGCCTAAGTCCTCCCAAGAAGAGCCCAACTTGCCGGCCTATGGAACCAGGCCTGGTCTCACTCCTGCTTTGTTCATGTAGCTTCCTTCCCCAGAACGCATTTCTTCCCCTCGGACCAACACATGGCAGTGTGGACCCTCTCTGTGTACACAGTATATCCTCTTAACTGCATTTCTTCTCCAGCTCCTCCTTCCTGAAGCCTCCCTCAACTGGCAAAACTGAGCTAGCCACAGTCTGGATGTGTGTGTTGTGGGCTTGCACAACACCCCCTTGACATTGTCAAGGATCTGACCCTGAGCCTCAGAGAACTAAACATCTCTGTTTTTTTCCCCCATGAAAACAAGCGGGAAGGAAGTTGAGGATCTTCTAAGCTGCTTCACTTTCAGTATCAGCAATTGCTGTTGGCTTGCCTTGCAAATTGTTTTTATCGAAACAAAGAAACAGTTTTTCTTTTTAATCATGGACTAAAAATTACTATGTAAGGGCTGCTGGAAGGCCCCCTGCTATCTGGTGAAGACTCAAATACACTAGTGCGTCTCATCTCACCGCACCCACGATTCAGACCTGCATCCAGCAAGGTCTTTTTTTTCTTTTAATTTTTATTTATTTTTTGGACCTGCTTGGCATTTGGGACCTTAGTTCCCCAGCCAGGGATTGAACCTGTACCCCCTGCAGTGGAAGTACCACATCTCAACCACTGGACCATCAGGGAAGTCCCCCGGCAAGTTCTTGATCATGTCACATCATGACAATAACCAGCATTTACCGAGCACAGCTAGTATTTTCTTGTTTGTTTCTGAATGGATTACTTATTTATTTGGCTGCACTGGGTCTTATTTGCAACACGCAGGATCCTTAGTTGTGGCATGTGGGATCTAGCTCCCTGACCAGGGATTGAACCCAGATCCCCTGCACTGAGAGCTCCAAGTCTCAGCCACTGGATTACGAGGGAAGTCCCGCAGTGACTATTGTTCCCGGCACTTTACATGTACCAACTCATCTGAGCTTTACAGCAATGCTAAAAGGTTGGCACTAATATTATTCCCAATTTAATATGATTGGGATGATGAAACCAAAGCACAGAGAAGTTAAGCAACTCATCCAAGGTCACACAGCTGGACCCAAGTGGCCAGACACCGGAGCCCACTTGGCCACCGCCAATAGGCCCTTAGCCCAGAGGACTTATCTCCAGATGGCCAACTCTGGGACAGCTGAAAGTCACATGGGACTTAATCCTAATGTAATATTTAGCTGTGCTTTCAATATGGACGCATTGTTGTCAGTTAGTCACTAAGTCGTGTCTGACATTTTGTGACCCCAGCACTGTGGCCTGCCAGGCTCCTCTGTCCATGGGATTTCCCAGGCAAGAATATTGAAGTGGGTTGCCACTTCCTTCTCTAGGGGATCTTCCTGACCTAGGGATCAAACCCACATCTCCTACTTGGCAGACAGATTCTTTACCACTGAGCCACTTGGGAAGCCCATGGAGTCATTGCATTTGGTATTAATCGCTGTGGTGGTGGTTTAGTTGCTAAGTCGTGTCCGACTCTTGTGACCCCATGGACTGTAGCCTGTCAGGCTCCTCTGTCCATGGGATTCTCCAGGCAAGAATATTGGAGTGAGTTGCCCTTTCCTTCTCCAGGGGATCTTCCCAACCCAGGAGTTGAACCCAGGTCTCCTGCATTGCAGTCAGATGATTTACCAACTGAGCTATGAGGGAAACCCATTAATTGCTGTCAAGTAGCTATAAAAAATAAATTTAAAAAACTGCATTTTTTTTCAACCAAAAGTAAAATGAAAACCACCAAAAAACCTTGCATTGCTCTTTGTGACACATTAAAGACACACCTTGTTCTCACAACCACAGGTTGGGTCCCTCTTTAAGGAGATATCAGACATCAGAGTTCTAATAATAAAGTTAGAGTGTCACCCTTGCAAAATGACAAAAGCCAGAGGTTTTTAAAATCCTGAGCTTACCAACAGCTAGTATGTAAAATGTCATTGTACAGCCAGCCTTCTTGGGATATCTGGCCAGGAGCAGGTATGATGCTGGACCCAGAATTCAGAGGATCTGTTCCCTCCCTGGGTCTCACTTGAAGATCCCTGGGCCCCTTCCCACTCTGACCAACAGGTTCTTATAAACACATCTTCTGGGTGAAGTAGGACATGCCTCCCCAAGACAGTGCCCTCTTCCTGTGCCTGGGATGGCGGTTTGTAATGATTATAATAATAAGAGCAATAGGAGTGGCAAATTCTTACACAAATACACTGTTTTACATTTCAGCTAACTGAACAGCCGAGGAACAGAGACTGGGAGGTGAGGCATCCCCTGCCCGCAGGTAGAGGAGCAAGTATTTGAAGCCGAGGGCTGAATGGCTAGTATTCCTCCCATGGCCCCAGGCTTCAGGGAGCTGGGCCCTGTCTGTCCGGTTCTTGGCGGGATCCCTAGTGCCGAGTGAGCACAGTAGTAGCTAAACGATTTGCTAAATGAATAAATGCTGAACGGTCTGAGCTGGCCCAGGGACTTCCCTGGTGGTCCAGCGGCAGAGCTCCCAGTGCAGGGGGCCTGGGGTTCGAACCCTGTTCAGGGAACTAGACCCTGTGTGCCACAAGGAAGACCTGGTGCAGTCAAGTAAAATAAAATAAATAATAAACTAAAAACAACAACCATGTGCTGGCCCAGGGAGAGTGACTAATGAAGCCCTGAACAATGAGGGAGCAATTTCCATACTGGGTGAGTGGACCCAGAACCTTCCTTGGAGACAGTGGGGATCTCGGGGGTGGGTGGCAAGGCCCAAATCCCACCCAGACAGGGAGGTTCGGGCGGTGCTGACCTCGGGTCTCCAGGGCCCTGACTCCAGCCTGCCTCTCTTACCCCACATGCAACGTACCCTAAGGGGCTCCCTGCAGGTTTCCCCACCGGACTGGAAACCACCTGATCATCTCCCAGATCACCAGTTTCTTCCATGCCCACCACTGCTGCCCGCACCACGGTCGCTGCCCAGGCCACTGCTGCCGACCTAGGTCCCTGCCTCCACCTGGCCCTCCCTACGCGCTGCCTCGGGGGCTCGGGGGACAGGCCTTAACAGCTGCCACTCCCTGATCTAGTCCCTTCCAGTCCCCCAGCTGCCCCCAGGGAAACCTGGCCCTCGGGCGCCAGCCACATCTCTCCACCCCTCCCTCCACACACCACCCCAACTGAAGGCTCTTTCTCTGTCCAGGGGATCTTGCCGCTAACCTGCCAAGCGACCTCACGAAGTTACTTAACTTTCCTGGGCCTTGGTTTCCTCACCTGTAAGATGGAGATAATTACTGTACCTACTTCACAAGGCTGCTATGAGGACTAAATACGTGAACATAAAGTCAACTCTGGAGGCGTTAACAATTATTATTTGTACAGCCAACTTCCTCAGCCTGGAAGAATCATCTTCCTTTCCTCCTGCCTGGCTAAATCTTGTTCCTTCTTAAAAAAGGCATCTTGAGCATTGTCTCCTCCAGGAAGCCTTCCCAGCCCTCCCTCCTCCCTTCCCCTGCCTGCTCAGGGTTAGATGCTTGTCTGACAGCGCACACGCCAATCTCGGCCGTGCCGCCCTCCTCTGCACTGATCTGTCCAACGGTCTGTCTCCCTGACTGGTCAGTGAGCCACTCGGGGCAGGGACACACAGCTGCCACAGTTGCCCAGAGATCTGTGGCCGACGAACCAAAGATCTGGGGGAGGGGAGCGGTCACAAAGGACAGTGGGGACTTCTGCCCCAGAGGTCCAGTGGAGGAGACTCCTCGCTCCCAACGCGGATGGCTCAGGTTCAATCCCAGGTCGGGGAACCAGGGCTGAGTAATGGGGCGAATCCGAGGAAGTGGGCAGGGCAGTGGGCTAGCTCGGCTGGGAAGAGGCTGAAGGAGACAGGGAAGAGGGTGTCTTTGGGTGGGGGGGGGGGCGCGCACACAGCATAAATCATCTCTTACCTGTTTTCTCGTCCTAGTCTTCCCCGTCCTCAATTTAATATAGCGTGCAATCAACTCATTTCGACCTAGATTGGGATGAGAGGAAAATGGGAAGTGGGCAAAGAGGAGAGCCCCCTCCCCAGCTGGAAACCACACTGCGCCCCCCTCCACTCCTCTTCTGTTCCCCCCTCTCTGTTTTCACCCCACACCAGCCCTCTCCCCGCCACCCAAGGGGTACAAGCAGAGCAGCTGAAGAAGGGGAAGCCCCAGGGTTCCTCCACCACCTCCAGGACCTGGGGGGGCTGCTCATTGGGGGAGGGGTCGCAGGGCAGGAGGTGGAACAATGTCAGGCGGCCTGCCGGGGGTTTTCCCTGCGAGACGGACAGGGGCAGGTGTGGCCCAAGGGCAGCAGGACAGCTGGGCCCCCCACTCCCAGCCCCGGGCAGGGCTTCTTTTCCCCCCGTGTTGTCACCGAGGGGGTGTGTGCGTGTGTGTGTGACATTGCCTCCTGGGCACACATCCCCGTGTGTCTGTAAGAATTCTGGGCCCTGGGTCCATCCTAGTGTCCTGGCCATCAGGACAAGTCCCTGCCCTTCTCTGGTGGAATAGGCAGGAAGGACCAGGTGGTCCCCAGCACGCCTCCTACACCGACAGCCTGGGTCAAAAGGTGTCACTGAGCGCATCGCCGCGTCCTTGAGCCTGTCAGCTCCAAGTCACTGGTTTCCAGTGTCTGTCCTGCCCTGTGAGAGCGAGCTGAGCCTGTCAGCCTTGGATGGGGGGTCTGCTCTGCACCCCAGACCCTCAGGGGACCCAGAGGCTGGCCAGTGTCTGAGGGCTTGGCCCTGTGAAGCAGGCTGTTGTGGTGCTTGGGACACATGGTACGGTGTATGTGAGCATCCTCAGGGGGCATACCCCTCACCCCCAACTCCAGGCCCCCTGTCCCCCAACTCCAGAGCCTCCGCAGAAGGGCCACATTCTCCAAATTCCTCTTCCATGACAGAACCAGGCCCACTGCCCCTCCCTTCCTGCCTGCCCCCTCCACCCCACTCCCTCCGCCCTGTCTAAAAATACCCTGCGGGGCTGCCCCGGCCATCTGGGAGGTGGCGATGGGGGCAGGTGGCCCCCATCCCGGGGAAGGCACCCAGGAACACCTGCCCGCCCCTTGAGTGGGCCCGGGCTGGCGGTGGGTGTGTGCCCGTGGGAGGGGAAGGGGACCCAGGCCGCCCAGCTGTCTCCCTTCTGCGCCCGCCACGGCGCTGGACACCGGGTGCAGACGGCCTGCCCCGCTCCAGAGGGCTGGAGGATGCTGGCAAGGAGCCAGCAGCAGAAGGGCTGAGTTATCCCAAAAATGCGGCCCTGGGAGAGCCCTCTGAGGAAGGAACAGGGTGGGCGGGACACTCCCTTCTGGAGGCAGGAGGTGGGCCAGGTGGCAGAGGGAGGCAAGCAGGAGGCCTGGGAGGAGGTGAGACCCTCTTCCCCACAAGGGCCCTGTCCCAGAGCGGGCCTCTCACCACCCTGCACTCCCCCTCCCCGACCCCCCCTTGATGGTGGGAACCCCTGCTCTGCGCTGGGATCCCACCCCAGGCCTCAGCCTCAGGGGGCTCCCCAACGTCCTAGGAGAGGGACCCTCCCCAACATCCTCCTAGGAAAGGGACCTGTCTTCAGGTCCAGACCAGAACACACCAAACTGACCCAGTTTCCAGGGCCCACTGAGTCACCCCGAAACCTCCAGGCCGGTAGGGGCGAGGAGAGGAGGGGCAGCCAGGGGGGTGTCGCGTGTGGGTTGCGCTCTGGTGGAGGGGGCAAGCCTGGCCTGTTTGTGAGGAGGATCCAGACACACAGGCTTGCACGCCCAGACTCGCCCGCCTGCCCGAGGAGGGCTGGAGGCCCCGCGGGACTTCGCCAAACCGGTTGGGTGAGGGGGCAGAGAGCAGGGGGAGGAGCGGGGAGGGCCAGGCGCCTCCCCAAGTCCGGCCCAGGGTCCCCTGCCTCCCCGCACGCACCATACATCTTGCCCTCGTCCGATAGGATGATCTTGCGGCGGCCGCAGGGGGGGTAGATGGCCAGGGCCTCCTGGAAGCTCTGCTCGATGTCCGGGCTCCACACGCCCTCCGCGTCGTTGTCCAGCCCCTTGTCCAGGCCCTCGGGCCCATCCTCCCGGGCCTCCCCGGGGCTGCTGCTGGCATTCCAGCTGTTGGACGCTATTGTGCTGGTTGCTCTGGGCTCTGGGCCTGAGCCCACTGGGCAGCCTGAGCCTGGGGGGCAGAAGCAGAGGGGTTAGGGCAGGGCCCTCCGAGACAGCAGCAATCTCCCACCCCCGGGGGCCGGGCCGGTGCTCCAGGGTGGGGTGGTTTAGTCAGAGTGCCGTGTGACCTTGGGTGAGTGACTCCACCTCTCTGAGCCTTATTAAATAAAGGAAGGAAGGGTCTCCCTGAGATTGTGAGGGTTAAAATGAAATGAGATCAAAGTGCCATCCATGATGCCTGGCTCTTAACACTCAAGACATGGTACTGGTGGGGATCAAGGGCAACAATAACAGTGCCTTATACCTGCACAGCACTTTTGTGGAGAAAAAGTACTTTAATGGGGAAAAAGTACTTGCAGGGAAGGAAATGGCAACCCACTCCAGTATTCTTGCCTGGAAAATCCTACAGACACAGGACCTTGGTGGGCTTACGGTCTATGGGGTCGCAAGAGGCGGACACGACTTAGCGACTAAACCACTACCACCTGTACTTTCCAGTCAACCCTCAAAACTAAGGTGGCGTGGGTGCGGGGGGATTGGCAGGGGGGTGGCAAGGAGTGATGCCCATTATTCAGATGAGGAAAACAGGCTCACAAGACCACGCAGCTGCCAAAGGCACGGTGACGAGGAAGAGAGGAGGACTACACGTGCAGGGGGCAAGGGCTTCTGCGGCTCTCAGAAGGGTTCCTTGCCTCTGGCCCTGCCTCTCCTCCTCCTCGTCATCGGGATCCCTGATCAGGGACCCCCACCTGTGGGTTCCCTGGTAGCTCAGACGGTAAAGAAGCTGCCTGCAATGTCGGAGACCCAGGTTCGATCCCTGGGCTGGGAAGATCCCCTGGAGAAGGGCATGGCAACCCACTCCAGTGTTCTTGCCTGGAGAATTCCACGGATAGAGGAGCCTGGCAGGCTATACAGTCCATGGGGTCGCAAGAGTCGGACACGACCGAGCGACTAACACTTCACCCCTCATTCTCCCCCATTTCAACACAACCCTGCCAAGGCCCTACCATGGGATGAGGGTCCCTGATCCAGGGAAGGTATGGTTTTGCCTTCCTCAAAAGCTAACTCACGAGAACCCTGCCAAGGAACGTAATCTCAGGGCAGGAACTGCCCGAGGAATCCCGGAGAACGGAGCGACGCTGGCGGGTAAGGGAGCAGCTGAGAAGGTGCCGGCCGACAGCCTTGCTCAACCCCACCCGTTCCTCCATCCCACTTCCTGTTCCCGCACCTCCCGGCCTCACAGCAGCCCATAAACCACCCACACGCCCGCCCCTGCCCTGGCCCACATGGTGGAAGGGCCAGGGCTCTATAAACTCTGAGTTCCCTGCACACGCTGAGCTGGATTATTAAAATAGACCACACCCAGACAGTCCCCCAACACACTCAGCCCTTCAGCTCACCCCAGCCTCCTTCAGCCTCAGAAATGCACATCCAGTGTGTTTTCAGGGTCCAGGGAGCTGCAGAGCCCCAGATGGCTAGACTCTGGGATGCGCTCTGGGCTGAACAGAAAGAAGGGAGCCAGGTGGGAGACCCCCACAGAAGCCAGGGAAGAGAATTCTTTCCCTTCAAACAAGAATTCCAGGTCCTGCCAAATGGGTGGGGGTTCTCCCTTTGGGGACCACCTATTTACTTTGGAAGGCCTGAAACCCGGGAGTAGCCCGGGACGGGGAGGACCGGGTGGGGGGTGTGTGCCAGATCGTCAGGCGGATGTGGAGTTTACACTTCACATTACTAGAGATGACAGCACCTGCATATGGCAGGCACTCGTCTGCGACTTGACACACACTGACTCACTCCATCCTCACAGTCACCTATGAGGTAGATACTATTATTATTTCCACTTTACCGATGAGACAACCAAGGAACAGAGGGGTGAAGCAATTTGCCCAAGGACACACAGCTAGTGAGTACTAAAACTGGGTTCTGAATACAGGCGATCTAACTTCGGTCTCTTAACCAAGATGAGAAATCCCACCATCTGCAGACAGAAAGGAGAACCAGCTGTCATGGCAACCATCCTGAGTCTGCCCCGTGGGGTCTGGGCCAAGGGATCCCCTCAACCCAGGTGGCTGGAGCAACCTCAAGGACCCCCAGGTTACTGCCGTAACCATTCCTTGGAAGGCCTTCAAGACCAGCATGCCAGAGGGCAGCCTCGGAGAGAGGAAGGAGGAAGCTGTGCTCCTGATGGTCACAGGGGCCACACTTCTCTGTTCAGCCCAGGGACTGAATCCCCACCTCCATCCCCTCCTCAACCCCTTGAGGCCAAGTTTATGTAATAAAGGGGGGAGGGCACCGTGGGGTGGGGGGGACCACAGCGGCTCCTGTACTGGGGTAGTTGGGATGCAAAGCCTCCCCCAGGCCTGACGGTGCCACGGATGGGTGGGCTCTAGAGGGGAGGCAGATGAGGGATTATGATGAGCTAAGACCCCTCCCAACAGATTCCTCAACCCATTTCCCCCCAAATCCTTCTCTGAGGCCTCCCTCAGAGCAGCAGGGGCCCAGCGCATGGGGGGCCCTGCCAGCCCCAGACTTTCCAAAGCAACTTTCCTGCCTCCCCCAAGTCTCTGCCCGCCTCCCCTCACCCAGGCGGCGGGGGCCCCCCCTTCTCAGGGTGATGTCAGCCCCGCCCCGCCCCCCGCAGGAGCACTGTGGCCAAATATGGCGAACACAGCAGTGCTTGGGAGCTGGGACAGACTGGGGGGGCGGGGCGGCGGCCCCTGGCCGGGACTGCTGGCAGCTGGCGAGGGGGAGGGGAGCCCCCGGTTGGGGGGGGCGGCTGCAAGGACAAGTCAAGGAGAGAAGCGGGACCACCGTCCCTCCCACTAGCTCACAGGCTACATGCAAGACCCACTTTCCAGGCATACTCCTGGGGGCCCGAGGCACCCACCCAGGGGCCCGCAGGTGACCCCCACCCCACACAGCCATGCCCAGGAGTCCTGTGTGCAGGTTACGCTGCTGCATGGGTGCCCAGATTGATGCCCAGTGAGAATATCTGCACCCCACCCCCCAGCCCAAGGCACAGCCGGGCACTGGCAGGTGGGCAGTGGCGCCTGGCTGGGGGCTGAACTAGGGTCTCTCTCCTGCCATGTCACTCAGGAGGGGTCAGTGCGGGGAGCCTGGACAGGCCTCCCCAGAGTTATTGCCGTGGGGTGAGGACAGAGAGGGGGCCCCCCATTCTCTTGGACTCCAAACCACTGGGACTCAGCCTGCGGGGAGGGAGGAGGCTACGGGCTCCCCACAGACAGCTGCAGGGCTGGACTGAGGCCAATACTGAGGCTGATGGTGAAGGGAGCTGCCCCCAGGGATGCTAGCCCCCACCCAGCTTAGGATCTGATCTGCCTTTTCCATGGTGGGGTTCACAGGGGTGGCAGCCCCCAGCCGCTCACTGTCACTGGCCCAGGTGTGCAGAGCCTCTGTGTTGCTCTCAAGAAGGGTGGGAGAAGGGGGAGAAAGACCCAAGTGAGGGGCAAAGAGGGTCGGGGCAAAGAGGGTGGAGCCTGAGACGGACAGGAGGGATGGGGGAGAGTCTGGGAGTGGGTGAAGGGGAGACAGCCAAGAAAACTGACAAAAGAGACAAGATGGTCAGAGTGAGAGACCCAGAGAGGGAAAGCTGGAGTGAGGACAGGAGGGAGATATTGAGATCCAGACAGAGACAGACAGACGGGACAGGTAGAGTGCTGGAGAGAGTGGGATCCACGGACACTGAGGGGAGGGGGCGAGTGGCCGTGACCAACAGAGACGCCGACAGACAGAGACCAGGACGGAGGGGACGGGAGACCCAGCTGAAGGGGGTCAATCAATAAACCAAGACATGGTCAGGCTGTGCAGGAATGGAAAACCAGAAGGTGAGGGGAGAGAGAAAGAGACAGAGTAAGGGAGTCAAGTGCAGAAAGACCCCAAGGAGCCCCGAGCAGACCAAAGGGTGTGCAGGCATGACAGTGGAGCCATCGCTGGGGGCTGGGCCAACCCCAACAGGGCCGCGTCCAGGACGCCGGGTGCTGCTCCCCAGCCCTCCTCTCGGAGGACCTCCTCTCTCCCTGCTACTGCAGGGCCCACAGGCCTCTGTGGTCTCATGTGGCCTTTACCTTTGATCTGACCAGTCACACCTGCTTCCCCTTCTCCCAGGGCCTTGGGAGGTCAGAAGATGCCTCTGGGTGGTGGCCAGGTGGGAGATAGGAGGCTGGGCAAGCAGGCTTCGGGGCCCTGAGGGAGATAAGGGGTACTCTGCAGCCCACTCCCCTCCCCGGGGCCAGACCTGCTGGAATAACTGGCTGGACAGCTCCAGGGGTGGAGGCCAGGGAGGCTGGGGCTGCCACAGAGGACCTAAACGCCCACCCCAGCCCCTCCCACCCCTCCCAACTCCAGACCACCCGCCCTCGACTGCCTTTCAAGTGGGGGCAGGGACAGACTTGAAGCTTGGGCCTCCCCAGAGCCTGGGCCTCGTGGGAGATGCAGGCCAGGCCAGTCCAGGCAGGTGTCAGCAATCCCCCCCACTCTCCCCAGGTAGCAGCCCCACCGAGGGGACGACTGAGCTGCTGTCTGCACTGGGGGTAGCGGCGGCAGCTGTGCGCTCCTGCAGGACCTCACTCCCCAAAGTGCTCTCACGCTGAGTGAGAACCTCACTCAAAGGGTGGGAAGATGAGGAAATCAAGTTTCATCCTGAATGCCCTGCCTGCAGACCAGGGCAGGGCGGGGCAGGGCCGACCGGCCGGGGGGTTGAGGATGGGGCCAGCAGGGGAGAAAGGCTCGGGGAGCCTCCCCACCCCCCTGTCTTTTCCTCCTTCCTCCCCACCCACCCCCACCGCGGGGCCAGCTGTTCTCCAGCTGCCAGAGGCTCCCACCCTAGAAGTGGCTGCGCTGTGCTGGGACAGGGAGCGCAGGGCGGGTGGGATGCGGATGGCGTCCGCCGCCCCCACCTCCAGCCCAAGGACCCCCCCCAACCATCCCCCCCGCCCTGAGGGACCCTGCCAAGTGACCACGCCCTGCCAGGCTGTGGAGGGAGTACCCGCCTCCCTAGAGCCGGGCTGAGATTTTTACAGGAGGAAGCAATTTGCAGAGCCCACTAGGAGGGAGGTGACGGGGCTCCCCCGCTGCCCAGCTTATTAATGTGCTTCCAATTTGGGAATCCAGCCTCTGCACCCACCCACCCCTCTCCTAGGGCACAGGCTTCTCAGGGAGCCGAGGGGGCGGGGAAGCCCCCCCAGGCTTCTCTCTCCAAGGCTCCCCCTCACTCTTCCCGCTCTAGCAGTGTAGGAGGGAGGGAAGAGGCTGGGAGCCCTCAAACCTGCAGAGAGAAGGGGCCCACTTCCCAGACTTCACCCCGCACTCCGAGCCGCTGTCCAGTCTCCTCATCCGGACCCAGTCCAGGAAGGCCAGGGATCCAGGCTAGAAACGGCAGGGATGCCATAAAGGGGTGACTCTGGGTTTCATAGTTCTCACCGTGTCAGAGGGCCCCTTGGACTCTGGGTCACCCACTGAGCTGTGACCCATCCCTCAGTCAGTTGTTGCCTCCTCGGGAAAGTCACACTGTCAATGTCATGTATAAACACAGAAGCTTGCCCTGGGCCTCTCCTCTCTCTCAAACATACACACTCCTCTTTACAGCCACTGTCCTGCACATTCACTGTCACCTGCATCTCTCTTATTTCTTTCTTTAAAAAAAAAAAAAATTTTTTTGGTGGGGGGAGCTGCATGCAGCCCTACCAGGGATCAAACGTGTGCCCCCTGCAGTGGAAGCACAAAGTCTTAACTCCTGGACCACCAGGGCAGTCCCTTAATTTTTTTTTAATGGTGATAAAATATACACGATTTAAAAAAGTACCTTTTTGAAGTGCACGATTCGGTAGCATTAATTACATCCTTTGTTTCTAACAGTTTTCTTTTTGTGATCCGCCACATAGATGCACATGCGCGGGGTCACGGGCCCTCAAACTGAACACACACGGCATCCCACACCATATATGCCACAGCCCTGAAAGCTGTCACCCCCACGGCCCCACTGTCTCAAACCATCTCAGATGTGACCACCCACAGGGTCAGTCTCACCCCATAAGCGGCACCGACCCTTGGCGTGTGGACCTTCTCCGTCTCACCCACACACCTGATTTCACACTCAGCTGTCGCCACGGCGTCTCAGCACTCACACGCTGCGCTAGATAGAGTCCATCATGTCACAACGGCTTCTCAGCGTGTTAACACGTAAGCACACCCGGCCCACAGAGTGTCCCTCACTCTGCCTCGGACACACACAGCATCACACGGCCGAGTGGCCCTCACACGTGTGGAGCGTCGGAATCCCAGCCAGTCAGTCCCGGACATGGATGTGAGCTCACACCAGTGGTCAAGCAGTTTCTTTCACAAACCCACCCCGTGTGATGGCCCCTCACACACACACAGGTCCCCTACACACGCACATACGCACGCATGCAGCATCAGTCATACACGAAGAACGTCATTCATAGTTTCTCTCAAGCACCTGCAGCGCCACTCACACACCGAGAACGTCACAGCGTTGCTCACACGTGCGGGTTACAAAGTCACCATGTCGCACACAGTTGCCCTCCCGTGAAGTCACGCACATGAACTTGTTTCACCCCAGTTCCCCTCACGTGCACCACCCCTACGGTGTCACCCAGAGGGTCCCTCTCGGCCTTTCACAGACACACACACACACACACACACACACACACACACGTCCAGCGGCACAGACACTTGCACTCCCGTTTCCCTCTATCACTTCCGGTCCTGTGGGCCTGGCAGGGAGCACAGGAAGCAATAAGCACTCTAGGAAACCTCAGGGGCTGAGGCTTTGGGGACACACAGAGGGACAGGGTTCTCTGGTCCCTGCTCCCAGCCTCCTGGGGGACCCTGAGCAGACAGGCAGAGCCCTGAGAGGCAGTGCCTCTCTGGCAGACCACCCTAGGCTGGCACAATGCAGGGGGAAGGGGAGGACGGGGCGAGGCCACAGGGACTGGGCCAAGTGTGATCAGCTGGCCTCCACCCCAGCTCTGAGCAGAGAAGCTCCCGCCATGGCCCCAGGGCAGCCCCAGGGGTCCACGGGGACCTGGATCCTCAAGGCTACCCCTCGGACCCCACAAGGGGAGCAGAGACTGGGACCTCCCGGCCACTTCCACGGAGAGCTGCAGCCTTGAGAGCCCTCTTTCTTGGCTCCTTGGGGCCTGGCACCACCAGCTCCCCCCACTGCCCCACACTGTCCTCCCTGTGAGCCAGACCCCTTGGCTCCTCTCCCTTCCTGAGTGAAGAGGTGGATAGGACTGGGAGGTTTTGCTCCCTTCCAGCTTCCACCCTGAGCCCTCAGAGGTGTCTGGGAGAGAGCTGGCCATCCAGGTAGCCTCTGAACACCATTCCTTGCCAGACCCCACAGCCGGTTCTCAGGGCTGTTCTCTGACACCTGGCCCCCTGCCCCCCTGCTGTCTGCTCCGGTAACCTTCTCAGCCCCTCTCACTGGCTTTGCTGCCTTCAGTCACCCCCCGGTCAGCCCCAATTTCTTCCTTAGACCCACTGATCACCCACTCACCTCTCCAGACCCCACCAGGTTCAGTTTCCATGATGGGGAGGCCGACTGACCAGGAACCAAAAAGAGACTCGGAGAAGCTCAGAGAAAAGGGACCAGAGAAGTCCTGGATTCCAAGCAGGGAAACTGAGGCCCACCAGGATGACACAACTGCTTAGAGGCTCAGCTGGGACCAGACCTCTTAAGTTCTTGACCGCCTCTGTTTGAGATGTCTCCTTTTCATTTTAATATTTCCCCAACTGTTCAGAATGTGCCAAAATCTGTAAACCTGAGGGTGAATGTGGGAGCAGGGCCCAGGACACATACACATACACACAGTTCTGTCCTGCCCATCGCTGACCATCCTACTCAGCCAAATGCGCTAAGTAGCATTAATTACTGTTCCCTCCCTGGGGGGGCGGGGTAGTGATGGTGGGGGAAGGCCCTCGAGGTTGAGACTCCCATTGGATCCTGGTGTCTCTCTGAGGCGGGAGCATCTGGGGTCCTATGAGTCCCCCTCAACATACATCCTAGTCCTAGAAAAGACATCTGTCCATCGCCTGCTGAAGGATCCAGGAAGAGCCCAGAACCATGGTCTGTGGTGGCACGCCTATGGGGAAAAAGAGCTGCAAGAATCTGGGCGGGAGGAAGACCTCATTTCTCACCAAAACTCTAACTTTTGGCAACTTTAGATTTCCCTCCTTGCCCCAGGCTGCCCCCAGCATTCTGGCCAACAAGGTGTCCCGGCCCCCCTGCTCTGGGGCTGCGGGAGGCGGGATACACAGAGCCGCCCTGGGCACCAGCCCCTCTGAGCTGTGTCCAGCCCCCACCGCCACCCCCTGCTCTCCTGGGCTACAAGTTCAGGCCTGACCTGGTTCTGCCTCTACCTGGAGAGAGAAAAGACACAGATGGAGGTGTAAGGGACGGCTTCCCTCCCCTGAGAAGCCCTACCCCAAGGCCTCAGTCCCCCTTGTTCACAGAAAAAAAACAACCTCTCAGTCCTGGATGAGGGCCCCTCTCCCGGAAAGCTGACACGGAGGGGTCTGGTCTCAGTGACACTGCCCCAGGGCCCTGCTAGGCTGGAAACCAGAGGCTGATGGGCGCTCCCAGCTCTAATTCCCCAGGCAGGAGTAAAGGGCATGACAGACAATGGTGGGGGTGGTGAGTGTGTGGTGGGGCTTAGGGTTAGAGGGGACAAGCCGCCTTCAACTCCTCTAAAGTCTAAACACGGCTCTGCCGAAGTGTGTGGCCAAGGCAAGGCCCCAAATCCAGTCCCCTTCGGAACCAGGCTCGCAGAGCTCAGGGCTGGAACTCCGAAACCTCCACCCCGACGCCGGCGGCAGAACTGAAGGCAACTTAAGCCCCTGCCCCCTCAGGGGGCACACGCCCGGGGTCGTGAAGCTTGGCTGCCAGACACAGTCCACAGTCCGGCGCGGCTGCGGGCACCGCGCGCGGGAGCCGGCCTGGGCGCCCAGAGGCCCGGCCCGAGGCCTGCGTGGAGCTGGGGCCGGGCGGGCTCTGAGAGAGCGCCAGCCGGGAGTCCAAAGGGCGGCGGGGCTGGGCGCTGCGGGGACGAGCTCCCCGGTGGCAGGCCCCCCCAACCCCAGACCGTGCGGGCCCCCGGACCCCGTCCTCGACACCCCCAAATGCGGACGTCTGGACAGGCGCTGGCACCGGGGCCAGGCTCCCGGCTTCCCGACCTCCCCCCGAACCACTCGTCCGGGTCGCGGGGGGTTGGTGGGAGGGTGGGCGGGGCTTCCCGGAGAGCTTCTCCCCCTTTCCTCTAAACTTCCCGGCACCCAGATCCGGGGCTCAGGCTCAGGCTGGACAATGGCTCTGGGAACCAGCCCCCCCGTGACTGCTCCCCACCCCCCACCCCCCGAAGCACCGACCAACCACACCACCTCTCCCAGTGGGGCCTCCTCCCGGCGTCCGCCCGGCTTACCTGGTCCGATCTCGCGGGGGCGCTCCGGCCGGGCGGCTCCGCCGGGCCCGAGGGAGCGAAGAGGGGGGCCGGGGGAGGGGGGTCGTGGGGAGGGGGCTGACCGGAATGTGCGGAATGAGCCGGGCCGGAGCGGGAGGCGCCGGGCGCGGAGGAGGGAGCGAGCCGCACGGAAAGTTTGTGTTGAGGAGCCGGGGCTGGGGGTGGGGGCTGCGGGGAAGGAGGGGGCGGGGCGCGGAGCGGGGCGGGCACCCGCCGCGAGGGGCGGGGCCGCGCGGGGCCGCCCCCTGCCGGCGCCCGGGCCGCCCACCCCGGGGCTTCGGGACCCCCGCGGCAGCCCCCCTGGCCTCTCCGCGCCCGGGCGCCTCGCTCCTCGCCCTCCCGGAGCGGCACTCCTAACCTGCCTGGAACGCCGGGCGCTACTCCCCCACCTCCCCGGGACCCCGCCGGAATCTGGGGCTCCGGCCTGGGCGGGGCCGAGGGCGGAGCTCCCGCCTCGAGGGCAGGACTCCCGTCGGGGCCGGGGCCCGGGTGCCGCGTCACTAGGAGCCCGGCGGAGCCCCGGGGCGCGCGGGCCTCGGGGCTCCTTACCCTCCACCCCCCGAGTCTCGAGCGGCCGAGGCGGAGCGTCCTCTCCGGCCCGGGGGCCCGCACCCCCGACTCCCGGGGCCCCAGAACCGGCCCCGCCCTAGAGGCTGCGCCCGCCCTGCCCGAACCCGGTTTGTCTGGTTCTCCTCGAGAGGCTTGTTTCTCGAATTTCTCCCTTTCCCCCTCTTCCTGGACCTCCGGGGCCCTCCCTCTCGGCCCGGCTCCCCGGGGGCCCCCGCAGGGGGCGTCTCGACACCGCGAGCCCGCCGAGTTTCGGTAGGACCCGCGATGGGCGCGTGGGAGGGGACGCGGGAGCGCCCCGGGGCAGGAGCGGGATGAGGGTAGGGGAACGGAGGCCTCCAGCCCGCCCCCGGGGCCCCTCCCGGCCCCCGGACCCCTCCCGCCGCCTCGTTCCCCGCACGCGCTGAAGAACCGCTGCCCGTCCTGGCCTAGGAAGCGGCTTTATTGGGGGTGTGGGTACCGGCTCTTCGTCCCCCATCACCTGCCCCCTCCTCCGAGCCCGCGCCGGCTCCTCGGAGCCCTAGTGCAGTCCCAGAGGGGGTTAAAACAACACTGACTACTGCTCCCGGACAGGAAGTGACTGGGGCGCGGGGCGGGGGTGGTGTTGGTGAAGCGGCGCAGCCTAGCTTCGCGACCAGATGTGCGGCTCCAGCTCCAGATGTTCTTCATCTCCGTCCGACCCGCCGTCTGAGCTCCTCCTCCCACCCCCCCACACCGTGCCAGGCTGGGCAATGAATGAAGGTCACCCGGAGACGGTGAGGGGTCAGCCCCCCGACAAGGGAGAAGTCTTCATCGAGGGGCTCTGGTGAAGGGACCGTGCAAGCCTCCAACGTGAATCCTTTTCCCAGCCCTGGCGGGCGGGCGCTGGGGGAGGTCCCTAGGATCACTCGCAGGCCAGCTTCCCGTCGAAACTGGAGAGGGCGATGGCGAACGCCTGCAGGGCGCACAGCGGGTACCGGTAGTCTAGGGTGAAGGCGTCCTCGGCCACGCGGCCGAACTGCAGCACAATGTAGTCAGCTATGGACACAGACATGGGTTGGGGCGGCCTGAGACCTCATGGGCTCTCTGTCCTGGCAGACGAAGCCTTCATCATTGACGGAAGGGCCCCCACCCTTGCACTGGGACCCCAGTCCTTAGCCACTGTCTCAGTTATTCACCCTCCATCCATGCACCCTCCTATCTCACCCAGTAAGCCTGCCTGCCGCTGCACCCACCAGTGTAAGCCCCTGAGGGTGAGGACCCTGCCTTACCTTCTACTGCCCAGGGCTAGGCATATGACCTGCCCGCATTGTAGTAACCAGTCAAACTTGCTTATGCCTAGAATCCTTCCTTTCCAACATCTGCTGTTTTCACCCCATTCTTCCCCATCCCAGACCCAAGTCCCGAGACCACCAGCCTCATGACCTCAACCAGTGCCCCCACTCAGCCCCTACCTCATATCTGGCCCAGGTTCCCAGCCCCAATCCCAACACTTCCCCCAGCATCCATGGGACAGGATGTTGCTAAAAATACCCCCCAACCCAGGCAGACCAGGCTCCACCAGAAATGTGATCTGGAGATGGGTTTTTAAGACCTCAGGACAGATGACACTGGGGGCACATCCCTGGGATGGAGTGGGGGTGGGGAGCTTTTTCAGTGTTAACCAATTCTGGGAACCTGGAAAATCCCTGGGAGATACCGCTCCGTATCCAAATCTCTTCAACCTAGGGAGGACCTCTCCCCCAGGCTTGTAACAGGGGAGTTTTTATTTGTGTTCTGAGTATATCTTTTTTCCCTAGTTCTACGATGGCAGGCCTTTGACCTCACTGGAAAGAGAAGAATAGAAATGCTTGACTTATATTTCCTACTCCTGAAAGACAATCATCTTGATGGGGTTAGGAGTGGGACACTGGAGCCAGACTACCTGGGTTCTAACCCCAGCTCTGCCTTTCACAAGCTCTAAGTTACTCAACCTCTCTATATCTCGGTTTTCTCATCTGCCAAATGCTGTTCAGTCACTAAGTCGTGTCTGACACTCTGTGACTCCATGGACTGCAGCACGCCAGCCTCCTCTGTCCTTCCAATAGGGACAATAATAATACCTTCCTCACAGGGTTGTTGAAAAGATTTAATGAATCAGTATATGTGAAGTCCTGAGAACAGTGTCTGGTCCACAGAAAGCACTGTGTGTTTGTGAAATAAAATTTGAGGGCCAGGGTAACTGCCTGCAGTTGCTGAGAGACTTGGGTAAGGGACTGCCCTCTCTGAACCTCGGCATCCTCTCTGGCCACACAGGTTGGACTATAAGTTTTGGGTTGTTTTTTTTTTATTTGGCTGTGCTGAGTCTTAGTGGCTGCATATGGGACCGAGTACCCTGACCAGGAGTTAAACCTGGGCCCCCTGCACTGGGAGTGTGGAGTCAGCCACAGGACCACCAAGGAAGTGCCTATAAGTTTGTTTTTTTAACTTTTACTTTTGGCAGAGCCTCGTGGCTTTTAGGCTTCACTTGCAGTATCTTATTTTCCTGACAAGGGATTGAACCCAGGGCCATCGCAGTGAAAGTACCAAGTCCTAACCACTAGACCGCCTGGGAATGCCCTTTCAGTGGTTTTTAAACTCTAGCAGCGTAACTGTCCCTGCCACGCAGTCTTACCCAGAACGGCCCAGCATCTGCCCGGGCTCTGGTCAGTGCTAGGACGAGGGCCTGAAAACAATGCACCTGAAGACAGCTGCTTGGAATATCTGAGGCTCCTTGGGGGTACAGTGTGAGTGCCCCCACAGGAGAGTGACCTTCCTGAGTGTCTGGCTCCAGGGATAAAAGCCAGCTCCACTCCGGTGTGTGTGAGAGAGAGAGGGCTGGCGGTGGTGGGGGGAAGATGGCGGGGTAGGGGGGAGGGAAAGAGCTGAGTGAGGGCTGAGGTCTTGGAGGTGGTGGGGAACAGCCTGGTTTGGGTCCTCAGATACTCACGGTCATCGGTGTGGACAATCTGGAAGTTCTTGACCGAGGCCTGGGTGACTCGGCCTTGGAAGTTGAGGGTGTAGGAGCCACTGTCTTCGTTCCAAATGGGGGGCTTGTTGTGCAGCTCAATGAGGCTCTCCAGTGTCTTGTTCTGCCAGCGTACCAGCAGCCCGTCGCTGGCCTGGGGCGTGAGGGGTGGGGAGCATTAGGGGCATGATGGTGAGAGCGAGCTGAGATATCGTGGGGCTGCTGGGGTGTGGGGTGGGGGGCCTGGGGACCTGTGATGCCCTTGTATGTGTGTGCAGCCTGGCTGTCAATGGCCATGGTGGCCAGGGTTTCTTTGAGTACACCCACGGTGTCTGTGGCATCCTTCTGGCCAGGATGTACATCTGGGAGAATGGGCTTGGCTGTGGGATGCTGGAGTGGAGGGTTGGAAAGTGAAAAGTAGCATCTGCCACACAGGAGGGGCTCTGTGCCAATGGTCCCAAGGGGTCTTGGGCCACACGCGGGCATCTGTCACAGGGATGAACCAGATATTCTAGGATCTACAAGGAGCTCACAGTTGAGCTTCGAGAGGTGTACAGGTAAAGAGTAGTTAGAATGTCCTGGAAGAGTTTCTGGAAGGAAAGAGCAGGGTCTGTATGAGACATATATTTCTTTTCTTGGTTTCTTTGTCACCTGTTCATGTTCATGGTTTAGAATGAGTCCACTCAAGACTGTGTCCTCCAAGAAGCCTTCCTGACCCCAAGTCTGATTTAAATGTCTTAGCTCTGAATTTCCATAACACCTCGCTCTTATTTCTCCCGCTGCACTGTTATGGACAGAATTAGATACCCTAACAACAGGCACAGTATTTGACTGGTGGCTCTGTGCCTTACAGACGACAGGGGATGAGATGGTTGGACGACATCACTGACTCAATGGACCTGAGTTTGAGCAAGTTCTGGGAGCTGGTGATGGACAGGGAAGCCTGGCATGCTGCAGTCCATGGGGTCGCAAAGAGTCGGACACCACTGAGTGACTGAAGTGAACTGAACTGAACTCTGTGCCTTAGTTTCCCTCATAACAGGGTGATGTGAAGATTAAATGAGTAATAGTGCATGAAGTATTGTTTCGACCAGTCTCTCGCACAGAGTAAATGTTCAATAAATATCAGATATTGTTTTGATGGTGCCTCTTGTATTGATTTTACCTTCCTCAGTACCTGGCATTACTAAGTGATTGTAGAATGAATGAACTGATGATGAAGAGAGATTCAGAGCAGCTCTGGGTGTCAGTTCTCACTAAGCCCAAGCACACGTGGGAGGCACCGCCTTTGGAGGATCTGTGTGTCTATTCCAGGCTGGGAGGAGCAGTTGTAGAACACACAGGCTCCCAAAGACCGGAGCCACCCAGGGCTTGTGCCCCATGGGTTGGCCAGGTCTCTGATTATTCCAGTGTGGCTTTCCAGCAGGGAAGGATGTGTGATCAGCTGATGGGAGTATTCTTTTTCATTGTAAATGAGTAAAGTGACATCACTCTAAGTATGAGACATGCCAGTCGACCGTCTCTGAAATCCCGGGCTTACTCAGCTTGCAGTGCTGAGGGGCAAAGCATGGGTCTGACACTGAAGGAGGCCCCCTTGCTCTGGGCCATCTCTCCACCTTGCCCTACACCTCACACACACAAAAAACAACCTTTGCTTTTTAAACTATGTCAAATCATATCACTCCTTTGCTCAAAGCCCTGCTGTTCCTGTTTCTCTGAGTAAAAACCAGCTATACAGGCTCACCTGCCCCTCACTCTCACCTCTCTGACCTCATCTTCCTCCAGCCACCCTGGCCACATTGCTGCTCTTCAAACTCAGCAGGCACTCTCTTGCCTCAGGGCCTTTGCACTGGCTCTTCTCCCTGCCTGCATGATCTTTTCCCAGATATCTGCAGGGTTGCTCCTCACCTCCTTCAAATTTCATCTGCTCAGTGAGGCCCACTCTGACCACTGAATTTAAATCGAAACCTACACAGACATGCACCTCATCTCCTTTCCCTGTTCAACTTTTTCTCCCCTCCCCGCCGCCCCCCACAGTAAACACCACCTTCTAACACACTACACAATTTACTTACTTATTACAGTCTTTGTCTACTGTCTGTCTCCCTGCCCTGGGGTGCCAGGTTCATGAGGGTAGATCTTCGTTTTGTCAACGATGTCTGCAGTTGCCTCGACTAATACTTGGTACTCAATGTATGTGTGTTGAATGAATATATGAATGAATGATTATGATGTACACTAAAAGAAAAACCAACCAACCAACCAACCCTATTGTGCTTGTTTCAGTGAGTTCAATGAAAATCCTCCAAACTGAATCCCTTGTGCAAGTGGCCAAAATGAATTTGTGATGGGGTGATGGCTGTGCTCAGGGGTTGGGTACAGGGCAGGCGGAACGCCCCCTCCCCACCCCACACGCTCCCCAGAAGTGGGTTACAAGCCGGTAACCAGGGCGCAAGACCCACAGGGAAAGGCTGTCAGGGAGGTGCGGGGCTCACATTGCGAGGCCGAATGGGCACCCTCTCGTTGTCGGAATTCATGCCAGGAATGATGACCGTCATGCGCCGGGGACCTCGGAAGCCCAGCACATTGGTTTCCTGGGAGGGAGATGCTCATTAGACCGCCCGGCGAGGGAAGGGGCCTGCCGCAGGCACAGGGGGACAGAGGGCGCTCTCACATAGATCACGGCCGCCAGCTCCTGCCGAAGGCTCCCCACGTCCGTGCTGCCGCCGCGGTGCGGGTTCTTCCCATTGTCAAACACGGTAAAGCGGTTCCCCAGGAGGTTGGATCTGCAAGCAGGGTGGAGCTGGGGGCGGGGCTGAGGGGGTTCCAAACCCCTTCTTTCAATCCCCTCCTCACAGCCAAGCTTTAAGAGCTTTCTGCCTCAAGCATGGGTGTGTCTTAGGACCCTGCCTCTGGCTTTCTGCAGGAAGTCTTTTTAAAACATGGGTTTACAAGGAGACTGGGCAGCTTTCAAACCTAAGCTCTTACTAGCTGTATGACCCCAGGCAAGTGACTTAAACTCTTAGCCTCAACTTCCCCATCTGTAAAATGGGTGTGGTAATAGTATTTACTATCAATTTGGTTGATAAGATTATTGAATGGATTAATATTTGCAAGTTACCTAGAAACACCTCTGACACATAGGTAGGCCTTACATATGTGTTTGGTAAAGACATAAGAAATAAAGCCTGACTTGGAGATTCACTTTCTTCTCATCTCTCAGATTTGTGGTGAGGATTGCATGACCTATATGGGGAGACATAACACAGGGTAGGTGCTATTTCGTTCGGTCAGTTAGTAACTGTTAATTGAATAGCTACTATGTGCCAGGTGCTAGGAATTCAACCATGAACAAAACAGGCATAATCCCTGTTTCATGGACTTTATGCCCTACTCCAAGTGAGGTCCCTGGACCAGCAGCATGAGCATCACCCTGGTGCATCTTAGAAATGCAGAAACTCACTCCCAGCCCAGACCCTCTGAACCCATTTTTTTTTTTTTTTTTTGCCTCTCCCTGAGACTTGCCAGATCTCAGTTTCCCAGAACAGGGATTGAACCCAGGCCACCAAAGTGAAAGTTCAGAATCTTAACCTCTAGACCACCAGGGAACTCCCCTCACTGAGCCGTTTGAAGAAGATCCCCAAGTGATCTATCTACATGCATCAAAGCGGACAAGCGTCCTGTGTGTATAGAGAAGCCCGGGGCCGGGGGACAATTCCAGAGTGTCTGAGGTGGGGGGCACTCTGCACAGCGGGGCGGAGGTGACTGGCTCCTGAGTTTCGCAGCCCCACCTCAGCTTCCCAATGAAATTCTCCCCTCCTCGGGACAGATTGGTGGGGTCGCTGGAGATGAGGTAGTTGGCAGTCTTGCTGCGCTTCCGCTTCCTGCCGGCCAAGAGAAACACCTGGGGAGAGGGGCAGGGGAGATGCGCTGGAAGACCGAGGCGAGCGGGAGGGGAGTGCGGGGAAGGGAAGGCCCGTTTGTCCCCCAGCCCCCACCCCCATTCTGGCTCTCCACCCGGGTCCGGGCCCCTCCCCTCTCCCTTCTCCCTCCCTCCTCCGACCCACCTTCTTCTCGGAGTCCAGGTGCAGGAAGTAGGAGGGATACAGGCCGCGGTCCATGCCCTTCTTGTCTCGGGTCAGCCGGCAGCGGACCGTCCGGCTCTGGGGGGCAGGCCGAAGCACGAACTCCTGGGGTTCATCCACTTCCACGGGTGGGGATGGGGCCCTGTCCTCCTTCTGGGTCGGGGCAGAGAGTGCGTCAGCCCCAGAGCACCGTCTCCCCCGGCCCTCAGCAGGTTCGGAGCCCGGAGGCAGGCAGGATAACTTACCGCTTTCTGTTTGGGGGGGGAGAACAGAGGCGACTCCAGTACTCGTCCGGGCCCCTCAGCCTCCCCCGAGGCTCGCCGGGCTGTGGGGAGCCTTGTGGTTTATTAAGATTCTGTTCAGCTTGTGGTTAAGAGCCAAGGCTCTGGAGCCGGACAGCTTGGGTTCAAATCCTGGTTCCACCACTGTTTATTATGTTTGTTAATTTTTAACCACGCTGTGACTCAGTTCTTTTCATCTAAGTATGCAGGATGGGGGTGGATACCTGGGACAGATCTTATATATTTAACAGACACTCATAGAAAATCTACTGATGTGCCAGGAATTATTCTATGCACTTTCCAAATATTCCTCTTTGTAATATTATCATTCTTCTTATCTATAGCTACTGAGGTGGTTGGTCTCTTTATACAGGTGAAGAAGCTGAGGCTCAGAGAGGCTTAATAACTTGCCCAAGTTCACATAGTTAGTAAGAGGTGAAGCTGGGTGTTGAATGCTGCCCAGTCTTCTGTTAGATGCATAGCCTGTTGAAAGACCTTCCATCACATGGATGCTCTTAGGGCGTGAACTGAGGTGAGGCTGCAGGTATGGATTACTATGTTCTAGACACATGGTGTTACAGAAGTGTTAGCTACTACTGTTACTATGTGCATGCAGGTGTGCTAAGTCACTTCAGTTGTGTCTGACTTTTTGTGACCCTATGGACCATAGCCCACCAGGCTTCTGTCCATGGGATTCTCCAGGCAAGAATACTAGAGTGGGTTGCTGTTCCCGCCTCCAGGGGATTTTCCTGACCCAGGGATTGAACTTTTGTCTCCAGCATCTCCTGCATTGGCAGGTGGGTTCTTTACACTAGTGCCACCTGTTAGTTTAGCAGACAGTAAATACCCAGTGAATGTAGCAGCCAATCTCCAAGATGGTATTTGTACTCTAGTGTAGATCCTTCCCACATTGGTCCCTGTGATCAATGGAATAAGGCTGAAGTGATGGGCGGTCACTTTGAAAGCTAGGTCATAAAAGATATTACAGCTTCTGCTTTGCTCTGTCTCTTGGGCCATTCTTGAACTCTGAGGCAAATTGGCTACCACATCATAAGGACACTCAAGGAGCCTCTGGAGAGGCCTTCAGCCAACAATCATGATAGTAAATCCATTTAGAAGTAGATCTTCCATTTCCAGTCAAGATTTGAGAATGAGTGCAGCCCCAGCTGACATCTCGACTGCAACTTCACGGGACACGCTGAGCCAGAACTACTCTTGCTAAACTACTCCTAGATTTCTTTTCTTTTGAAACTTTTTATTTTGTATTGGGGTATAGCCGATTAACATAATTGTGATAGTTTCAGGTGAATGGTGAAGGGACTCAGCTATACATCTACCTGAATCCACTTTCCCCCAGACTCCCCTCCCATCCAGGCTGCCACATAACATTGAGCAGAGTTCCCTGTGCTATACAGCAGATCCTTGTTGCTTATCCATTTTAAATATAGCAGTGTGTACATATCCATCCCAAACTCCCTAACTATCCCTTCTCCCTATCCTTCCCCCTGGCCACCATAAGTTCGTTCTCTAAGTCTGTGACTCTGTTCCTAGATTTCTGACTCACAGAAATTAAGAGGATGAATTGTTATTTTAAGTTTTGGGGTGGTTTGTTACATAGCAATACAACAAATGAATAAATAAGCTCATTTTGCTCATTGAAAACTTTTAATAACTCTTTGGTTGCATTAGGCCCTAGGGTGGCCTGATGATCACCCTACTATTGCGCCTTCTGTTCTTACAAGGCTAGTACTCTTTGCTCTCACATTCTGTCCCTCACAGGAAGGGCAACCAAGATTCTAATCCCAACTTTCTCAGCAGGGGAGAGAAGGGACTGCCACCTGGGTATGTGCATTTGAGGAGTAAATGCTCTCTGGGAGCCACCAAGAAGCCCTGGTGGGCTGAGGTTGCCCGTTTTGCTGAAGGCAGGTTTGCACTGTGTGTGAAGTGAGGCTG
Organism: Muntiacus reevesi; assembly: GCF_963930625.1. NCBI lineage: Eukaryota > Metazoa > Chordata > Mammalia > Artiodactyla > Cervidae > Muntiacus > Muntiacus reevesi. The sequence goes on from NC_089268.1 coordinate 11,494,029, forward strand.
GTGTTGGGAAGCGGGCCCTTAACCTCCGGGGGAGTGGGCATCTCTTCTCCACTCTAGGCTGCTGCAGAAAGAAACTTGGGAAACTCAGGACTATGTTTGGAATGCGGTATGGAGAAAGCTGGAACTCATTTAAACATTTCTACATGGTGAATTTCAAGGGCCTACTATATTAAAGGCTCTGCATGCCTGCATATTCTTTCTGGAAGATAATAAACTGGACTTTCAGTTTATACATCAGTATCTGGTGATCTTGGCCCATGTGAATCAGTCTGTCGAGACCTGACCATGCTTGTACAAAGGAATAAACCCACAAAGTCAAGACCCCACCCTCACCCCTCAGGCCCTGCCCTCAGGGTGATCACTCCATTCCTGGAAGCATGTTTCTCAAAGGCTTTCATCACTATCTCCAGCTGGACCCCTCTCTCTTGCTTACTCCAGCCTGTGCATGTTGGTACCTGAGTCCTGTTTGTGAGGAGGGGCAGCACTCAATATATTACACAGTCTGCCCCTGGAGACTGCCCAATCAGAATGGACATGGTAGGCCCAGAGGAGGGTCCTGGAGGCCCTTGAGGGCCAGCGTTAACCCTCTGGTTGCTGGATAGTTTGGTTGCTGGAAGGAGGTACTGGGTGGGAGAGGAGGAAGCATTCTGAGCAGTCTCAGAGCAGCAGGGTGGAACTGTTTTAATAACTCACAGTCAGCCCAGGCTGTGCCCAGGGCTGTGTATGCTGTGCCTATCTGACTGTGCTTCACCTCCTGGTACAGAAAACGTGTGTGCATTCACGCGGGGCCATGCAAGCACCTCCGGCTGTGTCTGATGGTTAGGCTGCAGTGGGGAGGGCTCAGGGCAGGCAGCATAAGGCCCCTGGGTGGCCAGTCCCAGCCTGCTGACCCAGCACTGCCTCATCTATTCCTGCAAACCTGGTTCCCTTTGTCCTCATATCCTGTCACCAAAGAGGGAGCTAAGAATTCTAACCCCAAGGGACTCCATGGCCTCTGCCCACGAGGCCCCATGCCCAGGTCCCCCAAACCCTGCCACTGCTCCCACCAGGAACTCACCCTCTCCCTTCTGGGCTCTCACCTTTTTGCCTTTTCCCTTGGCTTTGCCCTTCTGATTGCTGTTCTTGGTCACCACAGCGGCCGCCTCCTCCTCCTCCTCCCCGTCCTCCTTCTTCTCCTCTTCGGAGCCTTTGGGAGTGCCTGGGGGTGGAGGTGCCTGTTCGCCCCTTACCCTGGCAGGGGCACGTCACGGTTTACAAGGGACACCCACGCCTCACCTGGACCCTTCCCACAGCCACAGGGGAGCAATCCCAGTTTACTATTACCGGAGAGGAATAACCTCAGAAAGGCGAAGACCCCGTCCTGAGGCCACACGGCTTATTCAGGTGGGCGTCAAGGTGCCCCAAGTCTTCCGACTTGAGAACCTCCTCCTCACCCCATCTAGGCCGCACCCGCCCCTCCACAGTGACAACTAACTGTGCCCCTGGACGCCCCGGAACCAGAGCTCACCAAAGCTCACCACCCACCCTTCTTCAGAGCTTTCTGCGATGGGCCATCCCCGGGAACCAGAAACATGGCCACCGGTGTCTTCTTCACCCTGCCTGGGCTCACGGAGCAGTCCTTGTCAGCCTCCCCGGACCCTGCTTGTGTGGAAGTGAAGGGGTCACAGCCCACCCACCCCCGCCACACACACCCCCAGAGACCCTTGCTCCTCGGGACACCAGGCTCACCTTTCTTCTTCATCTTTCTTATCTTGGTCCCTTCCCCCGCTGGAGCCTCCTTTTTCTTAACTCGCAGAGGTTTCAGTGGGGGGCCAGGGCTTCCCAGATCTCCTGGAAAGGGAGGGTGGGGGTTAGACAAGGAAGAGTCACACCTTCCACCGCACTCATTGTCCCTTCAGTCCCCTGGGAGGCCCAGAGCCCCTCTGCCTATCTTGTTTTTAACCCTGAGTCCAAAAGGAACGGAACGAACACCAGGAGTTTAGTAAGTAGTGAATGAATGAATGCCAGGCCTTCTGAGGAAACTCTGAATCCCAGCTCCCACCCCATCTCCCTCAGAAAACCTCCAAACCCTCTCTGGTCAGAGCTCCAGACCCAAGGTCCCAGCTACGTGTCTACATTTACACCAGACCCCAGGACCCCAGGTGCCCAGTCAGGAAGCCATCGCAGTATTTACTCACTGATTGATTTTTATTATAATCACTTTGATACTTTTGTAAAAATTATAAATATAATTCATAATGAGCTAAAAACAAAACTTAAAAACTCACCAAGAACATGAAAATCCCCTGCCCTCCCTGACTCAGCGCACCCTGAGCAGGGGGCTGGGGAGATGGATGGTGGTGGGGGCACATATTAATTTAAGGATCATTAGAGGGAAGAAGTTTCCCAAGTGGTGCTAGGGTTAAAGAACCCGCCTGCCAATGCAGAGACACAAGAGAGGTGGGTTTGATCCCTGGGTTGGGAAGATCCCCTGGAGAAGGGCATGGTAACCCACTCCAGTATTCTTGCCTGGAGAATCCCATGGACAGAGGAGCCTGGCAGGCTACAGTCCATAGGGTTGCAAAGAGTAGGACACGACTGAAGTGACTTGGCATGCAGCATGCAGAGGGAAGAAATCACCAAAGGGTGGAACACTTGGGTCCAGGCACCTGGTAGCTTTCTGATGTCTCTACACCTGCACGTCCATGAACCCCCAGGCCCCTCTGGGGCCAGTTTTGTGTGTCTCCCCCCCCCCCCACTGGACCCTCAACACCCACCCTTTGGACCCTGGGCCTTGGTCTTCCTCTCCTTGATGTCTGTAGAAGCCTTCTCTTTGGGGGCTTTCTTGGGAGGCAGACGGACTCTCTCCTTCTTTTCCTCCTCTTCGTCTTCATCTTCCAGGTCCTCCTCTCCCTCCTCCTCATCCCCTGTAGGTAGAAATTCATCAACAAGGGGATTGCGGTGGGTCCTCTAATCTCTGCGGGGCTCAGTCTCTCCAGATTGCTGGGAGGCAGTGAAGGAGCCAGGGGTAGGAGGCTCCCCTCTGGAACAGAAACAGGAGGAAGAGTCTCAAAGAATGGGTGACCCCAAAGTCTTCCACGGTGTGCAAGTCGCACGAGAGCTGGAGTCGGGGGTATGCTGGAGGCTTGGCAATCCTGTTCCGGGAAAATGCACTTCTTTGCAGGTCCTTCCTCTCTCTCTCTGGCTATCACACACCCTCCTGGCATCTTTCAGTTTCCCCTTTTCCATCCCTTCTAAGGAGACACGTGCCTGCTTCTCCCACTCTGCTTCTCCCTACTCTGGTCTGTCTCTCTTTCCAACCCCCAGCCAGACCCATCTGAGCTCCCGCTGGCCCCTAGCGGTAGTCTAAGGCAGAGCTCCTAACCGCTCCTTTGTGTCTCGGTTTCCCCATCCGGAAAATGGGGACAAGAACACGAGCATAAAGGGTTTCCTAGTTCAGAGCCAAGTCCAGGGACCCAGACGCTGTTTCCCCTAGTTGTCTGCCTCTGTCTGTGGTTCCTATCCAACCCCTCCTCTCCAGCCGCCCCTTCCCTCGGGGTTCGCTCACCGTCCTCCGCGTCCGGGGCGTCTGGGGCGCGGGCTACCAAGAAGGTCTCCCGGGGGTCGCGCTTCTTGGCCTCGGGGTCCCTGAGGAACTTGGTGTAGACTGTCTGCGCTGCCTCCTCCCGCGGCTTCCCCTTCCTCCCGGCTGAGCCGAGATGCGCGGGTCAGGAGGGACCCCCCACCCCTTCCTGCGAAGGTGCCCGCGCCCCCTCGGGCTTCTCACTCCGGGGGCTCCCCGGGGCTCTGTTTCACTTTGGACACCGCTCTCCCGGCTTTCATTCATCCTTCCACTCTTCCTATCCCCCAGCTCAACCACCCGCCCCGACCCCCCGTGCCTCGCCTGCGGGCCTTCCCTCAAGGGCCCCTCACCTGGGGGGTGCCCCGGGACTCGCCCCGCGCCCCCCGCCCACCTCCAGGTCTTCGCGGCTTGGATCCTGTGGGGCAGGGGGCCTCTGGGGCTTCTGGCTTTTTCTTCCTCAACTTCTGTCGCTGCGGAGTGGGGGTGTCAAGAGGAGGGAGAGGAAGGAAAGACGTGGGGAGGGGGGGGAAGGCCCTGAGGGCTGCCCATCACCCTCTAATCCCTTGAGCCGCCAGAAATAACCGCGGATTATCCGGAGGGGAACTGCGCCCCATCCTGGGGCGTGGATGGACGACTCCCTCCCACGCCTCATGGCCACCTCCAATGTCCCAAAACCCAGATTCTTCCCCGGGACACCCTATGCCCCCCAAACACCCCTTTCCTGCAAGAAGAAAGCAAAGCCCAAACTTCCAGGCAAGTAGGGACCCCAGAGGCTGCTGAGGGGGGCGGGCCCGGCTCCCAGATCCCCTGTGCTGCGTGGGGGTCTCTCCGTCTCCTCCCCAAGCCGGGTGACATACCTGCTTGGTGCGCTGCTGGACCTCAGGGCTCCGGCCTTCCTCCTCGTGTCCGCTGAGGGTAGCAAAGGCATCAGCTTGTCTCTCCCCCCAAACCCTCCATCTGAGCCCCCCACCAGGCTTCAGGTAGGGTGAGGTGGGGGCTTTCCAGACCTGTCTGAGGCCCACACCTCTCGGAGGGTGTCGTCCTGCAGCGGCATGGTGCCCGCGCCTGGCTGCACCCACTTCTCTGGCCGCCCTGCAGCTCTAGAAACTTCCCTGCCGCCGCCCCAGCTAATCCAGGCTCAGCCTCACCCCCACCTCCTGCAAGCTCCAAAGGGTGGCAGGACTGTGGGAGGGGCTCCTGCCCAGAGCACCCTCCCCTCCCCCCAGCCTGGCCCACTAAGAGAAGAGGCTGAACTCAACAAGATCTCAGATCCCCAGCGGCCTGAAGACTGGCGTCCCTGTAACAGGTCCCCCCACGCCCTGAGCTTTGGCTTAGAGATGACGATTTGTAATTTGTTGGTGGTAAATGGGGCATGGGAAGAAAACATGAGATCAGATCCTGTATGTATCCTCGTTTTTCATAAAAAGAATCAGGATTTACTAATATTTAATATCTATAGATTGACAGATGCTTGCGTATATACTTTATAAAGAAATACGCCTATATTCTGGGTGTAAACGTTAATGCTTCTTTATGATAAAGAACATGCTTTTTAAAATACATTTTAGTTAATTTTTATGAATTTATTTTTAAGTTCTGTTGATTCAGCTGGTCTTTTTTTTTTTTTTTTCAGCTGGTCTTTTTTTTTGCCTTGCACTACACAGGATCTTAGTGAGGGATCTTAGTTTCCTCACCAGGGATTGAACTCATGCTCCCTGCATTGGGCGTGCAGAGTCTTAACCACTGGACCACCAGGAAGTCCTGGAATGTGCTTTTTAAAAAGCTCAGAGACAAGGGAATGTAGTGTTGGTATGATTAATATCATGGGAGAGGTTTGGCTAAGTGCGGAGGAAGCCCAGAAGAGGGGCCCAACTGGGGGTCCTAGAGTCTTCCTGAAACCTGATCTAAAACTTGAAAGGTGAGGGGAGTTCTGCAGTCAAAAAAAAAAAAGAAAGAAAAAGAAAAAAGAAAAGGTGGGATGTTATAGCTGGAAAGGGAACAGCAAGATGGTTGGAAACAGATGTATTTCTCTGGCATGGGTCAGCCAGCCCTGAGCACAAGCCTTAAGCCCTGCTGCTTAAGAGCTGAACATCCTTGGGTGACTGACTTAACCTCTCTGAGTCTCCGTTTCCTCATTTTATGAAATGGGTTTGACAACAGCACTGACCTGGTAGGGATGTTGTGCAGGATAAATGAGATGACAGGTGGAAAGCCACATACGGTAAACATTCAAAAATCAGTAATTAGAAGAAAAAAAAGACAAAAAATTGGTAATTATGTGCCCCATTTCAGAGCACTTCGGAATCATCTCTGTTTCCTCAGCATTTACAACACAGCTTGACACATGGTTGGGGTTAATTTTTTGCATAAGTAAATTAGTGAGTACTTTTTTCCTTTTTTGCCCACAAGGTTTGTGGGATCTTAGTTCTCTGACCAGCGATTGAACCTAGGCCACAGCAGTGAAGGTGCTGAGTCCTAGCCACTGGACTGTCAGGGAATTCCCTATTTCATTTGATTTTCACCGGACAAGAGTCCAGTGACACAGGTGAGGTAGAGGTTATTATTATTTCTATTTTATAGGTGGAGAAACTGAGGCCCAGTGAAGTGAAGTGACCTGCTTAGTATCAGCCAGATGGTAACCAGAACTGTCTTCTGTCAGAGCTTTTGCTCTTAACCCTTTTATATTTTATATAGTCATAATGACTAGATGGAATTTGAATGAAATAGTCTTTTTGTTTTCTCCACGTCCTTGGTCCACCTGGTCCCAATTTGCCATACATAATCTTCCTAAAATGCTACTTCTTCAGTTCACACCTTTGCTCCAAAATCATCACTGGGTCCCTACGATCAGGTTTAAGTGCGCTGGGTTGGTGTTCAAGGCTCTCCCTGACCTGGCCCCAGTCTGCCTTTCTCACTGCAGGGCTTTCTCAAACCCTACCCTCCAACCAGCCCCGCAGGTTTACTTATTGCCTTTGTACCTTCTCTCCTCCATACTTTTGTTGCAGCTGTTCCCTTCTCCTGGGTTGCCCTCCGTATTCCACGAAATCCATCCAACCCTCGCTCAGTCGCTCAGTCGTGTCCGAATCTTTGCGACCACATGGACTGTAGTCTCCCAGGCTCCTGCATCCATGGGATTTTCCAGGCAAGAGTACTGGAGTGGATTGCCATTTCCTTCTCCACATCCAACCCTAAATAGCCCTTAAGTCCCCACTGCTAAGATTCCTCAGTCCTCATCTGCCTCTGAATGTGTGATAAGCGGAGTAGCATTTATTGACCACCTACTGTGCATCAGGTCATTGTTCCCATTCTCTTTCCACTGAGGCAGACAGTAACACCTTGATATTAAAGGTGAGGAAACTCACAGCTGAGAGTCATCAGCAAGTGTTTCCTGGGTACCAATTCTGTGCCAAACAGCACTGGTTATACAGTGATGGACAAAAGGATGTGGTCCCTGCCCTCATGCAGCTTCCGTTCTTGTGAGAAATGGAAGAGAGAAAATCCATGAATATACAAATTACCAGGGTAGCACAGTTATAATGATATCATGATTATTAATTCTAACAACCGCCAGGAAGGGAAAGAACTGGGTTCCATGAGAATAGCGGGGGGACCAGTCTGAATTTAGAGGATAGATAGGGCTGAGAAAGGAATTAAACATATATTTATTTATTTATTTATAACATTTGGTGGTGCCAGCTCTTAGTTTCAGCGTGCAAACTCTTAGTTGCAGCTTGTGAAATCTAATTCCCAGACCAGGGAACCCTGGCCCCCTCCATTGGGAGTACAGAGTTTTAGCCACTGGACCACCAGGGAAGTCCTTGAGAAGGGGATTTTAAAACTGAGACCTGAAGGATTTCAAAGACTATGAAAGAGAATGTTCCAGGTAAAGGGCACAGCTTATGAAAATGTTTCCAAGCAACAGAGAACTTGGCACCATGGGGTAGTGGGTGCTGTAGCCCCCTCGACCAGGACTGCAGTGACCCTGCCTAAGAACCGCCCTTCAGAGGGAATCTCTAACCCCAAACAAATCCAAGCCGAGAACCACAGGGAGCCTGGGGCTCAGCGGGCTATAAACCTAAGCACCCAGGTTCTAACCCTGCTGGAGTCCCAGAGACACTTCTCTGTGTCTCTTGCCCACTTTTCTCAAAACCAAAGATTCCTGAACCCACCTGTAGGAGGCATGTGGGCTGAGCTTTGGCCAACACCAGAGGTGGACTCTGCTTCCGAGTTGGGGGACAGATTTGAGCAGCAGAAACTTTTATGTGAGAGAAAAGTTAAATTCACTTCTTAGATCTCTCCTGTTGGGTTGCATGGGTGTGATCTCTACGTGCATAATAAAGTGTCCATTTACTTGCTTTTTTTTTCTGTTCCGAAGGGTCCCATGAATCAGCATTGGCTCTGTAACCGTTGCACATGGCAGCTGAGGAACACTATCAAGTATTAATTCACATTAATGTGTATAAGTCTGGACATGACTTGTGAAGCATGGTAGCAGTTCTTCATGTTGAGAACTAGTGCAACATTGGATACTATTTTGAGAACAGTTCAGTTTTCCTAAAAGTGTTAAATAAGATGAAATTAAAACTTATAAAAAACCATTTAAATTAGATTAATTTGGGGATATTTATTAAGTGCAAACTATATTTGACTTTAAATTTTCATATATCATTTTGAATATATTAGAGGAAAATTCATTTTTCAAAACATACATGAAAAATAATTAATTAAAAAGTTTAACATTTACATAGTTACTTTGAGGAGAATGTATTCACATGTTGTACACTTTGAATGCAGTGACATGTTTTTAATCCTTGGAGAGTTAGTCTGGGTTCAGATCATGATAGAAACAGAAAGTAGCCAACTGGAACACAGAAAAGAATAAAAAGGGTCTTTTTATAAAAGGGCCTTCCCTAATGGCTCAGCTGCTAAAGAATCCACCTGCAAAAAAAAAGAATCCACCTGCAATGTGGGAGACCTGAGTTGGATCCCCGGGTCGGGACGATCCCCTGGAGAAGGGAAAGGCTACCCATTCCAGTATTCTGGCCTGGAGAATTCCATGGACTGTATTGCCCATGGGGTTGCAAAGAGTTGGACACAACTGGGCAACTTTCACTTTCACTTTTCACTTAGAGACGTGTCAATGTCTAAATTTGGGCCAAGGATGGGTAGGTTTAGTATTGGCCATCGAGATTTTGCTGAAAATGAGTGTGAGTTTAGTGATGAGATTCATGTCAAGAACACACACAAGGGACTTGCTTGGTGATCCAGTGGCTAAGATTTTGCACTCCAAATACAAAGGGCCTGGGTTTGATCCCTAGTCAGGGAACTAGGCCCCACATGCCTCAATTAAGAGTTCTCATGCTGCAATTAAAAAAAAAAAAAAAAGATACCAAATGCTGCAACTAAGGCCTGGAACATTCAAATAAATACCAAAAAAAAATTTTTTTTAAGAATACAGATGACTTCTGGTACCTTCTGCTCTGACACCAGAACACCAAACCTCTCCACAAAGAAAAACAAGCTTGAGACTTTATAACTACACTTTGTTCTGGTCTAAAAATGGCATTTCTGTTTGATCATTGATGTTAGTCACCAGACTCAACTCCACTGGAATTTTAACTATTTCCTAAAATTAAATCTACTTTCAGAAGACAAAGATTTGTTGCCACCAATGACTACGATGCTGATCAATGACGACTCCTACTGTGTGCCAGGCATTGTGCCCAGTGCTTTCACTCGATTCTCATAGCACACCTGTGTGTCTGTGGCTCAGAGAAGTTAAGTAATTTGTTTAAGGTCACAGAGCTGGTGCTTGGTGGAGCCATTCCACGGACAAGCGCCTACTAGGTGTGCGGGATTCACTTGTGTTATCTCTAGTCCCTGTGGAAACTTTGAAAGGCAGGTGGGCACATGAGTTCACCTCTCCATTTCCTAACTGGTAAAGTGGTGACGATAACTGTATCTGACTTTATGGAAGTTGTGAGAATCAGATGGATTGATCCATGTTCGGTGCTTAGCGCAGTGCCTGGCACAGAACCGATGTCTTATTAAGGTCAGCTGTGGTGCTTTATGTATAAGGAAACGAGGGCCCAGTCCCTGAGCAACTCGAACCCAACCCTCCCTGCCTCAGCCTGCCTGGTGCAAAGGAGAAAAGAGGGCATTTTGGAGAAAGTCTGAAGCAGTGGTTAAGAGCTGGAGATTTTACCCAGAAACAGACCCAAGCATCCTGCTTTCCCATGTCCCAGCGGGGTGACCTTAGGGAAGTTATCCCCCTTGCTTAGAGCCTATTGCCCTGAGCTTCAGTTTCTCAACCTGGCAAAATAAATTTGTATCATGAAAGGATCCATTCAGGTGGGCTTTTCAGAAACCTGGGAACTCCGGCTGCCTGAAGGTGTGTTCAGGCTCTTGCAAAATAGAAAACAGGTCTGAGCTTTGAAATGGCCGTGTTTTGTCAGCTTTATTTTGTTGAAGGTTGGGGATTGTTTTATCCATCAAGGTGCTATTGGTGTCACATAGCCCCTGGCAGACTGTTCTAGAAGGGAGTTTCTCTCAGTGAGCTCTAGACTTGCAGTGCCAGGGTCTTAGTCTTTTTTCTTTTTTGGCCCCATCGGTTCTTAGCTGTGGCATGTGAACTCTCAGTTGTGGCATGTGGGATCTAGTTCCCTGACCAGGCATCAAACCCAGGCCCACGCATTGGGAGCTTGGAGTCTTAGCCACTGGGCTACCAGGGAAGTCCCCAGGGTCCTCGTCTTATCCTTGCTCCTTGGATAAGGAAACGAAGGCTTAGGAAGGTTAAGCCACAGTCCAGGGTCTCACAGGAGGACAGGCGGGAGTGAGCAGGATCTAGGCCAGCTGTCTGAGCTCAGAGCCTGGGAACAGCACTGGGTGGCCCATGGAGGGGCTTCTTGAGCATTTGGTGAATGAAGCCCTGGTGGTTGTTGGGCGCTGGCCGAAGGGGCTGAAAATGGGGTTCCAGCGTGGTTTTCTCCTCATGGAATGCATAGCCTGTGAGATGAGGTTGTTGGGAGGGACAGAGCATAAAACCGGGGCACTGATGTCTCCTCTAGAAAAGGAGAACATGACAAATAATATCACTGGGGGTTCTGACATGCTTACTTTTGAAATTACTCCTGGCAGTAAAGCAGTGATTCTCAAAGTGGGTTCCCTGGACCAGCAGCATCGGCATTACTGGCAACACGTTAGCAGCACGGATGCGCAGACTTCACCTCTGACCGCCAGCAGCTCTGGGCTGGGGCCCAGCCTTCAGCATCCTGGCATAGCCTCTGGGAATTCAGATGCCCACCTGAGTCTGAGAGTCACTCAGCACAGCACCGTCTCCAAGAAACGAGGATGCTATCTCCCCACTGGGTAGTTCCCCACACGTCTCTGATGATGTCACATGAGCTCTGAAGAAAAGCTCCCTGAGGCCAGGGACTTTGTCCATTCTGTTCACAGCTCCCTCTCCAGGGCCCATGGTGTGTGACGAGTAACTAAATGGGGAGAGAGAGACAAAGAACTATCTTGGATGCTGTGAATGGGGAGGGCAGACCCTGCCTGTTTCTTATTCTGTCTTGATCCTGCAACATGTGACCCTAGTGTTTCTAGTGTTTAAAGATACAGATTTCTGGCACAGTGGGCCCTTAAATACCTGTCTCTCTACCTAGTACTCAGGGGAGGAGATATGGCCTTCTTCTACCCCTGGTGGAACACCCCCCTGGGTGTTGTTCAAAGTCCATTTGTGTCTCCAATGTGGTGTATGCCTGTGGCAGGTACAGTATTTGACAGGCGGTTTATGAGACTTTCTTCAAGAACTTTTCCTTTTTTTCCCTTCCAATGTTCATTTTTTCCACCAGTGGTTTCTTTTTTTCTTTATTTTTGAAACAATTTCAAATTGACACATAAGTTTTAAGAATAGTGTACTGAACTCTGGAATACCCTTGGCCAAAGACTGGTAGGTTTTTCCTACTGTCCCAGTAATGGCCCTTATAGGTTCAGGGAAACTCTGCATTGGTTGTGATGTCTCTCTAGTCCTCCTCAATCTATGAGAAATTGTCAAGGGCAATTCTGCGCTGTGCGATTTTCACTTATGGGTGTCTGTGTGTGTGTGTTAGTCACTTGGTTGTGTCTGACTCTTTGTGACCCCATGGATTGTAGCCTGCCAGGCTCCTCTGTCCATGGAATTCTCCAGGCAAGAATACTGGAGTGAGTTGCCATTTCCTTCTCCATCACTTATGGGTAATTACCGTGATTTAACAGTTGCCTTCAGGCGCAACCTCCGTATAAGAAGCCACTTCCTGGACATCCTCTCAACTGAATCCTTGAGGGTGAACAGGGACTATGAACCCAGCCTAAAGCCGTGTAAAGGACAGGTAACAGAAGCCCAATGTAAAGTAGCATAAGCGCCAAAGGGAACTGATTGCCCCCTCAACTGGGTCAGCTAGAGGCAGTCTCACCTCTGGCTTGGCTGTACCCAGGGGCTCTGAAGGCGTCCCCACATCTCTCTCACCCTCTCTGCTCTCCTCTGCGTTCGTGGGGAAGGTGACCTCAGACGACCCTGAGCTCCCCCGCTCCCCCAAGCGGAGGCCTGACTGGCTGCACTTTGGTCCCTTCCTTACCCCTGGATCTGTCTCCGTCCTATGATGGGTGTACTCTGATTGGCCGGCTCGGGCCTGTGCCCGCCTCTGGGCGGGGCTCTCTGTGATTTGCGGGAACAGTAGTTCTGAAGAACGAAAAAGGATTTCTTCTGCTTGCTCGGTGAGCAGTCTGCACCAGGCGCTGTTGTCGGAGTGAGGAATAATAATAGCAGCAGCAGTAGCCGTAACATTTATCGAGAGCTTGCTGGGTTCTGGGCCTGGTTCTAAGTGGGTTTCCTATCAATTGGCTCATTTGATACTTAGCCATTTTGTGCCGTCGATTTTTACTTTCATACATGTTTTCCATACCAGCAACTTCACAGACAGGTGCAGTCACTTGCCCAAGGCGACACAACTAGCACGCAGCAGAACCCGGGGCCCCGCAGCCTCGGGCGTCACTCTCGAGTGCGTCCTGGGGCGCGCGGAAGTTCGCCCTCCGGTTACCTCTCAGTGGTAGAACCCGGTCTCCTGCTCCAGGCTGGGACTGTCACGTGGCTGTCACCCTCCAGGGCACCTGTGAGCCTGGGGCAAGGGGAGCACCTGGGCCCAGATCTTTTAGGGGAAGTTTGCTGTTACCCACCGAGCAGAGCGCAGCTCCCCAAGAAACAGAAGACAGAATGAGCAGTGGTTCACACTGGCTGCCCACAGGAATACTCAGGGGGGAGCTGAAGCCTTATTCCAGGCCAATTAACCAGAATCTCTGGGGAGGAGCCCAGGCGTTAATATTCTTTAAGCTTCCCCAGGTGAATTCAGTGTCCAGCCAAGGCGGATAATCACTAGTTTGTGGGCTTTCTAACTTAATAGAAATAGCCATGGTTTAAGATCCGCCTGGCTTTGACTGTTATTTAGTGAGAAAGCATGAAGGTTCTGGCTGAATCAATTTCAGTTTTGGCATAACCTGAGTGTCCAGAGCTGAAAAGCCTTTGGCTGTTTTGAAGAATCAAGCATTATATTAAATTTTGGTGAAAATTTCTAACTCTGTAGCCTTCCTTTCTGGAAAAAGAAAATAAAATCCTTAAAAAAAAAATCCACCTGGCCTTGAGATTTGGCTCCACCATAGCAAGCTGTGTGATTTTGTGCCAGTCACTTACCTTCTCTAAGTCTCAATTTCCTCATCTGTGGGAAAGGTTCTAAGTCCCTCTTCTTTATGTGAAGATCAAATGAGATGATACCTATAAGACCTCCAGCATAGAAGTGGCACTCAGCTCCATTCCATTAAGGAGGGGTTAGGAGAGAAATGGGCTTCCCTGGTGGGAGACCCGGGTTCAATCCCTGGGTCAGGAAGATCCCCTGGAGAAGGAAATGGCAACCCACTCCAGTAGGGCCCTGGAGAATCCCATGGACGGAGGAGCCTGGTAGGCTACAGTCCACGGGGTCGCAAAGAGTGGGACACGACTGAGCGACTTCACTTTCACTTTCACTTTTTAGGACAGAAATGGCTTCTGCAGGACCATCCAGGGAGTCAGAGCTGTGCCAACGACTCACCATCCCTAGGCTGAGGCTGTGGAATGGACTCTGGGAGCCTCAGACCCTAGCCCCTCCCTCCTTGATCTTCCACCCTCGCGGAGGGTCCTAAGGCTTCTGAGTAGGGTGAGGTTGGGATGGAATGGGCCGGGTGGGAGTTGGGGCAGAGACCGGTGGGGGAAAGGGGAAGTCAGTGTGTGTGCACTGACTTAGTGTTACCACCAGGTGGCGACAGGAACCCACCCACTGCGAGAGGAACAGTCAGGCTGAAGGAACGGACGGCTGGGAATAACACAAAGATATTAGAGGACTGTTTTGAGTACTAGGTAAATGCTAAAGCCTTATTTTCTTTCATTTCCATTTACTAAATGCAGTAGTCCCGGGGTAGGAGCCATTACCTCCTTTACGGGATGAAACAGGTGGTGTTGATGACTGGCAACCAGGAATTTAACTGAAATCAGTCGGACTCCAGGTTGGTCTCTTAATCACTGAAGTCATAGGTCAGAGCTGCAAGGGTCTTTAGAAATTCTCGGATCATGTAATTCCCAAACCTGTTTGATGATAAAAATCACCTGAGGCTCTTCAAAAAATTCCAAATTCCTGGGTCCCAGACAGGCATTGAATTAGAATTTCCCCGGAAAATGGGCTTGGGAATGTGTCTGGTTAACAGAAGTCCCTGCTTGGAAACATGATCTGCTTTCAGAGAGGGAAACTGTCCTGCCTAAGGTCACACAGCCAATCCCCTCCAACCTCCTAATACCCTTTAATTCAGAAGTCAGGCCACACCCACCCTCTCCAAAGATAAGACAGTATAGCACATGACCTAGCAATTCCTCTTCTGGGTATATGCCTGAAAGAGTTAGAAGCAGGATCCTGAAGAGGTATCTGAACATTCACGTTCATGGTAGCATTAATCTCAACTGCTGAAATGTGGACACCACCCAAGTGTCCTTCAACAGGTGAATGAATAAGCAAATGTGGTGCATGCATTCATACATGCTCAGTTGTGTCTGACTGTGATTCCGTGGACTGTAGCCCTCCAGCCTCCTCTGTCCATGGACCTTTCCAGGAAAGAATACTGGAGTGGGTTGCCATTTCCTTTTCCAGAAGCAAATGTGGTATAAACATACAGTTGGCTTAAAGCTTAACATTCAGAAAACTAAGATCATGGCATCTGGTCCCATCACCTCATGGGAAATAGATGGGGAGACAGTGGAAACAGTGTCAGACTTTATTTTTTTGGGCTCCAAAATCACTGCAGATGGTGATTGCAGCCATGAAATTAAAAGACACTTACTCCTTGGAAGGAAAGTTATGACCAACCTAGACAGCATATTAAAAAGCAGAGACATTACTTTGCCAACAAAGGTCCATCTAGTCAAGGCTACGGTTTTTCCAGTGGTCATGTATGGATGTGAGAGTTGGACTGTGAAGAAAGCTGAGCGCCGAAAAATTGATGCTTTTGAACTGTGGTGTTGGAGATGACTCTTGAGAGTCCCTTGAACTGCAAGGAGATCCAACCAGTCCATCCTAAGGGAGATCAGTCCTGGGTGTTCACTGGAAGGACTGATGCTGAAGCTGAAACTCCAGTACTTTGGCCATCTCAGGCGAAGAGCTGACTCATTGGAAAAGACCCTGATGCTGGGAGGGATTGGGGGCAGGAGGAGGAGGGGACAACAAAGGATGAGATGGCTGGATGGCATCACCGACTCGATGGACATGAGTTTGAGTCAACTCCAGGAGTTGGTGACGGACAGGGAGACCTGGGGTGCTGTGATTCATGGGGTCGCAAAGAGTCGGACACGACTGAGCGACTAAACTGAACTGAACTGAAGTATTATTTAATCTTAAAAAGGAAGGGAATTTTGACATATGCTACAACATGGATAAACTTTGAGTACATTAGGCTCAGTGAGATAAGTCCACCCACAAAAAGACAAATACTGTGTGATTCCACTTATATGATATACCTAAAATAGTCAAATTGTTTTCAAAGAGGCAGGAAGTAGAATGGGCCTGAGGGGAGGGAGCAATGGGGAGTTATTGTTTCATTGTAACAGAGTTTCAGATTTGCCAAATAAAAATAGTTCCAGAGATGGCTGGTTGCCTAGTAATGTGAAGGTTACTGACATTGAGCATTACCAACTCAATGGACATGAATTTGAGTCAACTTGGGAGATAGTGAAGGACAGGGAAGCCTGGCATGCTGCAGTCCATGGGGTTGCAAAGAGTCAGACACGACCTAACTACTGAACAACCCCAGCAACTGATATTGAACTGTACACTTTGAAACGTTTAAGATAGTTAATTTTATATTATGTGTATTTTACTACAATATAACAATTAGAAAAAAAGATAAGGTGATCTGTGCCCAGCCCTGGAGGGTTGATAGAGGTGAAGAGTGAGAAGGTAAATGTGATTTTCTTCTTTTGATTGACTTTTTGAATAAATATATGTGGGATTTGATGAGTGTTGATTGTGAATCATCTCTTTTCCTCAAAGAGGATTATACTAATAATGTATGGATACATGTTTTCCCCAATAACTTCACCAACTTTTGGTTCTATTATTTTACCTTTTTTTCTACTTAATGGGCAAAAGATAGTACTTCATTATTATTTAAATTTACATTAACTTTTGTTAGATTTAAAATGGAAGGTCCAGAATTGACCAATGCCATTGACAGCCTCAGAATGATTTTCCTCAAAATGTTAATGCTTGATTTATTATACTAAATAAAACAAGTCCATGTTTTTTGTTAAAGTAAATTAAAAAACCTACTAAGTCTGTTACAGAAAAGAGATAGTTTGGCTCCTGCTTGAGCTTTGGCCTTAGGGTTTCTGCTTATTTAGCACGAATTCCAGGTTCTGAGATGGAGGCTCTTGAAGCAGAGGGCTCATGAAGTTGAGGACCACGAATGTAAAAACTTGTGTTCATTTTGCATCATCACCTGCCAGTCCTCCCAGTGGCTGTTATTATTATTTTTTAAATATTTATTTGTTTATTTTGGCTGCACCAGGTCTCGGCATGCAGGATCTTCGATCTTCCTTGCAGCACGCAGGATCCCTAGCTGCTCCATGTGTGATCTCTTTTAGTTGCGGCATGTGGGATCTACTTCCCTGATCAGGGATCAAACCTGGGCCGCCTGCACTGGGAGTGTAGACTCTTAGCCACTGGACCCCCAGGGAAGTCCCCTAGTAGCTGTTATTATGTACCTCCTAGGTCATTCTCCTTAGTTTTTTTTTTAATCGGAGTATAGTTGATTTATAATGTGCTAGTTTTAAGTGTACAGCAAAGGGAGTCAGTTATACACACACACACACAGCGGGGGTTTCTCTTGTTGCGGAGCGTGGGCTCTCTGTGCCCCGGCTTTAGTAGTTGTGGCTTGAAGGCCCTAGAGCGTGGGCTACAGTAGTGGTTCGTGGACTTAGTTGCTCCCCAGCAAGTGGAATCTTCCCAGAGCAGGGATTGAACCCAAGTTCCCTGACTTGGAAGGCAGATTCGTAACCACTAGACCACCAGGGAAGCCCCATATCCATTCTTTTTTAGATTCTGTTCCCATATAGGCCATTATAGACTATTGAGGAGAGTTCCCTGTGCCATACAGTAGGTCTCTATTAGTTATCTATTTCATATGTAGTAGGTCACTCTCCTTGTGATGGGATAAAAATGGTCAGTGAGAGGCTGGGCACAGAGATGTGTCCTTGCTCCCTTCCCCACCCCCTGCACCAAAAGAGTCCTGTAATTGTTGATCCAATTTCTCCTCCCTGCCTTCCCTTCCTGAAGAAGAGTGATTCTTCCCCATGGGAAAGTAGCTGCTGAGTTGAGCTAGATGTGGAGGAGGAGCGTTTTTTCTTTTCTTTTTTTTTTTTTGGTGGCAGATGGAAATTGAGTAGCTTCAGGGCATGAAGAAAGAGAAGAGAGGAAAGGGGGGTTTAATGAGTGTAACTTTGAACTCTGTACTTGACTTCCTTTAAATCTCCCGAGAGGTGTGACTAAAGAATGAAATTGCTTGTTAATTACTTTGGCTGGTGGGTTGTATTTCTGGTGCTAGCTATACCGTTCTGAGACTGGATCATGTGTGTCCACATTTTATTAGGGTTCCACCCTTACTAATGAAGACTTGGGCACGAGCATTGCAGCCTCCAACACCCTGGGGAGTTGCCTCCTTGACAGCCCTGCCACCCACCCCCAAGACCACACCCCAGTCCCTGTCATCACCCGAAACTGCTCCACCTCTGAAATCACACTCCAGACGTCCCAGTCTCTAGTGACAGTCTCCTCCCCGCACCCCTGCCCACTTCCCTCCCCCACACCTCTCCTCTGACCCCGCTGGGGCTTCCAGCCCATTGATCCCTGTTGTTCTTTTCTCTGTTGGTAATGACACTCACTTATTCCTTGAAAGAAACTTGATTTTTCTCCCATATGGATATGATTCGAATGAGGTTGACTCTACCCTCACATCTGGGCAATCGTATTTCAGACCCTTGGCCACAGCACTGGGTCAGGGGTGACCCTGGGAGAGCCAACCCAAGGGCACAATTTTCTTCTGCTTCTGTGGCTCACCTGGGAGGACTTAGCCGGGGCTGTCCTGGGGTCAAGAGCCTGCAGGATAATGAGAAAAGCTGGGCAAGAGGGGAGGTTCCTAATAGCCTTGTTGGAGTATCTGGAACTAGCCATTCCTGAAACTACCCTGGGCTTTTTGGCTTTGTGAGTCAATGTCTGAGATCCATGATTCAGGATTGGACTCTATCATCTGAAACAGACCTGGCTATTACAGTGCTGCTCCACTCAGGCTCTAAACGAGGGGTACCTAGATGTGGTCGCTCATCAGAATCACATGGGTACCGGGGTGCTTTCCCGGCAGTCCAGTGATCAGGACTCTGCTTCCACCGCAGGGGTCATGGGTTTCACCCCTAAGTCAGGGAACTAAGACACCATGCATGTCGGCGTAGTGCAGCCCAAGAACAAAAGAATCACGTGGGAAGACTTTTTTTTCTTAAAACCTTTATAGATACAGAAAAAAGCATAAAACATAAATATACAAGTGAATGTATTATTACAAAGCTGACTCCCATGTAACCTTGTTAAGGTCTAGAAAGGCAACACTGGGCACTTCCCTGATGGTCCAGTGGTTAAGATTCTGTGCTTCTAGTGCAGGTTCAATCCCTGATCAGGGAACTAAGACAGCGAGGCCAAAAAACAAAGCAAAACACTGTCAGACTCAAAGCCTCAGCCCCTCCTGCCCTTTATGGAACCACCACCCTGATCGGGTCCTCGCTTCCTTCCATCTTTTTCAACCTGAGGATGCCCTCCTAAACACCATGGGGGTAGTCCTGCCTGTTTTAGAGTGTTGCACAAATGGAATTACTTATTAATCTTAATGAAACCAAATTTGTCAGGCTTTTCATTTCAGGTTGGTGCTCTCGTGTCAGGAAAAGTAATCGGTCACTACCCCGAGGCTTTCATCCTCACACTTCTCTTTCACCTTCTATCGTCTCTTGTAATCTTTAATGTTCTGCCCTCCATATGATGACAGCTCACCTGAGATTATTTGTTTATGGTGTGTGGTAAGGATCAAGTTTCGATTTTCCCCATGTGAACACTCAATCCATTTATTGAAAAAGCTCATCTTTCCCTGCGGTCTTATTGCTCATAAATCATAAGTGCTATCCTCCTCTGTGTCAGTTCCTAGTCTTCCTCAGTCTGTCTATGCTGGCACAAGTATCACCCTCTCCTAATCACTGTCCTTTATCAACTTTTGCTATTCAGTTGAGTAATATTTCCAAGTTGGGTTGTTTTGTTTTTTAATTTACATACATATTTTAGAATCAACCTGTCACATTCTACCAAAAAATAACCCATGAAGATTTTTATCTGATTGCATTGCATTCATATCTTCTAATACTTTTTTAAAAAATGTGCACATATTGAGAAGATTTAAGATGGGGGAGACCTAACAAAAATTTTTTTTCCAGCTTTATTGAGATATAACTGACATACAACACTGTGTATGTCAAAGGTATACAATGTGATGATTTGATACATTTATAAATTGCAAAATGATTGCTACCATAGCATTAGCTAACATTCCATCCTCTCTCATAGTTACCATTTCTTTTGTGTAGTAAGGACATTTAAGATCTACTCTTTTAGCAATTTCAAGTATGTAATAGAGTATTATTAGCTATAATCTCCATGCTGTTATTTTATACCTCCAGAATTTATTAATCTTATAACTGGAAATTTGTAGCCTGGAAGTTTGCCTTCCAATCTTTGAGTGTGGGGGGTGTGTGTGTGTACATGTGTACTCATGTGTATATATATATATACATACATTTATTCAGTTAATTAAATTTTTTTCTCATTGAATTTATTCCTTGATAATTGTTGGGATCTTCCCTGATGGCTCAGTGATAAAGAAGCCCCCTGCCAATGCAGGAGATGGGGTTCAATTCCTGGGTTGGGAAGATCTCCTGGAGAAGGAAATGGCAACCCACTCCAGTATTCTTGCCTGGAGAATCCCATGGACAGAGGAGCCTGGCAGGCTGCAGTCCATGTAGTCGCAAAAGAGTTGGACACAACTTAGCAACTAAAACAGCAATAACAACAGATAATGACTATATTTTTTAGTGCTTTAAAAATTATTTATTTCTTTTTGGCTGCTCTGGGGTCCTAGTTGCTGCACATGGACTTTCTCTAGTTGCAGGGAGCCTGGGCGTCTCATTGGGGTGGCTTCCCTTGTGGAGCACAGGTGCTTAGGCTTAGTGGCCCCAAGGCATGTAGAGTCTTCCCGGAGCAGGGATTGAACACGTGTTCCCTGCGTTAGCAGGCAGATTCTTTACCACTGGATTACCAGGGAAGTCCTTAGTGCTGTTTTTTAAAAACATCTGTTTACTTGGCTGCGTTGGGTCTTAGTTGCGGCACGTGGGGTCTTTGTTGCATCATCTTTCATCGCAACACACGGACTATCTGGTTGTGGCACACAGGCTTAGTTGTCTTGTGGCCTGTGGGATCTTAATTCCCTGACCAGGGGTCGAACTCACGTCCCCTGCATTGCAAGGTGGATTCTTAACCATTGAACCACAAAAGAAGTCCCTTTTAGCTGCTTAAGTGTCTTATTTAAAATCCAGGTCCTTTGGCTCAGCCTCTGAAGAGTCTGAGTGAGTAGTTCTGGGTGAACAAGCCCATGTACACAGTTAAACCATCTGAATTTCTTTCTTTTTTTTTTTAATTTGGCTATGGTGAGAGGTGGCGGTTCTAAACTCATTTTCTCCCTGGTGGGATCCCAGTGAGTCAGCAACACTTATTGAAGTACATTCTTTCCTCACCAAATTGAAATCCTGCATTGTCACCTTTTAAATCAAATCTATTTTGCTTTCTGTTCATGTGCTCTTCCGTTACGCTGAATTTTTCATCATTGTCTTGACCAGTCTTGGAAAAGTCTTGATAGGAATCAGAGTTCTGGAAAAGCCCACCTTCCCCGTGCCCTTAGCCAGACTTGAGGATAGTGAGCATCCTATCTTACTGGATACACCTGGCAAGACATATACAATCCCAGCATACACAGGGTTGTTTCTGCGTGGTGTGGTTATATATGCATCTCTGCATGACTTTTCTCCCTGACAGCCTTGCCAGCCACTCAGCCCCACCACCGCTCTGCTGCAGACTAATCTCATTACACCCTTCATCCCTGTTTATGGTCTTTGCTCAGCCTCCTCCCTGTATCTAATCCTCGTCTGGCCGAGCTTTCCCTTCTCTCATCCTGTCTCCTGCTCCTTTACTAAAAGCCCTTCACGAGGCCATCCAGATTCAGACACGGGAAGCACCCTGGGGTTTGTCTTCCCTGGACACTTCCTTCATCTCCTAGCTCGTCTGGAAAACCGAGTCTCCCTGGGGACCCGGCTTTCCCCGCCACTAGCTCAAATGGTGGCTGTCTTCTCTCTCTCATTCCTCTTGCCATGGGGCCAAGAAGAGGTGGGGTCGGCGATCGACTCGTTCCACTTGCAGAATGTGACCCTTCCTTCTCCCCCCACCCCCAAACTCTCAGCTTTAAAATCTCATGCTATTTAACCAAACTGTTGCTGCAGAGCTACTGGCCGTTGGTCACTCCTGATTCCTTGGAGAGTTTAGCTCCTAATTCACTGCACCTTCTCTCAAATACCACTCCGGTCATACTTTTTCTGAAGTATAATTGACCTACAACACGGCATTAGTTCTTGGTGTACAATTTAGTGACTCAGTATTTCTGCACATGACAAAGGGCTCACAATAAGTGCCCATCTGTCACCTATACAAAGATATTACGTAATTATTGACTCTACTCCCCACGTGGCACATTTCATCCCTGTGACTCATTTATTTTAAAACTGGAAGTTTCTATGTATTAATTTCCTTCTCCTATTTCACTCACTCCTCTCCCCTCACACCTTTGGCAACCTTTGTTCTCTGTATCTCTGACTCTGCTTCTATTTTGTGGTTTGTTCATTTATTTTTTTAGATTCCACTTGTAAGTAAAATAATATAGTGTCTTTTTCTGTCTGACTTATTTCACTTAGCATGATACCCTGTAGGTCTATCCATGTTGTTTCAAATGGCAAGATTTCATGATTTTTTTATGGTTGAGTAATATTCTGTTGTATAATAGTAGTAGTGTTAGTCACTCAGTTGTGTCTGACCCTATGTGACCTCATGGACTGTAGCCCACCAGGCTCCTCTGTCCATGGAATTCTCTAGGCAAGAATACTGGAGCGGGTGGCCATTCCCTTCTCTAGGAGATCCTCCCAACCCAGGGATGGAACCTGCGTCTCCTGTATTGCAGACAGATTCTTTACCTTCTGAGCCACCAGGGAAGCCCATACACACACACACACACACATATATATCCTGCATCTTGTTTATGCACACTCATCTATTGATGGGCTTCCTAGGTGGCACAGTTGGTAAAGAATCTACCTATAATGGAGGAGACTCAAGAGATTCAGGCTTGATCCCTGGGTCTTGAAGATCTCCTGAAGAAGGGAATGGCAACTCACTCAAGTATTCTTGCCTGGATAAGCCCATGGACAGAGGAGCCTGGTAGGCGCTGGTCCATGATCGGCACTTAGGTTTCTTTCATATTTTGGCTTTTGTAAATAATGCTGTAACAAACATGGGGTGTATGTATCATCCAATAGGTGGTTTTGTTTTCCTAGAAAAAACACCTAGAAGTGCAATTGCTGGATTGTATGATAGTTCTATTGTTAATTGTTTTGAGGACACTTCATACCATTTTCCATAGTGGTTGCACCAATTTACATTCTCACCAACAGTGTAGGAGGGTTCCCTTTCCTCCACATCCTCACTAACGCTTGTTATGTTTTGTCTTTTTGGTGATATCCATTCCAACAGGTGATATTTCATTGTGGTTTTGATTTGTATCTCCCCAATGATTAGTGAAGTTCAACATCTTTTCATATACCTGTTGGCCATCTGTATGTCTTCCTTGGGAAAATGTCTATTCCGCTCCCCTGCCCATTAAAATATATGTATATATATATATATATATATATATATATATATATTTATTTATTTATTTATTTATTTGACTGCACCGGGTTTTTTATCTTCTTGCGGCATATGGGGTCTTTAGTTGTGACATGCGAACTCTTAGTTGCAGCATGTGGGATCTATTTCCTGACCAGGGACAGAATCTGGGCCCCCTGCTTTGGGAGTACAGTTGTCTTAGCCACTGGACTACCAGGGAAGTCCCACCCCTGCCCACTTTTCAATGGGCTGTTTGTTCCAGCCATAATTCTTTACATGCTCAGTGCTCACATAGCTGGTCCTTCTCATCCCCTGGTCCCTCAGTCCCCTGACTCCTCTCTACCTGTGACCTTGCCTTCACCTGGCCTCAGCTCTCTGCCGCATGGTCACACCTGAGGCTCTACTATTACCAGTGACAGGCCCCTCATTTGGACTTGCTCTTTGCTGGCCCTGCCTGAGATCCAAGCTGTAGGCATCCTCTCCCCATTTAACTCCCCACCCTCCCTGATTCTTCATCACAGTTGCTTTGGGCACCGCCTTTGCCTGTTTTGTGGTTTGCATTATTTTCTGGTTTCCTCAGAGATGTTCTTTCTGTTCCTCGGTCCATCAATATGAGACCACACGGGGTTTGTGTGCCCGGTTATCTGTTGCTGTATAACTTAATGGTGTCAAACAATAGCTGGTTTATTTGGTCGTGAATTTGTGGGTCGGCAGTTTAGTTGAGCTCAGCTGGGCGATTCTTCTGCTGGTCTCTCCTGGCGGCAGTCATCTGGTGGCTCGGCTGGGGCTGGGAGAACGCCCCAAGACGGTCGGCCTGCTGGTGCCAGCTGTCTGCGGGGCCATGAGGCCTCCCATTCTCCAGGGGGACCACCCTGGCTTCTTTCCCTGGCAGTCTCAGGGGACTGGGAGAGTGGACAGTCAGGGCTAGTGGAAGCTGCGAAACTTCTGAGGACCTGGTCTCAGAACCCCCACAAAATCACATTTGCCATGTTCTATTGGTCACAGCACACTACAAGCACAGTTGGCATGTAAGGGAGTGGAGACATGGATGTCCCCTTGCCAGGAGTTGCAGTCAAGTCACACCTCGAAAGGGTTTACACACAGAGAGGGCAGGGACTGTCACTCTTGTATTTTGTCATCTCTCCCAGTGTGTCCGCTGCTACAGATGGGAGAGTACTGAGCAGTTTGCTTGGTTGATTTTTTTTTTTAATGTGGACCATTTTTTAAAAGTCTTTATTGAATTTGTTATAATATCGCTTTCATTTTGTTTTGGTTTTTTAGCTGCAAGGCATAGGAGAGATCTTAGCTCCTTGACCTGGGATGGAACCCACACCCCCTAATTTGGAAGATGAGGTCTAAACCACTGGACCACCAGAAAAGTCTCTGCTTGGTTGATTGACTAAAACTTGGACTCAGTGATTGACTCCGTTCAGTGAAGTTGAGGTGTTAGCACGTCCCTGAAATTATGAAGAAAGAGTCCCAACGTGCAGGAGGGAAGAAATGTGAAGAGGATTTGTCACATGTGATGGGCACATCCCCTGTGAAGTCCCAGAGGACACATCCCTCCGAGGGCATTCTATACCAGTGTCCTTGACCAGCTCTGCTGGCTGCTTCCCATAGGCCAGGAATACCAGGAGGCCCACCCCTGAGACAGGTTCCCATATTTCAATGGCAAAGCTGGAGTCCTGGAGCAGGAGGGGCTACAGGGCAGCATTTAGTCACCAGAAACATCATGGACATTGGAGAATGGCAATCAGAATGTTTTGATCTGTTTGGATTTTGAGGGTGCCCAATTGACCATGGTATCCCTAGGAATAAGATAGATGAACAACCTATAAAATATTTCTTAATCAACAGAGCCAGAACCTTTAGTTCCCACGATAATGGTCACAGTCCCCACCCAGTCTCTGGACCTAAGGCAGTTCATAACCTCAGAGCCCTTTGACTGAGTTGAAGCTGGGGTCCCTCTGAGATGGGATCTTGTAAGCTCCCGTAAGCGTGCAATATAAATCTTCCAAGGGCCCTGCAGCCGTTTACTAGGGTAGCTGTGTCTTGGATAAGGGGACATTCTCAGCCTCTTTGGAGATCACTAGATACTGGTTTTGAATTGTCATTAATTCCTGGCAACCAAAAAGGCCAGTATGGCCTTACAGTGGTCAGATGATAAATGGAATTTTGGCTGAAGTCTAAATCACAATGAACCAAGCAGAATCACAGACCTATCCTGTGACTGTTTTCCTAGTTCTTGAATGAATACTTGGCCAGTGGTAGAATCCTCATATTAACTCTCGGAACCATTGTATAAAGGCTATTTTGGCAGGAAGTACCACAAAGAAGAATCTCAGAATTGACCTTCCCTAACCGGGTAGTAGGAGAAGGCAATGGCACCCCACTCAAGTACTCTTGCCTGGAAAATCCCATGGATGGAGGAGCCTGGTGGACTGCAGTCCATGGGGTTGCTAAGAGTTGGACATGACTGAGCGACTTCCCTTTCACTTTTCACTTTCATGCATTGGAGAAGGAAATGACAACCCACTCCAGTGTTCTTGCCTGGAGAATCCCAGGGATGGGGGAGCCTGGGGGGCTTCCATCTATGGGGTTGCACAGAGTCAGATCTGACTGAAGTGACTTAGCAGCTGCAGCAGCAGCAACCAGGTAGTAAAGTAAAAGCAATTTTGCAACATGGGAAAGCAACATGGATGATGCTACCTGGTACACCCCCATTTATTATCTTACCTGTTTAGCTTGTACAAAAAAAGATGGCTTTAAGAGAGAACTTCTGTAATTCATTGTAAACATAATCGGATAGTGATTCCAATTGCACCTGCTGTTCCAGATGCATTATCTTTATTGGAACAAATTATGATGGCTACATGTCCCCCTGATTAGCACTATTGACCTGGTAAATGATATTTTCTCTGTAACAGCTTGCAAGTAGTACCAAAGGCAGCTTAAATCACTTACCAGGCCCATCAGTATATGCTTATAGTCTTCTTCAGGGCTCTAGTTCAACCCTCTAGTTCTCTCCGTAACCTAGTGTGCGGAGGTTCTCATCATCCCAGTATCTCACAGAACATCATGGCCTTGATGATGCTCATTTGATAGGACCTCAGGAGCAGATCATAGCAAGGACTTTAGACACCTTAGTAAGGTCCAAGCAAGCCAGAGGGTGGGAGACAAAGCCCATGAAAATGCAGGGACTTGCCATCTCAACAACCTTCCTGGGGGTACACAGTGGTTTGGTGCAAGTTGGGTTATTTCCTTAAAGGTGAACTGCCTTAGGTTCATAGACTGGGTGGGGACTGTGACCATTACTGTGGGAACTAAGGGTTCTGGCTTTGTAGATTAAGGTTATTTCCTTAAAGGTGGTACCTTCTACTGCCTCTGACCGAAAATGAGGCCCAATGCTTCACGGGTCTCTTTGGATTTAGAGGATGTTATGGTTTGAATTGCATTTCCCAAGAAAATATGTTGACATTCTAACCCCCTATGTCTCAGAACGTGACCTCATTTAGAAATAGAGTTTTGGCAGATGTAATCAAGTTAGGATGAGGTCATTAGGGTGGACCCTAATCTACCAGGACTGGTGTTCTTGCAAGAAGGGGCCAAGATCACATGAAGACACAGACACACAGGGAGAAGGCCAGGTTCTGGTGGAGGCAGAGATTATAGTGATGTGTCTACAACCCAAGGAACTCTGAGAACTGCTTGGAAGCTGAGAGGTGGACCCTCATGTGATAAGTTCTCACCTAGACCCTTTGAGAGAGTGTGGCCCCGTGACACCTTGATACCAGACTTCCAGCCTCTAGAACTATGAGAAAATAAATTTCTGTCATTTTAAAATTTATTTATTTATTTGGCTGTGCTAGGGCTTAGTTGCAGCATGCGGGGTCTTCAACCTTTGTTGCAGCATGTGGGATCAAGTTTCCTGACCAGGGAATGAACCTGGGTCCCTTGCATTTGGAGTGCAGAGTCATAGCCCGCTGGACCACCAGGGAAGTCCCCTTTCTGCAGTTTTATGCCATCTGTGTTTGTGGGAACCTGTTATAGCTGTCCTGGGAAATGAATACAGGGGGCGATGCACATCACAGGGAGTGTACAGCTCAGATCCATTTATTGAGTTTCAAGCAGGGTCCAGGGAGAGGCAGGCTCTGTAGCGGGCTCAGGCTGTAGTGCAAATGGCTCCATCACTTGGGCCTTTTATGATCCATCTGTGGGAGCCCTGATGGGGAATCACAGCACACACGTGTGAGTTCACTGAGCAGTTCCGTGCTGTGTTGTGCAGAGAACTACTTTCCTTTTGATTTAGCTGCTCGCTTGCTGCTGGGACCTGGTGGAGACTGAATGTCTGGGGATGGGACATCAAGTGACTGTTTGTTCTGAGGTGTATTTTAGGTACTGGGAGTCATCTGACCCATCAAGTCACAGAGAGACAACATCTTGAAATATGGGGTTTGTCTTATAGGATGAACTTTTGAAGAAGCACCCAGAGTAATCAGACCTGGAAATCAAACGATGAAAATGTACATGGTTCCTTTCATAAGAACATCTAATCATCTATTGATGGTTCCTATTCCTGAAGTCCTGAGCTCTGCTGGTTTAAAGGTCATGATTCCCAGTAGAGAAATTTCTTCTGCCAATGGGACATGACATTGATTTCATTGATCTGGAAGCTGAGACTGCTTCCTGGTCAGTTGGGGCTCCTCATGTCATTGAGCCAACAGGTAAAGGAAGGGATTACTCTACTCGCTGGAATGATGAACCTAGTAACTAAGGGAAAAGGGGGCTGCTATTACACAGTGAGGTCAGACTGTGTCTGAATCAGGGATGTTTTCCGGGTGCCTCTTAGTGCTTCACATTTCAAAGTAAAAGCGAATGGAAAACAATAGCAACCAACAAAAGACAGGACCACTGAGAACTCATATCCTTTGTATTAAATAAAGGGTGACCCCATCACATAAATAATTTAATCAGCTAAGGTGCTAGCTGAAGGAAGAAGGAACACAGGATGGGGAATGGAAGAAAGAAGTTATTGACATCAAGTACACTCTTGTAGTGAATTACCAAAATGGGAATAGACTAGCTAGGTATACTTTCTTACTTATTTTATACACACACACACACACACACACACACACTCACACACACAGCTAGTTTCCTAGTGCTGCCTTAAGGCATAGGATGAGTGTCTTAAAAAAAAACCAGAAATTTATTCTCTGACAATTCAGGAGGTGGAGTCTGAAATCAAGGTGTGATCAGGATCATGCTCTCTTCAAGGGCTCAAGGGAAGACTTTTTTCTTGCCTCTTTTTCAGTTTCTGGTGGTTCCTTGGCTTGTAGACACATCACCCTAATCTCTGCCTCTGAGAACGTGCTGCTCTTTCTGGGTCCGTATCTTCACAGGTCATTTGCCACTTCCTGTAGGAACACCAGTCGCATTAGGGTCCACCCTAATGACCTCATCTAAGCTTTATTACATCTGCAAAGACTCTATCTCTAAATGAGGTCACATTCTGAGGTATTGAGGGTTAGGACACTAACCCATCCTTTGGGGAGACCCAACTCTACCCATAAGACACATACACACATGCATGCATGCTCGTCACTTCAGTCATGTCTGACTCTTTGCGACCCTACATACAGACCATAGCCTGCCAGGCTCCTCTGTCCGTGGGATTCTCTAGGCAAGAATACCGGAGTGGGTTGCCATGCCCTCCTCCAGGGGATCTTCTGATCCAGAGATGGAACCCTCTTCTCTTTTGTCTCCTGTGTTGGATGCGGGTTCTTTATCACTAGCGCCACCTGGGAAGCTCCTCCACCCCTCCCCCACATATACATATAAAGAAATATATATATATATATATATATAATATAGCTTTATATTATCAGCATCAATGCAGTCATTAACATCAGTTAGAGATGGCTGTACCGACTTAGTATGTCCCCTTTTGGGGAAAGGCTGAGAATATCTTCATTTATTTGAAGGATATTTGGATCTAGCTTGTTAGGCAGAAGCATACAGTTGTTTTGTTGGAATATGGAAGTTCAGATATAGGTGGCAGGGTGGAACTGGATCCTGAGGAGCCGGGGGGTGGCTTGGGTGGATTGTTAACTGCCTTTCAGCTCCTAATCGGCCCTTGCGTGTTCTGCTCTGATGCGTTGGAGCTGGAACTTGGCGGCATTTCTCCTGCTAGAGAGCGTCCTGCGGGCTTTTGCCAGCAGGGGGCGCGAGAGGGCCGACCAGGCGGCCAGAGATGAGATGAGCCGGGTGCTTGCTGGGCTTGCTCAGTATTTCACCAGCACTGCGCGCACATCACCCCCGGCAGCAAAGGTTGGCGTCCGCCTCCAGCTTGATTTGGGGGTCCAGGCTTCAGCCTCCCCGCAATCTCTTGATACACTCACATGATGACACAGCATCTCTCCTTGGGGGTGAAGCCCAGTACCGTCCCTTCCTCGGAGCAGTTGGGGTGGTAGCAGCCGCTGGATCCCACCTCTTTTCCGAGGTCCAGAACTCACCTCCAAGAGGCCTCCCTTTTAGCGTCTTTCCGCCGTTCCCGCAGCGCTTCAGGTGCGAGTTGCTTCTTGGAGTAGCATATATATCTTGGTGCGACCTCAGCGTCCTACTTTTGTTTTTTGAGTCCTCCAGCCCCTGTTTAATCAATGTCCTATCTCACATTCTGTTAAAAATAACTAGTATGAAACCTATTGTCTTTATTTCTTCCTTCCTTTTAAATTTGGTGGTTTTAGTCCTTTGTTGCAGCATGCAGGATTTAGTTCTCTGACCAGGGATTGAACCCAGGGCTTCTGCACTGGGAGTGTGGAGTCTTAGCCATTGGATCACCAGGGAAATCTCCGGAACCTCTTTTCTTGACTGGACCCTGACTGATACAGATGATTTCCAGATAAGGGGGAACACATCAACTTTATTAAAATCAGAAGTTAAAGACCCTGTTTTATAAGTTTTTGCATACCCATAAGACTGAATGCTGACTTATTCAGGAAAAGGTTGAGTCATGTGTATTGAATGAATCAATGTGCCCATGAAAGATATCCATATCCTAATCCATGGAGCCTGGGGGATGGGGGGGGTGAGGGTGGGAGGATCTTTGCAGATGTGATTAAGATAAGAATGTTAGTTGAGGTAACTATCCTAAATTATCTAAGTGGTCCCTGAATGCACACACATGTAATATTCTTACAAGAGGGATGCAGAGGAAGATTTGATAGAGAAAATGGTGATGAGAAGATGAAGCAAAGGGAGATTTTAAGATGCTGGCCTGAAAGGGTAACGTGGCTATAAGCCCAAGGGCTGCTGGCAGCCAGCCACTGGAGGCAGCATGGAGCAGATTCTCCTCTAGGGCCTTTAGAGGTGTAAGGGAGTAAGTTTCTGTTGTTTTAAGCCATCAAGTTTGTGATAATTCATTACAGAAACCACAGGAAAGTAATACACATGAATACCGGATGGGATTAACTTGACATGGGAGGGACTTCCCTGTTGGTCCAGTGACTAAGACTATGAGCTCCAGAGGCCCAGGTTCGATCCCTGGTCAGGGAACTAGATCCCACGTGCTGCAACTGAAAGATCCTGCATGCTGCAATGGAGATGGAAGATTTCGTGTGCTGCAGCTAAGACCTGGTGCAGCCAAATAAAAAAATAAGTATTAAAAAATTGACTTGGGAAATGGCTTTCCTGAGGAAATTAGTTCTTCTGGTGTCACATCCACATGGCTTAACCAGCCGGGTCAGTGTCCTGTCTGCTTTGGGTCCATTGTGAGGGGGGCTCTTATTTTCAACCCTCCGATTTATTTCACCTACCCACTACCTAAAAGGATTTAAGGTGGCTTATAGTAAAACACAACTCTAAGTAAATGTAAACTGAGAAGGAAAGAACTGAAGTCGCATGATAGTAGTAGTCATTCACTCATCCATTTATTCAATCTTATACTCATTTAAGGGCAGGGCATGGCAACCCACTCCAGTATTCTTGCCTGGAGAATCCCATGGACGGGCTACAGTCCATAGAGTCCATAGAGTTGGACACGACTGAAGCGACTTAACACACACACACACAAACTCATTTAAAATATTCTACACACCAAATTAACGTACCCAGTACTGTCTTTTAATTTGATAACGATGCTCCTTATGATCCAGGGTCAAGATATTAAAAAATTTATGAAACTAAAATGAACCCAAGAAGCTCAGTATTTGGGCTCAGCATGACTCAGAAACTAGGTTTTAGGTCAAACAGCAGGCTGCCTGTGTTCTAACCCCCTAGTCTGCTCTTGTAACCCACTGAGTAGGCTTGCTGTCCACTCTGCAGAAAGAGCAAATCCTGAGACGATGGTCTTTTGCAGAGAGAAAAAGCTTTCTATGGCAGAGCAGTCAAGCAAGGAGACAGGAGGCAGAGCTCAGCTCTGCCCTCAGAGCTCAGGGGGGTTTGGTCAAACTGTGCTGAGGTAGGGGAGGAGGGCTGATCTGGGGGAGTGCTGGTGGAGCAGGTTTTGCTTGGTGGGCTTTGGAACTTGGTCGTTTACAGTAAGGTGCAGTAGAGGGGGCTTCAGCATCTTCCTGGACAATGACTCTTCACTTCTGAAAGGGTTCCAGCGTTCAGGTTCCAGTCACGTCCTGGTCCTTTGATTCCATCAAGGGGAGTTAATTGAGTCGGAATTTTCTCCTCTGCTCATGCATTGTATGACTTGAGTTTTTGTTCTGTTGTCTCTGAAAAATGACCCAGTATCTTGTTAGAAACAGGGCGGCACCAGTTTGGGCTGATTCTGTAGTTACTCTGCGGGTTTTGCTACTGGGCCTCAGTTTCTTCTGATAGCCTGGGTACCTGAATGACTGAATGGACGAAGGCTATTTTACCTGCTCAGTAGCGTTACATAACCCAGAAAAGAAATTTCGATTGTGTACATATTGTGTACATATTGTGGGGTCTGTTTCTTGTAGCAGTTGGCCTGTTCTAATTCATATAGTACTATTAGGGCAATAAATTCATCATTTACATGGATAGAGTGCCCTGCCGATTTCAGTGGAGGGTGAAAGAAGTGTGACTTATGAGAACATGTATTTGGTCTTCTTCCTGCTTCTGGCACAGAGCCCCTAAAATCCTTGGAATTTCCTAAATGATAAGAGCAATGGGAGCTTTTTTTTTTTTTTTTGGCTCATAACATTTGGTCTTTTGCCTTTGGTTCATGAAACAGCTTCAGAGCCATAAAGGCATAAAGAGTATTTTAGTATTTATTCACAACAAACTTCTTTTGATCACAGCTGCTTTGTGTTAATGAGGTGGCTTTTGGAAACTCCCAAAGGATGAGGGCTGGTTGCCAGGGGAACCAACCACTGATAAGAGGGCTGGAGCTTTCAGCCCCACCTCCTTGACTTCTGGGAAGAGGAGAGGAGATTGAGTTTATTCATCAATGGCCAATGACCCAATCAGTCATACCTACATAGCATAGCTTCCTTAAAACCCCCAGAAGGACAGGGTTCAGAAACTTTCCGAGTTGCTGCTGGGAGAGCGGCCTGCTCTGAGGGGGCATGGAAACTCCATCCTCCTTCCCACATTCCTGACCCTCTGCATCTCTCCGATCTGGCTGTTTCTGAGTTATATCCTTTTTATAACACACTGATAATCTAGTAAGTAAATGTTTTCCCAAGTTCTGTGAGCCACTCTAGGAAATTAACTGAAACTGAGGAGGGGGATTTGTAGTTCATTGGTCAGAAATGCAAGTACCAGGGACTTCCCTGATGATCCAGTGGTTTAAGAATCTGCCTTGCAATGCAGGGGACACAGTTTGATCCCTGGTCAGGGAATTAAGCTCCCACATGCTCTGGAGCAACTATGCCTGTGCACTGCAACCAGGGAATCGGTGGGCTACAACTAGAGAGTCTGTGCACCACAACGAAAGACCCTGCATGATGCAACAAAGGTCTCTTATGCTACAACTAAGCCCCCTCATGCCACAACTAAGACCTGACACAGTCAAATAAGGAGGTAAATAAATATTTTTTTAAAAAAGAAATGCAAAAGAAAGAAAGAAAGAAATGCAAGTAACAACCTGGACTTTTTTTTTTCTTAATTTTTGGCCACACCCTGTGACATGTTCCCCAACCAGGAATCAGACCTGCTCCCCCACATTGAAAGGCGGAGTCTTAACCACTAGACCACCAGGAAAGTCCCCAATCTGGACTTTTGATTGGTATCTGAACTGGGAGTAGAGGTGTCTTGTAGACTGAGTCCTTAACCTGTGAGATCAGACGTAATCTCCAGGTAGTGTCAAAATTGAGTTAAACTGTCGGACACCTAGCTGATAGCACAGGATTGCTTGAATGTGTGGAAAACACCCACACACCTGGTGTCAGAAGCGATTTTGTAGTAGTGTGAGTACAGGAATCCCTTGGAAGAAATGGAGTAGCCATCATAGTCAACAGAAGAGTCTGAAATGCAGTACTTGGATGCAATCTCAAAAACGACAGAATGATCTCTGTTCATTTCCAAGGCAAACCATTCAATATCACGGTAATTTAAGTCTATGCCCCGGCCAGTAATGCTGAAGAAGCTGAAGTTGAACAGTTCTATGAAGACCTACAAGACCTTCTAGAACTAACACCCAAAAAAGATGTCCTCTTCATTATAGGGGACTGGAATGCAAAAGTAGGAAGTCAAGAAATACTTGGGGGAAAAAAAGAAAACCTGGAGTAACAGGCAAATTTGGCCTTGGAGTACAAAATGAAGCAGGGCAAAGGCTAACAGATTTTACCAAGAGAATGCACTGGTCAAAGCAAACACCTTCTTCCAACAACAAGAGAAGACTCTACACGTGGACATCACCAGATGTTCAATACTGAAATCAGACTGATTATATTCTTTGCAGCCAAAGATGGAGAAGCTCTATACAGTTAGCAAAAACAAGACCGGGAGCTGACTGTGGCTCAGATCGTGAACTCCTTATTGCCAAATTCAGACTTAAATTGAAGAAAGTAGGGAAAACCACCACACCATTCAGGTATGAACTAAATCACAATTATACAGTGGAAGTGAAAAAATTGATTCAAGAGATTAGATCTGATAGAGTGTCTGAAGAGCTATGGACAGAGGTTCATAGTATAGGAGGCAGTGATCAAGACCATCCCCAAGAAAAAGAAAAGCAAAAAGGCAAATTGGTTGTCTGAGGAGACCTTACAAATCGCTGAGAAAAGAAAAGAAGCTAAAGGCAAAGGAGAAAAGGGAAGATATACCCAGTTGAATGCAGAGTTCCAAAGAATAGCAAAAGAGAGATAAGAAAGCCTTCCTCAGTGATCAGTGCAAAGAAATAGAGGAAAGCAATAGAATGAGAAAGACTAGAGATCTCTTCAAGAAAATTAGAGATACCAAGGGAGCATTTCATGCAAAGATGGGCATAATAAAGGACAGAAATGGTAGGGACCTAACAGAAGCAGAAGATATTAAGAAGAGGTGGCAAGAATACACAGAAGAACTATTAAAAAAAGATCTTCATGACCCAGATGACCGCGATGGTGTGATCACTCACCTAGAGCCAGACATCCTGGAATGCAAAGTCAAGTGGGCCTTAGGAAGCATCACTATGAACAAAGTTAATGGGGGTGATGGAATTCCAGTTGAACTATTTCAAATCCTAAAAGATGATGCTGTGAAAGTGCTGCACTCAATATGCCAGCAAATCTGGAAAACTCAGAGTGGCCACAGGATTGGAAAAGGTCAGTTTTCATTCCAATCCCAAAGAAAGGCAATGCCAAAGAATGTTCAAACTACCGCACAATTGCACTCATCTCACACGCTAGCAAAGTAATGCTGAAAATTCTCCAAGCCAGGCTTCAACAGTATGTGAACTGTGAATTTCCAGATGTTCAATCTGGATTTAGAAAAGGCAGAGGAACCAGAGGTCAAATTGCTAACATCTGATGGATCACTGAGAAAGCAAGAGAGTTCCAGTAAAACATCTACTTCTGCTATATTGACTACACCAAAGCCTTTGACCTTTGACTGTGTGGATCACAACAAACTGTGGGAAATTCTTCAAGAGACAGGAATACCAGACA